>NW_024543071.1:1802500-2267500 GCF_018167655.1 Microtus oregoni
GCAATGACTACGCTGAAGCCCCACCCCAAACCTGACACACTCAAGTGATGATTTGATCTGAGGCAGCTTCACCTTGAACTTAGCTTTTGAAGGTTTTGTTACTGCTGCAACTCAATTCCCTCACGGGTAACAGAAGCACCTGGGGAAGAGGGTTAACTGACCAGGGGTGGGTGTGGGGTCTGGATTTTGTAACGTCATCTGTTGGGGTGTCAAAAATAAGACTAGAGGCTTTACAGCTAGGGGTGAGTTAGGGGCTAAGTTCTTCACCAGATAGTAGGGGCAAACGACATTTTCTGCCCTTTGGAGGAGTGACGCAGCTCGTCCCCGCTGGCCTTCTCTACCCCCTCCTCCCACCGTGGGAGACTGGCTGACCTTGTTTCTATTCAACGCTCTCTCAAATTTTTACACCTGAATTTTGGTAAACAACCTGTGCCATGGATAGGGGCCTTATCGGCTCCCCAGCGGCCTCCTACACCAAACGCTTTTGTTAAGGGGAAAAGCTTGCCTTAGAAGTAAGTGGGGCGGGAGTTCGCTCCTCCCCTGCACTATCTGGCTTTGGCGAGAATCTTGAGATCAAAGCGCCGCCGCTCAGCCGTCTCTGGCGTTCCTCGGCTGCCCTCTTCTGGGAAGTTCTGGTATGACGTGGTCTCCTGGCAAGCAAGCTAATCCACAAGGGATGAGGCCTGGGTACTTAATCAAAAAATATTTATTGAAAAGAAAATGCGCATGCGTCATAGTCCCGGACATTTGGGATTTATCGCTTAACAAAACAGACACATAGTGTGTTCTCCTGCTTCGTGGTTGTGCGAAATGATCAGTGGGTCAAAAAATAAACAGAACGGAATACCGTGACAGGGGAGTTGGAAACAGCGGAGAACACAAAGCAAGCTGCAATTCAGTTTTCAGAATTAGCTTCACGGAAGGTGACTTTTGGCCAAAACCTTGAAGAAAATGAGTTGAGTGCTGCTTATCGGTGTGATCACCATGGCTCCTGGCTCTTTCTGCTTTCTTATAGAAGCCCAAGACCACCTGTCCAGAGAGAGCACCGCCCACAATGGGACGCTCCCTCCCCCACGGATCACTAATGAAGAAAATGTCCTACAGGTTTGCCTGAAACCTGATCTTATAGGGGCATTTTCTCTCTTTAGAGGTTCTCTCCTCTTATGACTCTAAGCCTGTGTCAAGTTGACATAAAGCTAGCCAACTCACTACGTAAGTGTGGGGACCTGGGCTCGATTTCCCAGAACATCCGAACTTATATATTAAAAAAAAAAAAGCCAGACAGGGTAATTCATGCTTATAATTCCAGGGCAGGGAAGGCAGAGCCCGGGGGATCACTGGGGTTCCATGGCCAGTTATGGAATCAGTTGAAACAGTGCGTATCAGGTCCCAGTGAGAGACTCTGACTCCAAAAACAAGATGAGTAGTCGGGGGCGGGGGGGGGGGGGGGGCACCCAAGGTTAATAATCTCTGACCAAATTGTTCACACCCCACAAGCACACCCCCACACACGTACACACACAAAAGAGTGTGACTGGCAGAGGAAGTGGGTGGAAAGACCCTGGGGTGGCAGTTAGGGAGGAGCAGGAGGGGGGAGCAGAGAAAGGAAGAGTCCAATGCTAGGGTCTCCGGGGCCAGCTTTAGAGAACGGTCTCTATTACTCTACTCTGACTGAAAAGAAATTGTAAAATGACTCGGGAGGGATCTTGGCGGGCCAAGAGGCCACGTGGAGGATGAGAGCCCATGGTGGGGAGAGACAGACACGCCACGCAGGCAGAGCTTACGTGGGAAGTTTTATTGGGGAAAGGGACGGGAGAAAAGGGGAAGAGAAGACAGAGACAGGGAGAAAGAAAAAGAGAAGAGACAGGAAAAGTTCTGCCTGCCCCTTCATAAGAGCAGGAGGAAAAAGAGAGCTGGGGTGGGAGGAGCTCGTCTCTTAAAGGGACCTTTGCACCTGCATTAGGGTCATTGTAGCCCTAGGACCCTAGGCTGGCTAGGGTACTGCCTGAGTTCATCCCGCCAGATGACAGGCCTGGCCAGAATAATGCCTGAATCCTAACACAAGTATCACAGGCTGAGTGACTTAAACGCCACACACGGATTTCCTTGCATTTTTAGAGGGTGAAAGTTCAAAATGAATATGCCTGTCGATTCTGTTTCTGCAAGGACGCCCTTCCCGGCATCCTGGCTGCTGCCCCTGGCAGTTTCCTCACTGAGATCTTTCACTGGGAACTGCAGCAGGCGTGCAGCATTCGACATAAGAATGTGAAGCCCTCAACTCCCTGGTTTTTGCTTCAGAGGTGCTGTTGGAGGTGGGGGACCATGATGCCAAGACAGCAGGAAAGTGGAGACCTGGAGACATTCTTGTGAGTCACTTCATTCACAGTGCAAATCAAATGGGCCCCAAACTGAAAACTGTCAATGTTGAAAGACACTATGTGAGGCACTCTATGTGTGTGTGTGTGTGTGTATTTGTGTGTGTATTTGTGTGTATGTGTATGTATGTGTGTATGTGTATGTATGTGTGTATGTGTGTATATGTGTATGTATGTGTATATGTGTATGTATGTGGGGGATGAGGGTATGAATGTGGGTGTAGGGGTGCAAGAGTGTGTGAGTGTGAAGATATGAGTGTGTCTCTTTAGTGTATGGAGTGTGGGGGTGTGAGTGTATTTGTGTGAATGTGGGTGTGGATCGGTGTGCCTATAGAGGGTGTGAATGTGTTCCTGTGGGTAGGATGTGGATGTGTGTCTATGTGAACGTGGACGTGGTATTCACACTTGTGTGTAGTACCCAGCCCTTTGCCTGTGCTCTCCATAGGGGTGTGACAGAGCTGCTAACACCCTAGGGACTTGGCTCTTGGGGACTGCAGTGCAGCCAAGGAGGCAGCTCAGGAACTTGAGAAGGCAAGAATATCTCTGCCTACTGTCCTGGTCACCTGCCCCTGTTTTTGTTCCTCTGGGGGAAGTGTCTCCATCTCTTGGAAGAGCTGGGGGGGGGGTCTCTGCTATTTACTGAGCACATTCTATGTGACAGGCTCTGGTGTGTGTGCTGGAGGTGTGTTAACATGTTCTATGTGACAGGCTCTGGTGTGTGTGCTGGAGGTGTGTTAACATGTTCTATGTGACAGGCTCTGGTGTGTGTGCTGGAGGTGTGTTAACATGTTCTATGTGACAGGCTCTGGTGTGTGTGCTGGAGGTGTGTTAACATGTTCTATGTGACAGGCTCTGGTGTGTGTGCTGGAGGTGTGTTAACATGTTCTATGTGACAGGCTCTGGTGTGTGTGCTGGAGGTGTGCTAACATATTTATCTATCATCTATTTATCTCCTATCTATCATCTATCTATCAACCATCTATTTATCTATCATCGACTTATCTATCATCTCTCTATCTACCTATCTATCATCTATCAATCATCTATCTATCATCTATCAATCATCTACCTATCTATCATCTATCAATCATCTATCTATCATCTATCTATCTCCTATCTATCTATCATCTATCTATCAACCATCTATTTATCATCGACTTATCTATCATCTCTCTATCTACCTATCTATCATCTATCAATCATCTATCTATCATCTATCAATCATCTATCTATCATCTATCAAACATCTATCATCTATCAATCATCTGTCATCTATCTTATACCTATTATCTATCAATCTATTTCTATCATCTATCTTTATCTATCATCTATCATCTTTATGTCTATCAATCATCTATCTATCATCTGTCATCTATCTTCTCTCAATCATCTATTATCTACCTATTATCTATCAATCTATTTCTGTCATCTATCTATCTTTATCTATCATCTATCTATCATCTATGTCTATCAATCATCTATCATCTGTCATCTATCTTCTATCAACTATCTATCTTTATCATCTACCTATATCTAATATCATCATCTATACACCCATCCATTTACCCAAGGTACAGGTTCAGTTCTCTTTCTAGGTGTTGTAGTCAACTCCAGGTGAGGGCCTGGGGAGACTGCTCGGGAGTTAAGAGCACTAACTGCTTTTCCAGAGGACCAGAGTTCAGTTCCTAGCACCCATATCAAGTAACTCACAACCACTTGTAACTCCAGGGGATCCAGTGCCCTCTTCTGAACTCTGCAGGCACATAAACACACAGAAAATACACATTCAAATGATTGTAAGAGCTCCTTCTGCTTTTATATTAAATTGTTTAATTATTAATAATAATTAATTAATATCAACCATTTAAATCAATATATTTATAAAAGAATGACCTGGGGGTTCAGAGTAGACTTTAAGATTTTTCTGGGAGCTTTTCACCTTATCAGAAAGGTGAGAAAGGTTGTATCTTTGTTCTAAGAACTCCATCTTGTTCTGCAGCACTTGAAGCTGCCTTGGACCAGTATTGATGGTTGAGAGGGACCATTTTTTTTAAGATCCACTTTGCCTAGTGACTGTCATTATATAATACAATTGTTGCATGCCCCAAGGGGGCCGTGAACTTGAAGAACAAAGAACCCCACTGTGTCCAAAGGGAAGCCAAAAGCAGCTGTGGAGGTTTCTAAAGCAGTAGAAGAATCGACCTATTTCTTTTAAGATGTTGAAGCTATGAACACAAAGTGGCTCTAAGTCTCTGCCTACTATCTTTCTAATGAGATCACTCCATAGTGACAGCCTTTGTTTTGTTTCTGAGACTACTCCTGTGTCTTCTTTGTGTTTTGTTTTGTTTTGTTTTAGGTTTATATTTACTTTTATTCATGTATCTGTGGTTATGTCAGTATGGACCTATGCCATGTGTGTATGAGTGTCCAGTAAGGCCTGAAGAGGGCCCGGGTCCCCTGGAACTGGAGTTATATATGATTGGCAGCTGCTGGACAGGTGTGCTAGGAACTGAACACTGGCCAGCAGTAAGAGCAGTAAGCACATCTGTCAGCCCCTGGTTTTCCTTCACTTGATATCCATCTTGCTAGAGATGTATCTTTTTCTTTTCTTTTTTTTAAGAACCGTCTTTCTGTTTCATTTGGTTTTCCTGTTTTTAATTTTATGCTCTGTGCTCTTGTTTTATTTTTCTTCCTTTGGATGTGATTTTGCCCACTGTTTTTTTTTTTTTTTTTTTTTTTTTTGGTTTCCTATGGTGAGAAGCCCTGATCACTGGCTTAAAATGTTCCTCTTTTCTAATCTCAGTCTCTCGTGCTGTGAGCACTCCCTTTGCACTGCTGCCTCTGTGCCCAGAGTTCTGTGCAATTTTTGTTTCTTTTGAAATTTCTTTTTTGGCCCCATGAATGAGCAGTGGTGTTTGGAAGTTTTCCTGTTATTTCTGCCTGCCGAGTTTTAACAACAATCTTGAGTATTGCATGGCCCTGAGAACAGCAAACAGCACGTGGTCCGTGTATTCTGCTGTGACGTCACAAAGCAGAGCTCAAGACATATGTGCTCAATAAATAAAAATGAATGGATGATTGGCATGGTAACTTAACAATCAATGAAGAGGGAGCTGCCAGCTGCAGGGGTGAGGGAGACGGCAGGACACTGAAGATGACTGTCCCTGGGTGAGGAGGTACAGCTGCCCATGGTTTCCTCCTTCTAGTTCCCATGTGTTCTGTCCCGAGCAGGCTCTGGGTACACAACCAGGCTGCTGAGTGCTTTCACTCTCTCCTGACAGGTGGTATCAGAATTTGAACCACTGAAACAGCCAACAGGGAAGGAGCCTGCTAACCTCCCAAATGATTGCTGTGTGCAGTTCTTGCCATGGTGGCTGCACCACAGAGGTCATGCCCATCTCAATTGGCAGCCACCTTATCCCCTTGTTCTCACTGTGCAAAGTCCCTAGAGATCCTGAGGGCTAGTGTTCACTCGGGATATCTTCTTCGTCTCTGCAATAAACCAGCCCCTGTACCACATGTGAAATTTGGTGACCATTGTGGAGATTCTGGGAAGCAATCAAGTTCTTAAGAGGGACTTAGGTTTCCTCTGTACTGTACTGAGCGGGGCTGGTTAACCAGCTGGTTCTAAAAGTGCACTCCACTGCCTAACTTTCTTCCTCTTCTGCCATATGATCTCCTCTGTCCCTTTAGCTCCCCAGGAACCAAGCTGATATGTTGGACCTCTGTTTCTGGATGTCTGGCCTCTAGAACCATGCAAAATTAAAATCGACCCTTTATTATCAGTCTTGGGTATTCACTAGCAACAGAAAATGGACCAAGATAGTTGGGTCATGTGATTAAGAGAAAACTTCCATTGCATAAAGTTACTGAGATCTGGGGGTTCAGATCCACTCCTATAACATTACCTCACTGATACACACATACACACACTCATGCAACCTGTTTTACAAAGGAGGGACCCAGGACCATGGAGGGAATCTCACAATAAATACCATCTCTCTCCCCAGAATCTTACCAACTGAGTTGGCAGGTGACATTCCTAAGCATTATATAATAATAATCACAATATAAGATGTTTGTGCTAGCCAGTCATTACTGTAGGCAAATACTTAATATAATCAGCTTATCATGAGAAAAGGTTTTCTTCGGCTCATGACTTTGTAGCTTCTAGTCTGTGTTGATCATTGTTTTGGCAGCCTATGGTGAGACAGCATATCACAGCAGGGCTAGTGGCAGACAAAAACTGCTCAGCTGATAGAATCAAGGGAGAGAGTGGGAAGAGAAGAGGAAGGAGTTTGGGGTCCCACACCTGCAGAGCACAGCCTCCCTCTGGGCCCCACCCCCAAGCAGCTATGGTGTCAAGGAAAGGAATAAGGAAACCAGGCAGGATGAACAGAAGAGCATCTCAGATACCACAGAGCTCCTCCCAAGCTCTTCTGACCCAATCTTTAAAAGAAAATTATACTGTGTGTGTGTGTGTGTGTGTGTGTGTGCATGTGTGTGTGTGTGTGTACCAGTAACACCAAGTACGGAGATCTAAGGACAACTTGCAAGGGTCAGTTCTCCTTCTACCAGGTGGACTACAGGATCAAACTCAGGCCTTCAGTACTGGCAGCAGGGACCTTTACCCACCGACCAATCCCCAGCCCCATGCAATCTTTTTTTTTTTATTGAGAAAAAAATTTTCGCCTCCTCCCAGCCTCCCACTCCTCCCCCACCACTCCTCTCCCCCTCCCCCCACTCCTCTCCCCCTCCCTCTCAAGTCTGAACAGCAGTCAGGGTTCCCTGCCCTGTGGAAAGGCCAAAGTCCTCCCGACTCCATCCTGGTCTAGGAAGGTGAACATCCAAACTGGCTAGGCTCCCACAAAGCCAGAACATGGAGTAGGATCAAAACCCAGTGCCATTGTCCTTGGCTTCTCAGCAGCCCTCATTGTCTGCCATATTCAGAGAGTCCGGTTTTATCCCCTGCTTTTTCAGTCACAGTCCAGCTGGCCTTGGTGAGCTCCCAATAGATCAGCCCCACTGTCTCCGTGGGTGGGTGCACCCCTCTTGGTCCTGACTTCCTTGCTCATCTTCTCCCTCCTTCTGTTCCTCATTGGGACTTTGGGAGCTCAGTCCAGTGCTCCAGTGTGGGTCTCTGTCTCTATCTCCATCCATCGCCAGATGAAGGTTCTATGGTGATATGCAAAATATTCATCAGTATGGCTATAGGATAGGATCATTTCAGGTTCCCTATCTTCAGCTGCCCCAGGAACTAACTGGGGACCTCGCCTTGGGCACCTGGAAGCCCCTCTAGGCCCAAGTCTCTTCCCAACCCTAAGATGGCTCCCTTAATTAAGATATGTGCTTCCCTGCTCCCCTATCCAACCTTCCTTTATCCCAATCATCCCGTTGCCCCAAGTTCTCCCCATCCTACCCTTCTCACTTTTCTCTCCCCATCTCCCCTTACTCCCCTCCCACCCCACCCTTAAGATCCCGATTTTTTGCCTGGCAATCTTGTCTACTTCCCCTACCCAGGAGGATAGCTATATGTTTTTCTTTGGGTTCACCTTCTTATTTAGCTTCTTTAGGATATCAAATTATAGACTCACTGACTTTTATTTATGGCTAGAAACCAATTATGAGTGAGTACATCCCATGTTCATCTTTTTGGGTCTGGGTTACCTCACTCAAGATAGTATTTTCTATTTCCATCAATTTGCATGCAAAATTTGAGAAGTCATTGTTTTTTACCGCTGAGTAGTACTCTAATGTGTATGTATTCCACACTTTCTTCATCCATTCTTCCATTAAAGGACATCTAGGTTGTTTCCAGGTTCTGGCTATTACAAATAATGCTGCTATGAACATAGTTGAACAAATGCCCTTGTCATATGATCGGGCATCTCTTGGGTATATTCCCAAGAGTGGTATTGCTGGGTCCAGGGGTAGGTTGATCCCGCATTTCCTGAGAAACCGAAACACTGCTTTCGAAAGTGGTTGCACAAGTTTGCATTCCCACCAGCAATGGATGAGGGAACCCCTTCCTCCACAGCCTCTCCAGCAAAGGCTATCATTGGTGGTTTTGATTTTAGCCAATCTGACAGGTGTAAGATGATATCTCAGAGTTGTTTTGATTTGCATTTCCCTGATCGCTAAGGAGGTTGAGCATGACCTTAAGTGTCTTTTGGCCATTTGAAGTTCTTCTGTTGAGAATTCTCTGTTCAGATCAGTGCCCCATTTTTTAATTGGGTTAATTAGCATTTTAAAGTCTAGTTTCTTGAGTTCTTTATATATTTTGGAGATCAGACCTTTGTCTGTTGCGGGGTTGGTGAAGATCTTCTCCCAGTCAGCGGGTTGCCTTTTTGTCTTAGTGACAGTGTCCTTTGCTTTACAGAAGCTTCTCAGTTTTAGTAGGTCCCATTTATTCAATGTTGGCCTTAATGCCTGTGCTGCTGGGGTTATACGTAGGAAGTGGTCTCCTGTGCCCATCTGTTGTAGGGTACTTCCCACTTTCTCTTCTATCAGGTTCAGTGTGCTCGGACTGATATTGAGTTCTTTAATCCATTTGGACTTGAGTTTTGTGATAGATATGGGTCAATTTTCATTCTTCTACAGGTTGACATCCAGTTGTGCCAGCACCATTTGTTGAAAATGCTTTCTTTCTTCCATTGTATACTTTTAGCTCCTTTATCGAAAATGAGGTGTTCATAGGTTTGTGGGTTAGAATCTGGGTCTTCTATACGATTCCATTGGTCGACTTCTCTGTTTTTATACCAATACCAAGCTGTTTTCAATACTGTAGCTCTGTAGTAGAGTTTGAAGTCAGGGATGGTAATGCCTCCAGAAGTTCCTTTATTATATAAGACTGTTTTGGCTATCCTGGGTTTTTTGTTTTTCCATATAAAGTTGATTATTGTCCTCTCAAGATCTGTGAAGAATTTTGATGGGACCTTGATGGGGATTGCATTGAATCTATAAATTGCCTTTGGTAGAATTGCCATTTTTACTATGTTGATCCTCCCAATCCAAGAGCAAGGGAGATCTTTCCACTTTCTGGTATCCTCTTCAAATTCTTTCTTCAATTCCTTAAAGTTCTTGTCAAATAGATCTTTCACTTCCTTGGTTAGAATTACCCCAAGATATTTTATGCTATTTGTGGCTATCGTGAAAGGTGATGCTTCTCTGATTTCCCTCTCTGCTTCCATATCCTTTGTGTATAGGAGGGCAACTGATTTTTTGGAGTTGATCTTGTATCCTGCCACATTACTAAAGGTGTTTATCAGCTTTAGGAGTTCTTTGGTGGAGTTTTTGGGATCACTTATGTACACTATCATATCATCTGCAAATAATGAAAGTTTAACCTCTTCCTTCCCAATTAGAATCCCCTTGATCCCCTTATGTTGTCTTATTGCTATTGCTAAAACTTCAAGCACTATATTGAAGAGGTATGGAGAGAGTGGACAGCCTTGCCGTGTTCTTGATTTTAGTGGGATGGCTTTGAGTTTCTCTCCGTTTAGTTTGATGTTAGCTGTCGGTTTGCTGTAAATAGCTTTTATTATATTTAGGTATGACCCTTGTATCCCTAATCTCTCCAAGACTTTTATCATAAAGGGATGTTTAATTTTGTCAAAAGCTTTTTCAGCATCTAAAGAAATGATCATATGATTTTTTTCTTTCAGTTTATTTATATGATGGATTACATTGATAGATTTTCGTATGTTGAACCAGCCCTGCATCTCTGGGATGAAGCCTACTTGGTCATAATGGATAATTTTTCTAATGTGTTCTTGGATACGGTTTGCCAGTATTTTGTTGAGTATTTTTGCGTCGATGTTCATGAGTGAGATTGGCCTGTAATTCTCTTTCTTGTTTGAGTCTTTGTGTGGTTTTGGTATCAAAGTGACTGTAGCTTCATAAAAGGAATTTGGCAATGACTTATGTTTCTATATTGTGAAACACATTAAGGAGTATAGGTATAAGCTCTTCTTGGAAGTTCTGGTAGAATTCCGCATTGAAACCATCTGGTCCTGGGCTTTTTTTGGTAGGGAGGTTTTTGATGACAGCTTCTAATTCTTCACGACTAACAGGTCTATTTAGATTATTCACCTGGTCCTGGTTTAACTTTGGTATATGGTATTTATCTAAAAACGTGTCCATTTCTTTTACATTTTCCAGTTTTGTGGCATATAGGCTTTTGTAGTAAGATCTAATGATTCTTTGAATTTCCTCTGTGTCTGTGGTTATGTCCCCCTTTTCATTTCTGATCTTATTAATTTGCATATTCTCTCTCTGCCGTTTGATTAGTTTGGATAGGGGTTTATCAATTTTGTTGATTTTCTCTAGGAACCAGCTTTTTGTTTCATTGATTCTTTGGATTGTTTTCTGTGTTTCTATTTTGTTGATTTCTGCCCTCAGTTTGATTATTTCCAGTCTTCTACTCCTCCTAGGTGAGTCTGCTTCTTTTTTTTCTAGAGCTTTCAGGTGGGCTGTTAAGTCTCCAATATGTGCTTTCTCTGTTTTCTTTAAGTGGGCACTTAGTGCTATAAACTTTCCTCTCAGGACTGCTTTCATAGTGTCCCATAAGTTTGAATAGGTTGTTTCTTTATTTTCATTGAATTCAAGGAAGACTTTGATTTCTTTCTTTATTTCTTCCTTTATCCAGGTGTGGTTCAGTAGTTGACTGTTCAGTTTCCATGAGTTTGTAGGCTTTCTGGGGGTAGCATTGTTGTTGAATTCTAACTTTAATCCATGGTGGTCTGATAAGATGCAGGAGGTTACGAATATTTTTTTGTAACTGTGGAAGTTTGCTTTGTTACCGAGTATGTGGTCAATTTTCGAGAAGGTTCCATGAGCTGCAGAGAAGAAGGTATATTCTTTCCTATTTGGGTGGAATGTTCTATAGATATCTGTTAAGTCCATTTGATTCATTACCTCCATTAATTCTCTTATTTCTCTGTTAGGTTTCTGTCTGATTGACCTGTCCATTGGTGAGAGAGGAGTGTTGAAGTCTCCTACTATTAGTGTGTGCTGTTTGATGGCAGCCTTGAGTTTTAGTAATGTTTCTTTTACGTACGTGGGTGCTTTTATATTAGGGGCATAGATATTCAGGATTGAGACTTCATCCTGATGAATTGTTCCTGTTATGAGTATAAAATGTCCCTCTCTATCTTTTCTGATTGATTTAAGTTTGAAGTCAACTTTGTTAGAAATTAGTATGGCCACACCTGCTTGTTTCTTGGGTCCATTTGCTTGATAAGCCTTTTCCCAGCCCTTTACTCTGAATAGGTGCCTGTCTTTGTGGTTGAGGTGTGTTTCTTGTAAACAGCAGAATGTTGGATCCTGTTTTCTTATCCAATCTTTTAGCCTGTGCCTTTTTATAGGTGAGTTGAGTCCATTGACATTAAGTGATATTAATGACCAGTGGTTGTTAACTCCAGGCACTTTTTTAGTAGTAGAGTTTGTGTGTTTCCCTTCTTTGAGTTGTGCTGGTGAAGGGTCTCTAGATGTTTGAGTTATTGTGGTCATAGTTGGACTCCTTGGTGTGTGATTTTCCTTCTATTACTTTCTGTAAGGCTGGATTTGTAGCTAAGTATTGTTTAAATTTGTTTTTATCCTGGAAGATTTTGTTTTCTCCATTTATAGTGAACGAAAGCTTGGCTGGGTTTAGTAGTCTGGGCTTGCATCCATGGTCTCTTAGTTTCTGAAGTACATCTATCCAGGACCTTCTGGCTTTCATGGTTTCCATAGAGAAGTCAGGTGTAAGTCTGATAGGTTTACCCTTATAAGTCACTTGACCCTTTTCCTTTGCAGCTCTTAATATTCTTTCTTTATTCTGTATGTTTTGTGTTTTGATTATTATATGGCGAGGGGATGTTTTTTTTTGGTCCAGTCTATTCGGTGTTCTGTATGCTTCTTGAACCTTCAAAGGAATATCTTTCTTTAGGCTGGGAAAGTTTTCTTCTATAATTTTATTAAATATATTTTCTGGACCGTTGAGCTGTACTTCTTCTCCTTCTTCTATCCCAATTATTCTTAGGTTTGGTCTTTTTATTGTGTCCCAGATTTCCTGAATGTTTTGTGATGAGAATTTGTTGGTTTTGCTGTTTTCTTTGATCAGTGTGTTTATTTTCTCTATGGTATCTTCAGTGTCTGACATTCTTTCTTCTATCTCTTGTAATCTGTTGTTAATACTTGTCTCTGTAGTTCCTGTTCGTTTACCCAGATTTTCCATCTCCATCCTTCCCTCGGTTTGTGTTTTCTTCATTGCTTCCATTTCATTCTTCAGGTCTTGAACCGCTTCCCTAACCTGTTTGATTGCTTTTTCTTGTTTCTCTTGGTTTTCTTGCGTGTCTTTGAGCGATTTATTCATTTCCTCTACCTTTTTGTTTGTAATCTCTAATTGTTTATGGCAGTTTTTCACCTCCTTTTTAAGGTCCTCTATTATTTTCATATAGTTCACTTTTGAGTCGATTTCTTCTAATTCTTCTGGAGTAGGGTGTACAATTCTTCTTATTTCGGGATCCCTGGATTCTGGTGGTGTCATGTTGCCTTTCAGGAGGAATTCTTGCATTGGCGCCTTCCCATCTCTTCCTTCAAATGGAGCCAGTAGAGGCCTGGTGTCTTGGTCCAGTCTTTGCTGTGATTGACTCTCTGGGTGTATCTCTTCAGTGTAGAAGCAGGAACTGTTCCCGTCCAGATGAACTCCTCAGCACCAAAACATGGATGCCTGGTAGTCCAATGACCCGAGGACAAAAGGGGGAGCTTGGGGGTCAGGGTGGTGACGAGTAGAACACAGGACACCCTGCCGCACAGGCTGAAGGTGCATGTGCTCCCTTACCGGGGGTCTTTGAGGCCTGCCCCTTAGGTAGGCTCTCACCGCTCTGGGTGGGTAGCCTTAGTGTAGGAGCAGAAAACTGTTCCTGAGCAAAGGACCTTGCAGAAAGCGAAGACTTGAGGGGGGGGTCGTGTGTAGGAAAGACAGCCCTGCAGAAGGAGCTGGGGGAGGGGGGTTTGTGCTCTCTTCCGGGACAATCCGCCCCTGGATAGCACACACTCACCCGTCCAGATGGGATTCCTCAGCAACTAAACAGGGCTGCCCGGTAGCCCAATGATCCAGGGACAAAAGGATGAATGGAGCAAGGGGGGGGGGACGGTATCCAGAAGAGCACAGGAGAGCCTGGCGCATGCATGAGCTGAAGGTGCCCGGGCTCCCTTACAGGGGACCCTGAGACCTGCCGGTAGGCAGGCACTTACCGCTCTGGGTGGGTAGCCTTAGTGTAGGAGCTTAAAACTGTTCTTGAGCACTGGTCCTAGCATACAGCAGGGCAGGCCCCCATGCAATCTTGACCCTGTTAATTGGCCCTCTGTCCTGTGGAACAGCCCTCCGTACACCACATGGTTGGCTCCATCCCCTCCGTGTAGACCACGTTAGAGGCTCCTTCCTCTTCCTAAATACCATATTACATATTAAACACGCTTTCTCCCTGTGGACCACATTATAGGTTCATGGTTAGTCTGGTCAGTGGGGGCCAGGGCAGAAGGGTGAGAATGGGTTATTCTTCCTCTGTCTCGTTCCTCATAGTTACCTCAGATCGACTGCACCCACAACTCCCACTGAAGGTCACAGCTTCTCTCAAGGTCACCTCTCCTCATAACGGTCTCCTTTCAGATTCAGTTAATGCTGAATCTGGATGCACACACACACTCACATGAATACACACACTCACATGCACAGACATATGCACTCACTCACATGCACACACACTCAATGCACACACACTCACATGGACACACACTCAATGCACACACACTCAATGCACACACACTCACATGCACACACTCAATGCACACACACATGCACACACACATGCACACACTCAATGCACACACATGCACACACACTCAATGCACACACACTCACATGCACACACACTCAATGCACACACACTCACATGCACACACACTCACATGCACACACACTCACATGCACACACTCAATGCACACACACTCACATGCACACACACTCACATGCACACACACATGCACACACTCACGTGCACATACACTCACATGCACACACATGCACTCACACTCACATGCACATACACTCACACGCACACACTCAATGCACACACACTCATGCACATATACTCACACGCACACACTCAATGCACTCACACTTACGTGCACACACACTCACATGCACACACACTCACATGCACACACTCACGTGCACACACACTCACGTGCACACACACTCACATGCACACACACTCACATACACACACATGCACACACACTCACATGCACACACATGCACTCACACTCACATGCACATACATACTAAATTTAATAATTTTCTTTTAGAGACTGTGTCAGAAGGCACTGAGATGAGCTTAGCAGCCCTCCTATTGGTTCATATTCTGCTTGATTCACTTTTTCTTGACTTTGCTTTGGTGTGTAATTAAAGGTGCAGCTGATAATGGAGGAGCAAACTTGAAGAAGTGTTGATTCTTAAGCAAGAAATGAGTACTTACAGGGCTGAGGGTCTCCCTGCATGAAAAGACAGTTTTCCTCTTAACATACAAAGGTACAGGGGACGAGTCATGGCTTTTCCACCCAGGATGAGTTGAGCCCCGACCGACCGACCATAGGTTAGGGTCTGGGTCTGACACTGCTCTTGACAAATCCTGGAGTCAGGATTTGAGGCCATCATCAAGCTGAGAAGTTCCCCTGATGCCCCCTTCTCTGGCATACTTGACACCAGAATTCCATCTGTTATGTTTAACTTGAACTTGGGGACATGAGACAGAGACTGTCTAGGGACAGTCTGGCCTTTCCTTTGAAATTCCACTCAAGCTCAAAGGTGCTTGGGAAAGGAGTTAGTGCCTCTCTGCACCTGGCAGTCCCCTCGGGGAGTCCTGCGGAATATTCAGGGAAGTTCTCCACTGACTGACTCGTTTTCAAAGTGGATAGTGAAGATGCCCTCAGGCTGGGCTTTGGGAGAGTTCCAGGCCAGTGCTCACTTTCCACCTGAGGCCACTCAGCTCTACCTCCTTTGGGAAGAAGCCCCAGAGTTCCCAGAAACAACTCGGGGTGCAGACTGGGTCTGGATTCTAGGGAGATTAGGTTAGGGCCAAGAAACAGAGTCAGAGGAAGCTCAGGTGGTAATTTGGAAGATTTAGGAGTTCTGAGGCTGTCATCAGATTTTACTGTCACTGGTGACATGCCTAAGTTCTCTCCGGAGCAGGAAAGATAGGAAGAAGGAAGGCCAAGTATGCCTAAGTGCCAGCTCTGCACAGCTGGAAGATGAGACTAGACATGGAGGAGGGGCCGGATGCTTCAGAAGGCTGAGAATACATGCTGGGGCCTGGGCTAGTACTCACCGGGCAGAAGCAGCGGGCTGAAACTCCCCGCAGTAGAACTTGCCTTAACAATAGCTTTCATGAACACGCAAACATGTTCTTTCAGAAAACCAGAAAATGAACGCTGCTTCCATCCATTCCCCACATAGCAGAGAGGTGTCTCACATCACTAAAGATAAACCAGGTTGGTGGTGAGGCAGAGGGGAGGGGCATAATAAGGAGGTAAGAAGAGACAGAATGGGGCTGCCCTCAAGCCTTGTCTCCTCGCTCAGCTACTGGTCGGGTACCCCCCAGTGCAAGAGCTGCATGTTTAATGCGCAGAAAGTGCCCTGTGCAGCTCACTCACCCACACCAGGCTTGACTTGGCTTGTTACTCCTGCACAGTTCCGCTGCCCAGTGTATGCTGCGCCTTGCAGGTGGCCAGCCTTCTTTTTCCATGTTCAGGTTGCCATATTCCCTCCTTTCTTAACCACATCAGACGGGGCAGCTTCTGCTAGGCTGCATTAGGGCTGCCTGTGCTGTGCTCCAGAGTGAAGCCCCCTTCAGAGACAACATACACATCCTGCAGGCTGAGGAGTCGTGCTCAACCTAGGAAACCCTGAGCTAAAGGAGTCCTAGAGAGAGGCATTGCAGAGCAGGGAGCTCAGAGGGCTTCCTGGAGAAGGTGAGGCTTCTAAGCCTTGTTAAGAGTTGGCTTTTTATAGGCTGGTTCAGAGTCCAAAGGGTCAAGAGAGTTTATTTGGGAGCAAGGTCATAGTCAGGTCATAACAGACATAATTAGGAGAGACAAATTCATACTGAAGTAGTAAGGACCCCCAGCCAAATAGGATTGGACCCCTAAAGGGGAACAAGCACAAGGAGAGAGCCTCATGCACAAGAGCAAGGGAAAGACAGGCAATGCTTCTGCTAGCCAAGAAATGCCAGATGCTGAGGGTGGCCAAGGGACCTCTCTCCTTTAGCTGCAGAAGACTGAAAGGAAGGAGCACTATAGGTCTTGTACTTCAAACCCCCAAACAAGTGACAAATGCCTGTTGCTTAAATGCCTAGTCTGTAACACTGTTTCAGAAGGACCAGCAGGGGAGGGGGAACAGTTTAGACGCACAGCAGGGGGCTAATGTGGCACCCAGAAGGAAATCTTGCTGCTAGCTCTGCATCAGCTTTCCCCATTCCCACCACAGTAGGCAAGCATGAGGACCGGAGTTTGGTCCCCAGAACCCACGTAACGATTCAGGCATAATGATAAGCATTTCTAATCCCAGCACTGGTATAAATGGAGACTGCTCATTCATTTCCCAACTGCTCAGACCTGAATAATCACACAGAAATGATATTAATTACAACACTGTCAATAGCTTAGGCATATTTCTAACTAACTCTAACATCTTAAATTAACCTATTTCTATTAATCTGTGAATCACCACAAGGCTGTGGCCTACTGGTAAGGTTCTGGCTGGTGGCTGGCATCTTTCTCCTTTGGCAGCCACATGGCTTCTTTCTGACTCCACCTACTTTCTCTATCTCTGTTCTGATTTCCCACCTGGCTTTACTCTATGAAGCCATTGGCTGAAAGAGCTTCTTCAATAGCCAATGGTAATGAAACATATTCACAGCTTACAGAGGGGAATCCTATATCACACTGGGAATGCAGAGACAGGCTGCTCCTTGGAGCTCACTAGCCAGCCAACTTAGCTCACTTGGTAAGCCCCAGGTCCCAGTGGGAGACCCTGTCTCCAAAACAAACAAAAAACAACAACAGCAAAATGAAAGTCAGCATGCAGCAAATAGACATGAGGCCAGGGCGGAGAGGTGGGTAGCTACGGGTTCCTGAGTTGCAGAACCAGCCCATCATTTGCAGAGGAGCCCCACAACCAGGCAAAGAAGAAATTGCAGGGAAACCTTGGCTAGATCCCCACCAGCCTCTCTGGCCCAGGTGCGCTTGATGCCAGCTGGCCAGGGCTCTCCACTGCGTACCTGGCTGGGAGTCAGTAGGAAAACAGTGTGTGTTTGTCAGGCCCTGAACTGAAGGGCAGTAGATCAATGCAAAGCTAATAAATAGGGGAGAAATAGGATTTGTTTGTTCGCAGAGGTTAGAGCTACGGAATCTAGGGTGTGCTTGGGGTCTTTTCCATGGCTCAAAGCAGCTGTAGAACAAACCTGTGAGGGAAAGTACAGTTCTAGGTTGAATGGTGTGGTCCTGAGTTCAAGGGAGCCAGGGACTAGAGTGATATATTTGTAAGCCAAGGAGGGTCGGAGCTTGCTCAGCACCTTCTAAAGGTAGAGGAGATGAAGACGCCTTCCCCCTGTCCTCAGCAGGAGCCTGGCCTTGCCAACAGCTTTCAGGCTTCTCTCTCTAGAATGGGATGGAAACAATGACATCATTTTCAACTCTGTGGATCATGGTGCTCTAGGAAGAGGTCATAAGCTAGCGGTCAGAAGAGGCTGGCCTTGAGGTCAGTCAGCTCTAGGGACTAGCCTCTGTGATTCTGTCTACCTCTGCCCTGCAGAAAAGCCACTGTTTCACACTTACCCACCTCCAACATTACACCTGTGCAAGTGTGCCCTCTTTCACACTTACCTACCTCCAACTTTACACCCGTCTGGAGCAGCAGGCACTCCTTGGGGATGAGGGAGGCGGACAGTCGGGTAGTGGAGCATCCTGTTTTGACCCCTCGGAATCCACAGGCATACAGAGACCCCAGAGCATTTTTCCCATTGCTAAGACTTCTTCCCAAAACAAGTCAGATTTTTCTCCATACTTTATTGCATAGATATAAAAAATCAAAGCAAGTGAAGTATTATATTGGTAAACATATGCACAATGAGTGTATGACCTTCCCGTCTCTCAGTCCTCCCCCTCTGAGGATCACTGTTTCCTTGTGCATCATTGATAGGTTTTATTTTTCTGTTTCTTTTTGGGGGGGGTGCTTATAAATAGACAGTCACCTACCAGCTTCCCAGCCCTCTCCTACCAGACAAAACTATAGCACACATCCTGAAACTTGATTTTCAAAAATCCGATAATAAATCCAGGCCGTTGCCCTAGCTCATATGCAACACAAACTGGACTCAGTGGGAAAAGAAGAAGAAACCACTGCAGCTGAAACTTTCTTTGGGCTGCCAACCAGCTCCTAAATAAAGACACAGAGAATTATTATCAATTATGAATGCTCGACCTTAGCTTATGCTTGTCCCGCTGGCTCTTCTAACTTAATTTGATCTGTTTCTATTCATCTGTGTTTTGCCATGGGACTTCTTATTTTTCTTCAATTCTGCATGCCATACTTTCCTGCTTCCTCCGTGTCTGGCTGGCCGACCCCCCCACATCTCCCTGGTGTCTCCCCGAAAACCTAAATTCCACCTCCTGCTTACTCTCCCTGCCCAGAAGTCCCTATACCTTCTCCCTTACTACTGACCATTCAGCTTTCTATTAGACCTACCAGGTGCCTTAGATAACAAGGTAAAACGGCAACACATCTGTTATAGAATATTAGTTTAAGATGTGTTACATTTGTTTTTGCTGTGGAATATTTGTTTAATGATGCAAAGATGTTATTTTTATGTTGTATTTGTTTAACTCTGTAAAGCTGTGTTACTTTGCCTGTCTAAAACACCTGGTTGGCCTATTAAAGAGCTGAAAGGGCAATAACTAGGTAGGAGACAGAAACAGACAGGGCTGGCAGGCAGAGAGAATAAAAAGAAGAGGCCAGCCACCCAGCCATACAGCCAGCCATGGAGTAAGAAGGAAAGAACGAGATATAGAATAAAGAAAAGTAATATCCAGAGGCAAAAGGTAGACAGGATCATCTAAGTTAGTAAAGCTGGCTAGAAACAAGCCAAGCTAAGGCCAGGCATTCATAAGTAAGAATAAGACTTCGTGTATTTATTTGGGAGCTGGGTGGTGGGCCCCCAAATAGCAAAGAGTTAAAAAAAAAAAGCTACACATATCTTTACATAATTATGCAAATACAACACATCTTTACATAGTTAGACAAATATTCTGCAACATAAACAAATGCATCACAGCTTTACAGTTAAACAAATGCAGAATATCTTTGCATAGGCAAACAAATACTCCACAGCAAATAATCTCAACGTAGGGTAGGAAGCACCAGGAGGGTTGAGAGGGTTATAAGAAGGGTAATTGGGGGCACATATACATTCAAAATACACTGTGTGAAATTCTCAAAAAATTACAAGAACGCCCTCAATGTTTCTGAAACGTAGGGTCTGGTACAGAAGTGCCCAAACATGCATGAATCAGCCCAAAGGGAAGACACTGTCACCCATCATTATATATATCATCGCCTGTCACTCACCAAGGAAAACCACTCACAGCCCTGAGAGACTGACAGGGAAGAAATAGCTCTGATGTGCATGTCTCTCAGACACCAACCAAAATACCCTGTGGTTACTGCTGGTCTGTTTTTAAATGCAGATGGCATCTCTGGTAGAAAGATGGGAATGCAGGAATGAGGTGAGGTTATTGTACTGGGAAGCTGTGTGTGACGGAAAAGGTTATAGCCATAGGACATCACAGAAAGGCTGACAGCTATAGAAATAAGGGAAGTCAACCAGCAGACACACAACCCCTACAGCTTCACAAGTGGGCCCACAGCGGCCCACACTCAACCACCAATAAGATTATAGTTTCTGGCCCTGGGTAGTTAAACTTTCTGGAAGACTCCTGAGCTTGTAGCAAGGGGTGGTTATTGGAAGCAGCTTTGCTGGCTGACAAGCCCGGGAAGTCATACCCCCGCCCGGTGACACTCTCCACAGATCCTATGTGAGTGACAGTCAGTTTTTTTTTTAAATAAGGCTTATTTAAAAACAAAAAACAAATCAGCTCATTTTCAGTGTGAGATGGGTTGCATTTGGCCCTAATCCCCTGAGGTCAGCCAGCGTTCTGCCACGACACCAGCTGCCCAGGTCCCCACAGACCGCCTCAGTGAAGGTTATGTCCCCTGTCTAAAGACAAAAAGCAGAAACCCACTAACGCATTCAGCACTGTGAAAATGTAATCCCAAATATAATTTCTGCTCGTATGAGGAAAGTGAACTGGCCAAGCGTTCAACTCAACAAACAGTGTTTCCGAATTGAGGTCATCATTCCCTTAATGGCCCCATTGCTGCTCCTGCGGGGATTTACACCAGGTAGCAGGTCAAAGCGTGCTGCTGGGTTTTCCTTATTGGGTTTGTGGGTCCCTCTCGGTAAGTGAAACCAGCAGGGAAGGGTGTGCAGTGTGTCATATACATGCCAGCAAACCTCCAAGGACACCCGGATATCCAGATCACCAGCATAGGGTTGTTAAAGATGGGCCCCTTTGAAGCCCAAATACCTTAGAAAAGCCTCTTCTATAGGGATTCCTTTGCCAAAGGTGGGGCTAAATGATGAGGAGACTATGGGCCTATAAAGAGAACCCTAGATTCCCTCAGCAAGGAACTGGATCCGCAGAATTCTCCAGGGGGAGAAAACCAGCTAAAGACTGTCTGTAGAGAAAGACTAGATTGATTATAAGGAATTTATATACATGGTTGTGTAAGTCTTCAGGTTGAGTGTCAAGTTCAAGGACCACAAAGTGGCCCCCAAGGTCTTGGGCTTTTGAGCATTTGGGCCCTAGTTGGTGGTACTGTTTGGGGCACAGCCCTGCTGGAGGAAGTGCATCACTGGGGACACACTCACTATTACATTGGAAGATGTCAGCTCTCAGCATCTAGTTCCTACCTGCTGCCTCTTGCCACCATGCTTCCTGCCGTGATTGACTCTTATCCCTCTGGAACCTTGAGTCATTACAAGCTCTTCCTTCTGTAAATTTCCTTGATCGTGGTATTTAATCACAGCAAAAGGAAAGCAATGAACACAAGAAGCATTTATACTCCAGGAAACAACAGCCTTTTTGTTCTGTGCAGTTGATGGGTAAGGTCCGCCCACAGTGAGGAAGACCATCTGCTCTTCTCAGCTTCTCAATTTCCATAAATATCTCTCCATAAACACACCCAGGATAATGGCTGGCCATGTATCTGGGCCACCCCATGGACCAATCAAGTACCCCAGGCATCCAAAAAAGAAGGGAAGTAAAGATGGCCTCCAGGTCCAAAGGGAAAGAGTTGCTCACTCTGGAGCTAGGGAAGATAGAAACAGGGGGTTACCGTGGGCTTGTGTTGTGGACAGGTCAGGGGTGGGCTCTACTGTATGAGTTCTTCCTAGGAACTGTGAAATGAAGGGCAGCCAGTTCTGTGGGGCCAGCTGTGCCCAGAACCATGAGCAGACCTGACACGGGCAATGATCTCTCTTTCAACAGGGAAATCAAGTACATCTGTCCCTAGCTCTAAGGCGTCTTGAGACAAATGTTGTCTGGGCTTTCCTGTCCTGCCCAGTTCCTGCAGTCGTTAAGTCCCAAAGAAATCACACAGAGGTCTACATTAACTATAAGCTGGTTAGCCCATTAGCTCAGGCTTCTTATTAACTCATATAACTTATATTAGCCCGTTATTCTTGTCTATGTTAGTCACATAGCTTGGTACCTTTTTCAGCGAGGCAGTCACATCTTCCTTCTTCTGTGGCTTGGCCAGGACTGGGGAGGAATGGGCTTCCTCTTCCCAGAATTCTCCTGTTCTCATTGACCCACCTCTACTTCCTGTCTGGTTGTCTGGCTTATACTTCCTGCCTGGCTACTGGCCAATCAGCATTTATTTAAAATATAATTGGCAGAATACTGTCCCACACCAGACAAGGCCATGCTTTCTCTGTCCATCCCCACTGCAACCTCACAGCTTTCCTACTTAATGCTAAATCTGGACCCGATCAGTCAACTATAAGGGAAGAAGAGGGAATGAGAACTCAGAGAACGTCTCCACGTCCCATACCAGATAACGCTACACACATATTATCTCATTTGACGGAGGTGGCAGGGCCTGCCTATCATTGGTCACAGTTAATCATAACAGGCACCACAGTCTCACTAACTATCCCTGTGCCTTGTGATTTTAATCACTCAAAGTGCTAACAATTTAACTGGAATCTCCCTCAAGGACATGTCGTAGACAATCATGAGACATTCAGAAGTCGTGTTGTCTTGCCGGGGCCCCACAGCCACAAGAGTCAGGGCTAGGATTGGACCCAAGCATCCCTTTTGGAACTAACTACTCTATACCACTACCTCCACCACCACTTACTGTGAGGGAATTCTTTCTGTGGGGTCCCTAGGTTCAGAGTTACAGACTGGGTAGCTTGGAGCCCGAGCCAGGTGGAATAGGCTTGCTTGGGCCCTGGAGGAACAGGGACCGTGTCTCTCACCTTGCCGCCGATGCCAGCACCCTAACAGACTCCATCCCAACCTCCTTCTAAGGCAGACCTCAGGTTGCCCTTTTCCCTGAGGAAAGACTAAGCCTCTGAGCCCTCCCGTCAAGAATGAGAGCTGCATTGCAATTCTGGATTTAATTCTGTGGGTTGATCCGGGAGCCACGAGGAGATGGATTAGCAGCGCTGACACTCAGAGCCTAGTCTTTGGGAAAAGCAATATAAATTATTACCACCAAACCCAGCCCCTGTCATAGGGTTTCTCCCTATGACTCAGGTGAGGTTTGCAGGCAATGACGACTTCACCCTCCACTTAGGGATCCCTCGCTGGGCCTGGCAATCTCATGGGGAGACCACAAAAGCAGAAGAGAATGCGGCAAATATATGAGGACTGAAGTATAGCTTCCTGGGACGGGAGACCTGAGGCCCTTGCTGAACCCAGTGAGTGTTTGCTGCAAGCACAATAGGCAGGCTATGAAATCGGGGCTGTGTGAGCCATAGTCTTCCAGAGAAACAGAACCAGTATGTGTATGGGAGGGAGGGGAGAAAGAGGAAATATGGGGGAGGGGAGCACGGAGGGAGAAAAGAAGAAAGGGAGGGAGGGGATGAAGAAGGGGGAAGGAAGGGAAAGAGAGATTTATCTCATTATTCCTCACAGTCAAGGAGGCTGAATAAAGCCCACGGCCAGGTGGCTGGAGCCCAGGGAGATCAGCGCTACCCCAGTCGGATACTAGAGACCTGCTATCTTAGTTGGCTTTCAATTACTGTGATAAAGGCCATAACCAAAAGCAGTTTGGGAAGGAGAGAATTTATTTGGCTCACACAACCTGATCATGGGATCAGTGAGAGAGGCCGACGAACTCAAGGAACCTGGCGGGAGCCTGGAGGCAGGAATTGAAGCAGAAACCATGGAGGAATGCTACCTATGGGCTTGCTCCCCTTGGCTTGCTCAACCTGCTTACTTATACCACTCAGAGCCACCTACCCTGGAGAGGTACCACCCACAGTGACCGGGGCCTTCCCACATCAGTTATTAATCAAGAAAATGTCCCCATAGGCCAATCTTACAGGGGCATTTTCTCGACAGAGGTTTCTTTTTCTCAGATAACTCTATTTTGTTTCAACTGACCAAAACATCAACCACACCAACAGCTTCATACCAGGAGAGCCACAGAACAAAATTCAGAACACTGTCCCCAAATCCCAAGACCCAAAAGAGGTGGGTCAGATCCAATCACAGGAAAGACCAATGCCAAGCATTGCCCCTTGTTTCTAAGAGTGCCAACCTTTGAGATCCACTCAGTCCTGCAAGGTGCTGGAACAGGTCAAACCACAAGAAGGAAGCCATCTGCTTTACTCTGATTTAAGTATTTATTAATCTTGACAAAACCTATTCAGATAAAAAGCCCAGAATGGTGATTGACCATGTATCTGGGCATCTAGTGGCCTCGTCAAACTGATACATAAAGTCAGCCATCACAGGATTCAAGGTCGAGAAAGAGGGCACAGCATGAAAACACTCAGTTCTCTGTCCCAGAAGACTCACATGATAGCCAGACAAAAGCCTGAGGCTCACGCAGGTGCAGGGGCAGGGACACTGGGAAGGACTGAGGGTGGAGGCCAGGGTGAGGGCATGCACAAAGGACAGACAACCCAGGCTGTGAGTCATTGGTTAATACACCCATCAGGACTTTAGAGACTGCAATCTTCTGTTCTCCGTGATGGTGAAGCTACTTGCCACGGTTTTGTCAGAACTATTTCACCCATAGGCTCATTACCGCCGTGATGTGAGAAGCCGTGTGTTCCTGCTACCAGGAAGTCCACTATACTTCCCCTCCGTGATGGGTAAAACTTTGTCCCAAATAAATGTCCCCTCCCTTAAGTGTCTTCATCAGGTAGTTTGTCAGAACAATTTTTAAAAGCAATGAATATATTACTTCCACTGATGCTTCTCTGAGACAAACATTACAGACAACCGATTTATGGAATCCTTGGAATTCTTACCAACTCACTCATGGGTAATTTTTAATTTTTTTTCTGGCTTCTACTACTGTGTGTGGATTGTCACAAACACTTACAGGGCAATTCCCATCACACTAGTTTCTTGAAATCTGATTTTCTGTTACAGCCACAGCTGCCTGGAACTCTGGTCACACATGGTTCCTGGAAACATGGTCTGGATATAGAAAACCCTGGTCCAAGAGCTGCCTGCCCTGCCACAGTGAAGCCACCTCCCCTTCCATTGGCTCTTCTGGAGTGACTGGCAGTGTGTCTTCATTTTCACTGTCCATCCACTCTCAGCCCTCATCCTCATGGCCTTCTCTGCCACGACCACCTCTTCCGAGCTGCTAGGGACAGTGTTCTTGGCTGCTTTGCAGTCTCGTTGACTCATACTTTTTGCCTTCTGGTGAGAGATTTCACTCTTTTAATGAGACATTGGCAATATGTTCCCAGTGGCTGACAAGCCTGCCTGAGTCACAGGGACCAAGGGGCACAGGAGGGGTTGGAAAAGAGAAATTTAAAGTAAAGGGTTCTCTTTATGCAACCTCAAGTGTTCACTGAGGAACTCTAGGATGATCTGGAGAGAGAAGAGAAGCTGGGAGAACAGGTATGATTTAAATATCTGCATTCTATATTCTTAAGTACCCAATGGCAGAAATTAAGGGCAGATTACTGTAGATAGATGATAGATAGATAGATAGATAATAGATAGATAGATAGATAGATAGATAGATAGATAGATAGATAGACATAGAGATAGATGATAGATAGATTGTATATATAGGCACACAGACAGGCAGGCAGGCAGACAGACACACAAGCAGGCAGACAGACAGGCAGACAGGCACAAAGACAGGCAGGCAGACAGGCAGGGAGACAGACAGACAAGCAGGCAGGCAGATAGACAGATGTGCTTCATGTACCCAGGCCAGGCAATCTGGATGGCATTCCATACTTACTTCCACATTTTTCATGTTTCCCAAAAACCTCTTTAAGGAATTTATTATCTCACATTTCACTTGAGACCAGTGGCATTCTAGGGGCCTGTCTTTGTCTCCCCATTCACCCAAAAGATGAAGGTGTCAAGGGTATACCAAGCACAGGTATTGGCTAACTCACAAAGACAAAGGTCTTGCCTTCGTGAGACCCAGCAAGGCTGGCATTAAAGAAATGCTCCCAAGGTAATAAGCCTTAAAACACATGGGGAGTAAATAATATCCTATGGAGACTGTGACATGGGATCCACATCTCATGACTAGGTAAGCTGGGGTATGGGGCTCACCTTCTGGGTCCAGTACTACACAGGTGTTACTCACAGGCGATCAACACCCAGGGTTCTGCTGCTGAAACTCCCTCCTTGATTTGTCACATGGAGTCGTGACGTCACCCAAAGGCAGCTGGTGATAGTCTTCCATATTTGCTGCTGCACTGTTTGTAATAGCTGATGTGTGGAGTTTGCCCAGAGGTCAACTAGCGGATGGAAAGAGAAAGAAACTGCAGTACCTTTGCATGGTGGAACTTTGCTCACCTGCAACAAAGAATTAGGTCAAAACATGTGCAGGAAAATGAACCGGAGATCATGATGCTAGAGACATTTGTGTCAGAAAGACATCACATTTTCTCCCACGTGCAGATTTAAATGTGCATGTGTATGCGCTCACAAATCAACATTGAAAGAACCTTGTGAGAGGGAGGAAGAACTTCAAAGGTGCAGAGAACAAGAGAAGGCTACACAATGTTTGTGACTTGAAATCAGAGGAAGGCGAGCAACAAGAGAGCAGTGGTAGATTGGTGATGTTTCGGTGTGGAGTGAGACCTAGAGTCTACCCAGAGCTGGAGGCAGGGGTTCTGCACAAACCGCAAGGGGCCCAGCAGTGATCGGGGGTCCCCCTTTCCTAAATGCCAGCCACATGGTTGTGAATGAGCCAAACCTTCCATGGCTGATCATCATGCCTGAGTCTTCACGTCTACATCCTCACCCTTCCCATGTCCTGCTGGTGGGCTGAGTCCACCACGGGGCTCAGCTTGGGGCTTGGTCTAGCCAATGGACTAAATAAGCTGCCCTGAAGGCTTGACATGCGCTTGAGCAGTCGCTGGCATTGACTCATTCCTGGTCAATATACTTTGAACCGCCGCCACTCTGAGAGGCAGGCATTCTTCTCTCACCTCTGACAGCTGTAGACTCTGAGGTTTACATATCGGCCAGCATCATAAAATTAGTAAGTGGCACTGCTGGGATTTAAATCTAGCAGACTCTGGAACTAATATCCTAAGTATGGGTTTTAGTGCTGCTTCAGGAAAGCCCCACAACAATGCACACACGTGTGTCATGTAAATTTGGATGTGACGTGGCAACAGCTGTCCCCTAGATCCCAGAGCTTCCCAGATGCACAGCTTGGCCAATCCTGTCACAATCTTTCCAACGACGCTCTTTACCTTCGTGGCTGGGGACACCCAGGCATTACAGCATCATAACAGCTTTTACTACATTATGATTAGATGAAATTCAGGAGTAATTTTTATCATAAAACATTAGTGTACACTGGGAAAGGGGTAAAAAGGAAGGGAAAGAAGTGGACTGTATTTTAGAAGCAGAAGTCCTAAAGAGAGCAAGATACGATTGCTATTTGCTACGCGGAGTGGTGTGGTGTTCTCACTCCAGCACAGATCTGGGTGTGGGGTAGCAGAACAGGGATGGACAGCTCAGTTCCCTGGGCTACTGAGCAGTGGTTGGATCCAGGATGAGTCACGGGGAACTGGAGACCGAATGCTCAGGACCTGATCCATGTGCCCTAAGGCATAATCCGAGGGAATCAGGCAAGTTCAAGGCTCCCCGGAAGTTTTTCTCCTCAGACACTTCTCCATCTAACTGGATTCCTGATCCCTTCTCCAGCCTGGGACAGGAAAGTGAGAGGAGCTGGCCACAGGAAGAGCCAGCAGCAAGGAAATTTCCATGTCCTTGAAGCCCCAGACAGCAGGAGGGGCTGCTCCCTAGTGATATTATTTATCCCGACTTTGCTCAGCTGGGCAGGGGAGACACTGACTGCTGCTCCATCTTGCTTGCTGCAGACCCAGACAGATGAAGGTTCTGGTGTTGGGTCACACTTAGTAATGGGTCACAACTAGGGAGATTTGAGAAGGTCAGGTTTTCACAGAGGCCATGTGTGGGGAAAGAGTAGTCAGGGGAAAAGGAATTTGGGCTGAACTATTTTGGATCCTGGCCTGCCTCTTCTCTGCTCGTGAATTGAAAGTCAGGATGGCCTTAAATTCCTTCTTTCTTTCTCCTTGCTTCAGGCTGAACTCCCATGGGAGTCCTAGGGGACAGGACACCCCACACCCTTGGAAGTGTTAGGTTATCTCAAGGGGCTGCAGGCATCTGCTTCTTACACCCACAGAGCTTCAAAGGAAAGACAAGGAAAAGTAAGGAAGAGTATGTGGCTCACCACAAACACACCAGACCTCAGCCTGCTGCCTCTCTGGTGCCTGTTCTGCCCAGGGTGGGTCGCCTCTCCCAGACTGGGCGGCTGGGTCACAGCTTTGCTATGTGTTTGTTTCTGAGCAGCCTGACTTCAGCAGTGACTAAGCTTGGAAGCTGTAAAGCTTGGTAATAAACCTGTCAGTGAGGCTGTGGGCTGAGCCAGCATGCTGACCCTGGGTGTCTTCCTCAGCGGGGCAGAACCCCCAGGTCCCCCTCTTCCTAACACCCCAGCAACCCTGCCTGCAATGCGCTGGGAGCTGGGTACCTCCCAGGGTCTTCCTGTGCAGCCGCAGCAGCAGATCCAGGTCGAAGGAGATCCATTCTGTTCATTGAATCTGTCCTTTAGTCAGAGTGGGCAGAGAGAGCTGATGGCAGGGATCGATTTATGATCATGAGCGAGGCAGAGTTCCAAGCCAGTCTCCAGTGTTACAAGTCAACATGGCCTTGGGCACCTCGGCTGCACCTCGGCTTACCAATCTAAAGTAAGGATGGTGGTACTTTAGGACAAAAGGACATTGTGGGCATTTCCTGAGGTCCTGAGGATGAGGGTGGACCCTACTGGATGAGGGAGGCCCAAGCAAGTGCTCAGAATGGGAGAGGTCTTTCTCTGTGGGCAGATTCTTTTCACGGTTTATTTGCCCTTCTCCCTCTCCCTCATCCATCCTCCCCTTCCTCCTCCGTCTTCTTCCTCCCCCTCCTCCCCCTTCATTCCCTCTTCTACTCTTCCCTCAATCCACCCTCTTTGCTGCAAACCTCCCCATTTGTCCTCCACCCTCTCACCCCTCCTCTCTTCTCTGCCAACACTTGGGACCAGACGTAGATCCCAGCCTGCCTCTGCTGTGTCAAGCCAGGCTGCCCTGTCCCCAGGAGGAGAGCGGTGACCCAGGTGGCTAAGAGGGCAAAGGTCCAACTCCTGATGGCAAAATCAGGCACAGCTCCCCTGTGAACAAGTGCTGTCCTTGCTCTGGGTGGTCCTGTTTATAAAACTTTTTCCTTCGAGGCTGAAGCTGCGTTGAGTTCCATCCAGGCTCCAGGCGTAAGATCCTCTGGTAGCCGTGAAGTGAGGAAGGGGGAGTTTGCTGAAGAGAAACCTCTCACAGAAGCAGGAGGCCAGGAAGGTGGAACTGGCATGGAGTTCTCAACCTGCCAGGGTGACACGTGATTCAGGAGTGCCCAAAGTGTTTGCTAAACATCCAAATTCCCAGGCCAGGCAAAGGAGCTGTCATGAGAAACCTGAGACAGGCTCTGTAGGTATACATTTGACAATTTCCATGTGACTTGCTTGGTCCTTACCACAGAGCTTCAAGAAGGAAGCTGGGGCAAAGACCACTTAACAAAATCATACCAACCCTTCTCCCTCTCCCTCATGAAGTGATTGCACTTCATGTTTATTCACCCATAACCTCCCACTCCTTCCTTCTGATGGGTGACCCTGAAACACAAGCATTTAAAACCAGAGATGGGTGAAAGGTAGAGACGTTTGTGGCACCTTCCCGCCCAGCCCAGCACCAGGGATCAGGTCAAGGGGCGGCCCGATCACCTTGCCAGATGATCTGCATACAATGAAGGCATAAATCAGTCACCATCAGTTTTTATCCTGCCTGGTCCACCCATTACTGTGGAGGCTGGAGGCTGGAGGCTGGAGGCTGGTCTGAACTTCAAACAAGGATAGGGTGGGGGAGAATGGGGCACCTGGCCTGCCTGGGTGACTCCGGTCCTGCTAAGGGAGACTTGTGTCCAAAGACACAGGGAGACAGCATTGGCTCCCATCTGACACCCACAGGTGGAGGCCAGGTACCCCAGCATAGTCTTCTACTGATTTAAAAAACAACAAGAAGAAGATAACAGGGACTGGGGAGATGGCTCGATGGTTAAGCACACTGTTCCTGCAGAGGATCTGGATTCAATTCCCAGCACCCACATGGCAGCTCACAACTGTCTATACCTTCAGTTCTAGGAGATCTGACACCCCCACACAGACATACACGCAGGCAAAACCTACTCTGGGAACCCAGAGCTCTCCCAGAAACTGTCTTTCAGCTGCATGGGGAAGCCTTTGCCAGCTACTCTTCCCCTGCCCCTCCCATGCGGCTTCCTGCCTTCCCTCTTCCTTAAAGAATGAGTTCCAAACCTTGAAGACCGATGGGACCCTCAGCCCTACCTACAGTATGCTGTTGCTCTGCAAACTGCACCTGATTCTTGGGCTCGGCAGAGATTGACATGTTGCTACCTGTTGGAATTAGACATTTATGGATGTGGTGGGCATGGAGATATCCTTGGCAGCAGGTGACACAGTTCAACCTTGAGGATTGTGGGACCTGAGAAGCTCCCTTTAGAGATGGCGACTCAGCCGCAGCTGGGATCTTGGCTGATACACAGAAAAGAACTCCAGGACCAGTCAGCGTGAAGCTGAGTTGGAGTTTACTAGGCAAAGGAGAGTACACTCTGGATAGATCCCAGTGTGGGCATTAACAGACACACTAAATGTCTTAGAGCACTAAAGTGTCTCTGTGATTCAGCGGCTTTAGATACATTGTTCAAAGGTTTAAACTGAGAAAGCTTTAAGTTTAAGTAAAAATGAACTTGTTTGCTTGTTTCCTTTTGCAAGCAGAACTGTAAGGTGCCATTTCAGGTGCATTGTCCAGGCTTATGGCTGAGAAAGGAATGCTGGGAAGATTAAAGCTGACGGGTTTAAGATATGTGTTTTGGCCTTAAGCATGGTTCATTACCTGTTTTAATATCCTTGTTTGAGATATTGCTCCCAGAACAGCTAGAGTCGGAGCCTGCGCAGCCCAAACAAGGCTGGGCCATCCATCCATGATAAGCCAACTGAACAGAAGAGCAATAGAGAAAAGCCGCAGTGAACAGACATATTAGACAAGGGAAAGGAACAAAAGGGTCCTACAAGACGTGCACACACACACACACACACACAGAGAGAGAGAGAGAGAGACAGAGAGAGAGAGAGAGAGAGAGAGAGAGAGAGAGAGAATAAAACACTTTGATTGCAAAATTTAAAAAGGGACCTCAACTGTAAAAACTCAAAACAAAACAAATCAAAACAGGCCAGGCAGTGGTGACACATGTCTTTAAACCCAGAACTCAGAAGGCAGAGGCAAGTGGATCTCTGTGAGTTTGAGCCCAACCTGGTCTGTTGAACAAGTTCCAAGACAACTAGGAGCTACATAGAGAAAATTTGTCTCAACCCTCCCACCCCCAAAATCACAAGTTACCATCCAAGGAAAATGAGAGAATGCCACTGGAGACTCCTGCAGTCTGCCACAGCCAAAATCGAAGGCTTTAAGTGTTTAAAACAGTATTCTTCAATATACTGAGTAGACTTCAATGAGAAGTCCACAAATAACAATTAATTCACATACATGATCAAAACACAATGTGTTACCTAGACCCTCAAAAGCCTCCCTCATACCCAAACAAAAAGCTTAGCTACAAAAAGAAATTCCAGGTCTCTAACCTTCTGATCTGCAGTTGAGAGATGAGAATTGAGCAACATCAGCCGCCGGACCTAGAGAAACTGCTGCAGCACGCTCTCTCTCTCTGGGGACCTTTGCTCCAGTGAATAAACTGACCATAGCACTGGACACCCTTGGAGAACACCTGACCCAGGAGGCCATCTCCATGGGTGTAGTCGTGACTATGTAACATAGATGTCACTTCCTGGACGTCCATGAGGTGACAGTCAATCACAGGAGGATGCTGGCTCCTTAAACAGGGGCTATGTTTTCTCTGTTGTGTCTTTGTGTCCCTGTGTTCCGTTTTTGGATCTGATTCTGGCTGGGTCTGTGTGGTGTCTCTTGGATCTGAGGTCTCTTGACTACTGATCCAACTAGCTCTTCTTTAACTGTGTGTTTAAACCTTTGCACAGCTAAGAGCTGAACTAACTCAATGGTAAGGTTCTTGCAGCATGAGTGTGAGACACTAGATTGAATCCTCAGTACAAGAAGGAAAGAAAGGAGGATGGAGGAAGAGGTGCAGGTGGCAGGGAGGGAGGGATGCAGAAGGAAGAGGAAGGAGAGGATGGAGGAAGAGGTGCAGGGTGATAAGGGATGCAGAAGGAAGAGGATGGGGAGGAAACAGAAAAGGGAGGAATATTTTGCTCAGTTCAAGAAAGAAATCATCGCCAGGTGGTGGTGGCGCACGCCTTTAATCTCAGCACTTGGGAGGCAGAGGCAGGCGGATCTCTGTGAGTTCGAGACCAGCCTGGTCTACAAGAGCTAGTTCCAGGACAGGCTCCAAAACCACAGAGAAACCCTGTCTCGAAAAAAACCGAAAAAAAAAAGAAAGAAAGAAAGAAATCATGAAGAGGCAAGAAATGTCATTGCCCTGGAACCTCATCTAAGAGGACAGAATCTGCTGGGTGCCCTCTGAGGAAATAAAGAGGAGAGCTTAGATAGTTCAAAGTGTTCGCTGCTGCTACCAGAAACCGCTGGGGACCCGCCATTCTGCACATGCCCGTTTCTTTGACTTTGAAGGTAGCTTCTGGCGAGAGCAAGCTATAAAGGATGCTTGTCCCACCAGAGCCTGCTGCTTGTTAACAGAAAGGTGGGGGGGGGGGGACCGGACTCTTCTTCCTCTGTCTCAGTTTCAGCCGTCTTGCCTTGGGTTTCTCATCTGAAAAATGGAATAATGTTGAAATGATCCCTAGGCAAGTTGTGACCTGCAGCTATGGGGCACTTAAAGAAGCCCCTTTCTCCCTGTGGAGACAGAGCTCTATCTACAGTTAGGCGCCAGCCATCCCTGTAAGTAGCTCGGGCTAGCCTCCAACTTACCTCCCTCCTGCCTCTGCCTCCAGAGAGCTGGAATCACGGCTGTGTACCACTCAGCTCTCAATGGGGTCTCGTAGCCCAGGCTATGCCAACCAGCTGGCCTTGAACTTGCCGCGTGCTCCCTGCCTCCAGCTCCAGAGTGAAGGGATCGCAGGAGTGTCCCACTGTGGCATACCTGTCAGCCCCTCTTCTGCCCTTTGAGACAGCAGCCTCCCCTACCCTGTCACAGCTGATTGCCCAACAAGCTCTAAACACTGGATCCACAGAACCCAGCACTGGCTCTGACTTCTTTTTCCCTTGGATCTGGGCAGTGATCCTGCTGTCGCAACCTTCTCTAAGACTTCTAGATCATTCCAGGCTGCGCCCTCTCTAAGATTTCCGAAACACTCCAGGCTCTCTGTTTTACTTTCACGCCGCCTCCCTCTCTCCCTGCAGTACCCTCTTCTTACTGTGCCAACCCATATATATTTAGCTCTTTTAATCTTGCTTCATAAATCATTGCTGCATGTCAAGCCCCTGCACTGCTGCCAAGGCATATCTAAAATACTTCCTTTCTGGCCAGTGCTTCAGTCAGAGCTGCCTCTTACCAGGACAGTCGATGAGGAGGCTGCCAGAGCTGCTCTGGCATAGGCTGCAGCACTCCTAGCCTTTTCTTTGAGAGCTGTTGAAACTATACTGGAAGGGGCTGGAGAGATGGCTCAGAGGTTAAGAGCATTGCCTGCTCTTCCAAAGTTCCTGAGTTCAATTCCCAGCAACCACATGGTGGCTCACAACCATCTGTAATGGGGTCTGGTGCCCTCTTCTGGCCTTCGGGCATACACACAGACAGAATATTGTATTCATAATAAATAAATATTAAATAATATTAAAAAAAAAGAAACTATACTGGAAGATCATGGAGGTTACTGACGTCACCACTCTCCTATGAAAGTGTCCCCTGGGGGCTCTGACTCCAGCATCAGCATCTGAGCTGAAATCTGCATCTTTTATTTGCTGAGAGTTTTAGTTAAGTTCCTTAAATTCTGTGTGCTTCAACATCCCAAGCTAAAAGATGGGGTGAATGCTCGCTGTGTTGAGCAGCTTTGAGAATTAAATGAGATAATTGAGTATTAATATAACTCTCAGCATAGTGCCTAGTTCTTCGTAAATGTTCAACGGTATTTAGCTTGTTCCTGTGGTTCATCCACTCCTTTCAACATCCTTATTTGTAAGACTCTGGGTTTTTGTTTTGTGTTTTTTTGGTTTTTTTAATCGTGGATGCCAATACACCCAGTTGAAAATTTTTCATTATTACTTTTTTCAAGCCAGAAGTCATCATGCAACCTGGCTCTTGCCAAGGAGACATCAGCTGGAGACTGGAAAGCTTTTAAAAGGAAGCAGATTAAATTGCCGGAGCCAATCCACGTCTCCTTTCCTCCCTTTGCTTGTTCGGAATGAGGATGTGATGTCTGGAGCTTCAGCAGCCATACCACACCATGGGTCCAATGTGAGACTGGCAGTCACGGGCTCAGGGTGATGGAACAGAAGGGAAAGGTGGGGAGCCTGTGTCTCTCCTCCCAGGCTGCACTGTGGGGCTGCCCGAACCACCCCTGACCACCTGCCTCTGGAATCCTGGTTGGCAAATGAATCAATAAATAAGACCATTACCTCTTCTTTTGCCAGATTGCTAGCAATCTTTCTGACGAGTAGCAACCCCAGTTAAAATGAGTAAGATATGGGAATTACTTTGCAAAAGGGTTTCTGCAGAGCAGAGGGATTCCAGGGAGCCACTCTCAGACTGGGGATCAGGGGCAGGAGTAAGGAGCTTGCTGTCGCTCCCCCTTTCCAGTTACTTTGCTTTAATGCATTGTACTGAAGAGAGGTGACCTAGTTAAGTTTTGTTTCAAGAACAGAGTCTAAGGCAAATAAATAAATAAATACAAGTTTAGGAAAAGAGCCCTTCTCGTCCAAGCTCCTCATTTTCCAGATGAGTGATCTGAAGCCCCAAAAGTAGCTTGCCCAGTCCACTCAGCCAGGCCCAGCCAACGGGAGCCAGAGCTGCTGATCTCCCCCTGGCCACTGTAAAGTACTGGAACAACCACAAAAAAAGCAGATGCGAAAAGCTCCCCATTGCTGCCCAAGTCCCCACGCCAGCAGCTCTGAGATGCTGGCTGCAGGAGGGCTGGCCTCTCCAGTGAGATTAATGAGACGAGGCATGCCCCTTTGGGGCCTTGCATGCCAGCCTGCCCTACTGCTGGGACAGAGTTGGACCCACTTCCTCTCCTGGCCCCGCAACAACCCATTAATTGCTTGTTTGTTTATTTAAAAGCGCACACTGTGGATGTGTGGAGCAAAGGGGGTGGGGGAGGCGAGTGCCTAGAGACATGGGGTTCTTTGTCCCTGTTCTTGTCTTTCTCCTTTGCAGCGGCCGGCTCAGCTGGTCACTTCATCAGCACCAGATCAATGGCTGCTAAGTCACAGCTGTGAACACCACCTCATTCAAGGTCAATTAGAGAGCAGAGAGTGTTTTGTGAAGGGGAGGGGGAATGTTGGGGGCTTTTATCATACAGCCTTCAGTAACTGTTTAGAAGCCCTGTTCTGTAGATTTGCCCTGCTAGGGCACAGTTGGTCACATGGGGAAAAATAAAAATAAAAAAGATGGCTGTTTGAATTCCAGGACTTCAGCTAGACACTCTTTATCCTTCCATGCCATTCCGTCTGTCCAACCTACCTGTCCATCTGTCCAGTTTGTCAGCCGTTATTGCTGTTGTTTTGGTTTTGAGAGATAGGGTCTCTCTATGCAGCTCTGGCTGTCTGGAAGCTCACTCTATGGACCAGGCTGACCTCGAACTCAGAGATCCACCTGCCTCTGCCTCCTGAGTCCTGGTATTAAAGTTGTGAACCACCATGCCTGGATTTTCTCCATCTGTTTTATCAACCACTTATTCTATCATCCCATCAATTCCATTCGTTTACTTATCCATTTCATCATCCACTCTATTCTACCCATTTACCATATCAATTCTTCTATCATTTCTGTCCTTTCAACCCATCCCATCCCATCCACCCATCCATTCTTCCATTTTATTCATCCATTCATCTATCTCTATCTATCCATCTATCATCTATCACTATCTATGTATCTATGATCTATCTATGTATCTATATCTATCTATCCATCATCTATCTATGTATCCATTTGCCATCTATCCATCTATCATCTATCTATCCATTTATCATCTATCCTATCATCTATGTATCTATCATCTATCTATCTATCGTCTATCATCGATCTATATCTATCTATCATCTATCTGTCTATCTATCCATCTATAATCTATCTATTATCTATCTATCCATTTATCATCTATCCTATCATCTATCTATGTATCTATCATCTATCTATCTGTCGTCTATCATCGATCTATATCTATCTATCATCTATCTGTCTATCTATCTATCCATCTATCTATCAATCTATCATCTATCTATTATCTATCTATCCTATCATCTATCCTATCATCTATGTATCTATCATCTATCTATCTATCGTCTATCATCGATCTATATCTATCTATCATCTATCTGTCTATCTATCCATCTATAATCTATCCATCTATAATCTAGCTAGCTAGTCTACTCCATCCCATCATCTATCCATCCAGTCAATTCACCCATCCAACAGGCAAGGCCAGCTGAGCATCTACTCAGCTGTTTAGGCAAGGTGTCTTCACTTGGGGGAGCAAGAGGAACAAATATACACAACTAAGCCTGTGTCGGGGCTGCCACCAGTAGGGGAAAAAGCCAGGGAGGATGCACACCCACTCTCCAGCTTCTGGGGAGAGCCAAGCCCTGTAGTCCCCACTCAGTGCTCTGATTTAGAATGCTAACTTAAATCAGGTTCAGGACACGGGTCAAGTGCTTTCTATGGATTCTTCTACTCAGCTCTTTTTGGAAATAGGCTTTCTTCTCATCCCTCTGTCTTCTTCCACTGAGTCAGAGACCCACATTTCCTAAGAGAAGCCAAGAGGTCAGTGGCTCACTTGGTATCTGAGCAACAAGCGAGGGCACAGCTGCCGAAGGACTCTTGTGTGTTCATGGTCACTGTTGAGAAAAGTCAGCTGAACCAAGACTCAGAATAACAGAGCCTTCCATAGTTTATCCAGCTGCTGTTTTCAGGCTGTGGAGGGAATCGGAGCATTCACTAGACTTGGTCTTTGAGACCCCAGTTCAAATCCTATGGTTACTACCCCGCATCCTCTGATAAACCTAGAACTTACTGAAGCCCCACTTCTTGACCTGTAAAATGCTATTGTACCCTGAATTTTTAGGGGAACTACTGGTGAATAAATTGGGCTTGGAGGCTTGGGAGGGTAATATAGAGTCATAGAGCTTCTGACCCAGGGAGGGGACATAGTAAGACATTGAAGTGCTATGATCATTTAAGATCAGGGACTTGGCCACCATCTGGGACACATGGGGACAAATGTCTGTGAGTGGAGGGAATCAAGGGCAACTTGGAATATCCAAGGAGTGGTGGCACCAACGAAGATGGGACACCAGCAGTATTCAGTGTGGAGATTGAGGTAACCAAGATCTCAGGAGGAATATTGGGGTCTGTGGCAGTTCTTCACAGCTACAGCTGCAGAAGTGAGGAACATGCGTGAAGGAGAAGGGAGTGCAAGCCCCCTTCAGATAGCCACTCCTGTGCTCCTATGGCAATCTGGAAGGGCTCCTGTCATTGACTCTGCCCCATATGATACATCCCAGTGGGAGCATTGAGCCAGCACAAGATGCAGGACACTCAAAAATCCCTTCCCAGTGCTTTCCATTTGGAGGTGGAGGGGAAGGGCTTTGCCTTTGTTCTGTGTTGTGTTGTATTTGTTTGTTTTCTTGCTTGCTTGCTTTGGTGGTCTCTCTACACAGCCCTGGCTGTGCTGGAACTTGCTATGTAGACAAAGTTGGCCTCGAATTCATAGAGATCTGCCTACCTCTGACCTTATCTTTCAATGAAGTCCTTCCCAAGGTGGGAAGATGCTGCCAGGCATGTGTCCTAAGGCAGGAGGAAGCTGATTGGAGGAGACAACGGAACTGAATCAAGCAAGAAGGCCAAGGTGTAAAAGTGCCTCCAGGCCTCTCTCTTCAGAGCCCTAACAACTACAGCTTTCATTTTAACAATACAGAAAAACTGGAGGGTGTGTATGGGAAAGAAGAAAATAAATCCCCTCATCCTGGGATCTGATTTATCTTCCTGAAAGAAACTTTGACACAGGGAATACAGCCATGAATGTCTACAGAAACAATGCATGCTTTCCTAAAGACAGTATCAGCAGGGACATTGAAAACCGTAAACTATGACTGCTTAGAGAGGCACAGCCTGCAATCCCAGCACTTAGGAGGTAGACACAGGATGATCGTGAGCTTCAGGCTAGACTGAGCTATATCTTTAAAAAAAAAAAAAGGAAGGAAGGAAGGAAGGAAGGAAGGAGAAAAAGTGAGGGAGGAAAGGAGAGAAGGGAAAGGGGAGGAAGAAAGGGCAGAAGGGAAGACAAGAGAAACCTTTGCTTACTTAGGTCAAATGTAAACTTCAAGCTTAGCTACATCACCACTTCTTTCTCATCCCTAGACTCAACCCATAAGACCTCCTTACAATTTCATTTATGAAAGAAAATTGTTTAGATAAGAGAAGTAAATAAACCAGCTCACGTAACTCTAGTTTATTTAATATGCAATATTTTATTAATACTTTGAGAATTTTATACATTTATATAATGTATAATTTTGATCATATTAACCTCCATTCCTGCCCCAACTCCTCCCAAATCTACTCCCTCTTTCCCACCCTCTCCCAAGTTTGTGTCCTTTTTGTTTGTTTTAAATAATCCACCGAGTCAAATCTGTGCTACCCATATACTCACTGGAGTGGGGCCAATCACTGAAGCATGGCGGACTATCAGGGGCCGCACCCTCATAAAAACTAGCTCTCCTTCCCCAGAAGCCATCAGCCACTGACAGGTCCTCAATTAGGAGTGGGCAACTCATCAGTCCTTTCTCCTCCACCTCGAACACTGACTGGCTTGACTTGTCAGGAAACTAGAAAGGGGCCATTGGTGGGGACGGCAAGAAAACACGCTTGACGGAAGAGGAAATAGCGGAATGGTGACATTCAGGGAGAACGGGGAATAACTGGGACAGAGCTTTAAATGGGGAGAGGAATGGCAGAGGAAGCCACGAGGTGCGGGATAACCAACAGCAAGAATGTTTGAAAAACACATATGGAAAGCTTCCACTCTATAAGCTTCATATACACTCGTAGTCATACGAACAAACTTCTACACAGGGAATAATGTAAATAATAATAGGTTTACGTGCCATCTCAGGGGAGTCTCAGAGAGGACCTCGGCTCTCCTCACACCTAGTGTTTAGCCCTGCGGAATTCACGTCGAGCTGTAGACCCCCAGAAAGGGAAGACAAACTTGCATTACTACAAAACACCGAAGGATTGGTCATTGGTTACAGCAGCCAGCCACGGGAAGTTTAACGAGTGAGATATTCCAAGTATGGGCATGAGAGGAGACGGCATGGGAAGAACAGTGACCCAGGAGCCATTATGTCTGGTGAATCCCCAACATGTTGCTAAATCGCTCTGAGACCATGGGAAGTCCCTCAACCCCTCCTCCAGTTGTAGATTCACCATCTGTGGAAAGGAAGTGTCAGTGTGGGTGACTTCTGGGGCCTGCCAGCTCGGCTACTGACCACAGACCTAACTCTTTGGCTACTGGACAGTGACAGACAAGCCCTACAGGCACCGGGCTTTATCTGGTTTGTCAGAGAGGCCATGGGAAGATGATAGCCAAGGAAAGTCAGTTACCTTCTGCAGAGGTGGAGCCTTAAGCCGCCAAGTAAGTACCCCCACCTAAGTAAAAACACAGGTGTAACTCCAGGTCTGGGGGATTAGAGGCCCTCTTCTGGCCTTCATGAGCACTGCATGCTCAGGGTACACAGACATACATGCAGGCAAAACACCCACACTCCTAAAAATAAAATGAAAAAATAAATTATCTAGTTGTGTGTGCATGCATATTCCACACTACACAGCTGGAAGTCATAGGTCACCTTGAGGAAGCCACTTCTCTCCCACCATGCATGTCCTAGGGACTGAACTCAAGTTATTAGCCCTGGCAGCAGGCGCCTTTACCGGCTGAGACAATCCTAACAGATTTGATTTCACAATACTCTGTAGCACGAATAATAAAACCCAGAGACAGAAATTGGGGTTCAACCCAAAAAACAGAAAAGCAAGACAGCTAAGCCACTAGAAAAGTCTCATCTCTACCAAGGCTGGGTGACCACAGACTAAGCAGACTAAGCCTCTCCTCCTATTTTATATTCTCTCTAGTGCTGGAATTAAAGGTGGATGACTCCCTAGATTTGGGATTAAAGATATAGGCCACTAACACCTAGATTTGTTTTGGCATTGATATTGTGTAGCCCAGGAAGGCCTTGAACTCACAGAGATCCATCTGTCTCCTAAATCCTGGGATTAAAGGTGTGTGTCACCACTGTCTGACCTCTAGTGACTTTAGCTTTGTCTCTGGTCTTCAGGCAAGATTTATTTATGGAAATACAAATAATATACCAGTATAGTACTCCTCAACGTGGACCTATAGAGCAAAATTCACAGGCGAAGGAGCCTCTCTATGGCAATCTTCAGTTAAAGCTGATGCCAAACTACTACTTACCCCTTAAAGATGTTTGTGATTAGCTAAGACCTCAAAACTGGTGTTTTTCACAAAGAGCAGACTGTGGGTTAACTAGCTCATCAAGGTTCTGGTTGGGGGAGGTCCTGATTTCAGCTGCTGGAAAACCAACTCTGGTCCACAGAAGGGAAAACATCAAAACCGGAAAGAAAACATTGGAATGGTCACGAAATCCAACAGATAGAGAGACGAGGCAAGGCCGCTCAAGTTAACAGCGGTAACACAGTCATGTTCATACCACAGTAAATCTCAGTTGAGACATCACTGTTGGAAACACAGGCACTCCCCAACCTGGCAGCTACACTCATAACTCAGCAGCTGCCACCCTGAATAACCTCCACCAGTTGAAAATCCCAGGCACTTGCTTGAGTATAGGTTACATGCTGCCTCCTGGTGGTTGAGTGTAAACAGAAAGCCTTTCTTCTAATCCAGCTAACCCAGTGCGCTGGGAAGGCACACACACACACACACACACACACACACACACACACACACAGCGCCCTTCACCTACAGGATGTAGCAAGAGCCAAGCGGTTTCACAGGCCAAATCCTCTTGAAAAGGCTGAAGGTCCCTTTCACTTTCCCCTGGGATGTCCTAACTAGCAAAGTTGTACCAGTTCTTGCTAGACGTTTGGACCTATTAGTTTGTGGCTTCCAAGCCCAAAGGGGTGGTTAGTTAGCTCTGAGACTGAGACTGGAAGGTAAACCTTCGAGTTCCCCCGCACACGGTCATTCCACTCCCTCTACATTGTCCTGTAAACTGTGACTGCCCTGTTCCAGTGTAGGACCAGGAGGCTGAGGGACAGGACTGTTGCCGTGACAACCAAAAAGCACAGCTTTATCCAAAGACAGGATGAATTTCTTGGACTTTCATACTTCTCCAAGGACGGGTGCGAAATCACTCTCCATTCATCTTTATCCCTTTGTAAACATAACTTCGAGATGAAAACACTGATAGCACAGCTAAACAAGTCTTTGCTGGGCTTGACACCCCTGCGTGATCTTTCGGAGAAGATGATTGCCACGGGGACAGGTCCCAAGGGGGGCGCTTCTGTTTGAAAGCTTCCGTGAGGGTCTGTGGGCAGCAGGACAGCAGGGGACAGCGGGGTCTTTGGTGAAAGAACGAAGAGAGGCAGGAGGGAGCCCAGCAGCCAGTTCGGGTCTGGAGCTTCCAGAGACTTCATTATTGTGGTGCAGGCTGGCACAGCCACACTGTGTCTCGGCTGGACAGGGCAATTAACAGCTTCCCGAGATCCTAATGAGTAGTTTTCTTGAGGTTTAAGCTGCCTGCAGAGTTTCCCAAGGGAACTTGCTCCTGGAAGCCAGTTCCTCAGAAGTGGCCTCCCCTGGGTGTGCCCAGTCAAGCCTACTGGATTTGGCCAGCTGGTTGGAAGATAGGCTTCTAGGTCCAAGACCAGCTTGTAACTGTCACCAGCACTGCGATATAGTTCTAACTCCGATATCTATCGGGACCAGGCATCCCTTTCTGAGGCAGCTAGGAGGCACCTTCTGAGACCCTCTTTCCTCAAAGATTCACCATGCATTGTCTCTCACTCACCTGGAAATGGATACAGTCCTCAAGGCACTGTTTATATGCTCAAGGCTCAAAACTCTGTCATAAATCAGAATCTGAGCCAACCTGACCACCTCCTGCAGAAGAACTTCAATTTGAGACAAAGAGAAAACTCTTTCTCTTTGCAGTAGCAAGAAACACGGAACTAGAAGCTGAGAGAAGCCGAGTCTGAAAAGGAGGAAACAGGGTTTCCACTTGACCTCTTGCAAGCATGCAGAGTTCCCTCACGACACACCTGTGGCCTGAAGCAGTCTGACTACAGGACCCTGCACACACCCTCACATGGGCACAGTGGGTGATGGATGGTGAGCTGTCATCTAACTCAGTCAGGCCAGAGAGCAACACTGTCCTCGTGTGAGATCCAGCATAAATCAAAACACACCTTCAAGTCTTTGTTTTCTTTTGTCTATGGGCTAAACTCCAGAAACAATCAATTCCTCAAGAGGGATCAGTCTTCTCTAGAATTTCATTCTTTAGAGTCCCTGGGGAGAAACAGAAAGTCATGTTTCTTTCACCCTGGGATGATGAAAGAGGGTGAGAGACCTTTGGTCCTGTGGAAAATGCTGTCACCCATCCCAAGGGAGCACACCCTGGGCCTGCGTATTTCAGGATGACCTGCAAGGTATGGCTGGTCCTTGCAGCCTGAAGCCCACCCTTACCTTCTGCATGAAGCTCCGGCCGCACGGTTGCTTCTGAGATACTGCTTCCTGGACCTATACTTCTTGCTTCTCAAATCTTCCTATCCCTGCTGTGTAATCAGCTCCATTCCAGCCTTCAGTACTATATAGTCTAGGATGTGGACATTGGCTCAGATTACTGGGGGTTCTGGGACAGGTTAGATAGAAAATCGTACTTCTTTCCAATAAGGACAAGAGAGGATCACTAATGAATTTGGGGTTTGTCATTCTAGAGAAGTTCTCAATGAGAGGCAATTCCCCACCCCCACTCAGGGAACACTGACCTCTGTCATGAATAGTCATTGGATGCTGCAAACGTTCTCTGGGTGGAGCCCTACAGATACTATGAACATTCTCCAAAACACCCAGGTCCACTCCTTCTATCCCAGCAAGGAATGGACCAGCTCAAAATGTCCTTGGTGTCAAAGCCCAAGGTTAAGAAATCCAGCACCAGAAGGACTCCTGTCATCTTGTCTTAGTTCCAGTGACACCTAGTCTCTGAAACCTGGTTCAGCTGGAAGAAAACTTGATTGGCTCAACTTAAGTACTTAGCCTTAGCCAAGCCTGTCATAGCCGTAACGGACATGTCATCTGATGGAGACTTGAGGTGAGGGTTCCTTCTCTCCATTTTGAGTTTTTCTTTAAAAAAAAAAAAAGACTTCTTGTGTTCCATGCAATGGGTCCTAAATCACTGAGGTCAAAGGACAAAGAGACTAGCCCCTGCTAGCCTGTTTCCCTAGCCTGTTAGGTAGACATCTCCTGCCCTTCGGTTCACCGCTAAATCTGGCATGTTTGGTTCCCCCACATTTTTGCTGATTGGTTCACGTGTCTATCTCTCCCAAAAGACTATACCCCGTGTGGGTCAATAGTGGGTCTTACTTAGCCCCACAAAATCCACGTCAGTGTTTCGGTTACACAGCATAACATTGCACCATGATAAACACCCCCACAACTTAGTCATTTCCAGCATCAGGCTTTTCCCTTGATGATCGCATGAGAAGATCCAGGATGGTTCTTGACATAGCTGACCCCTCAGTGGGGTAACTATGGGACTGGACTCAGCTTTACCCTCCTCTAGCCTCAAGTCTTCTCTGTATGATCTCTCCCAAGCATCTGTTTCCTGGTGGCAGATCAGAGCTCATAATGCAAAGGTTTCAAGGGGATACAGGCAGAAACTGAGAGCCTGCTTGGGACCTTCTGGAAGGTGCTGGGCATCAAGTCAGTTGCATCTTGTGGGTCAGGCAACTCACTAAGAAGGACAATGTTGAAGGAGACAGGAACTAGCACATACTTCTCACATGAGGGGCAGCATGTAAAAACAGAAAGAAACTTATAGTTATATCCTTAGGGAGTTTCCCACAGCCTGGTATAGTAACTGTTCAGTAAACATAAAACAGACAGATCCATTAATAGGAAAATGTATTAGTCCTACTGTTTTTACTCAGTTGGCAGAATAGTAAAATGAAAATATAATCTCATTAAAATGCTTTTGCAGCTATCAAATACCATGAAGAGATGGGGTCTATGTTAGGAAGAAACTTACTCTAATTTATACAGGAATGGTTCCTTTGCCACTCTCCCCTTCTACAGGGAGGGTTGCGGTAGACATCACTAATCAACCGCTTAGGGCTGTGATAGACATCACTAATCCATCACAGTTCTTTCCTTCTGATGCTATACTCACTCTCAGAATCCTTCTCAACTCAACGTTCTAGTCTTCCGCTACTAATTGACCAAAGTTGACAAGAGACACGGGGTGCCAGCTGGGTGTTTGAGATGCACAGAGTCCAGGTGTTTGAACACTCCGTCCTCAGATGGTAGCCCTGTTTGGGACATGGCCCATGCTGGCAGCAGTCGCTCACTAGTTGGTGGAGTATTGAGGGTTACACCTCTTTCTGGTCCTGGTCTCCATCCTATGCTCCTTGCCTGCCACCAAGATGTGAGGAGCCCCAGCCGCATGCTCCCAATGTCAACCTTTGCCATAGTTTCCCTGACAAAGCCTGTGAACCTGTAAGCTAAGGCCAGGCCTTCCTGTCTTTAAGCTGTTTTATCTGGTATTTTGTCGCAGTTATGAGGAAAGTATCTAATGCGTTCCTTTTGCTTAAATCCCTACTGTTAAACCGTCCTCCCAAAGCCCAGGTGTTTGGTTTCGTTAACATGTACATACATGTACACAGTTGAAGCCCTAATAAAGATGGCAGGTCAGACACGGTCCTGCAAAATCAGATTTACAATGGAAACAGAAACTGGCTGTGGCTGTGGCAGGGAGTTCTGCTGTTGTGGACTGTTTGAAAAGAAAGTAGCTGCATGCAAGAGTTGGCATGTGGCATCTCATAAAAGAGACTCTGTCTGCCTTGACATGGTTTCCTCATGAAAACTCCAATTTCATGGTGAGATGAGATAAAATGTGTACAGCTGGAAGTGGGCTGCTATCATCTGCCTCGATGCATGTCAACCCCTCCAAGCCTCGCTACCGCCCAGTCTGCCTGCCATCCAACTGTTAAGAGAATCTGGGAAATGGGTCTGTGTGTGTGGCATGTGTGTCTGTGTCTCTGTGTGTCTGCGTCTCTGTGTGCCAGTGCGTCTGTGTATGTCTGTGTGTCTGTGTATACCTGTGTGTCTGTATGTCTGTGTATCTGTGCATGTCTGTGTATCTGTGCATGTCTGTGTATGTCTGTGTGTCTGTGTATACCTGTCTGTCTGTATGTCTGTGTATCTGTGCATGTCTGTGTATGTCTGTGTGTCTGTGTATGTCTGTGTGTCTGTGCATGTCTGTGTGTCTGTGCATGTCTGTGTATCTGTGCATGTCTGTGTGTCTGTGCATGTCTGTGTATGTCTGTGTGTCTGTGTATGTCTGTGTGTCTGTGCATGTCTGTGTGTCTGTGTATACCTGTGTGTCTGTATGTCTGTGTATCTGTGCATGTCTGTGCATGTCTGTGTATGTCTGTGTGTCTGTGCATGTCTGTGTATCTGTGCATGTCTGTGTGTCTGTGCATGTCTGTGTGTCTGTGTATGTCTGTGCATGTCTGTGTATGTCTGTGTGTCTGTGTATGTCTGTGTGTCTGTGTATATCTATGTGTCTGTGTATGTCTGTGTGTTATAGCTCATACATGTGTGTGTATATATACGGATGCCTTCCACACATGTGCACATGCATGGGTAGGCAGAGGTTGATACCAGATGTTTTTTGCTATTGTTCATCTTACTCGTTTTGGAGGAAAACTCACTGAACCCAGAGTTCACACACTGGCTACCCGAGATGGCCACTGAGCTCTGGTGAGGCTTGTCTGATTCCTCAGCACTAGAGTGACAGACCACACCCAGCTTTTACATCAGTGCTAGGGTTTCACACTCAGATCTTGATGCTCACACAGAAGGGACTACACTCACTAAGCCATCTCCCCACCCCTGGTAAATACAGCTTCACAGCTCAATGGAAGCCTCCAAAGGAGAAGAAAAAGACAGAGGGAAGATAGAAACACATACAATGGCTTCTGCTTCTGACCCTGGGCCGGCACCAATCGTGCTCCACAGATGAGTGATCCCACGAACTGCTTCTCGTCCTTCCTACGCCCTGGAACTCCACTCCTGCCTGCAAGCAAGAAAAAAATATATTGGCTGGGAAAGACTGGAAGGAACTGAGGAGACCAGAGGATGCTAATGGCCTCAGGATTTGGGATGTGCGGAGTTAAAAGTGTCTGGGAGCTACCTGTTGTCAGAGGTGCCTGCACATCCCTGAGCGTGTTTGTTTATGATGTGGGAGCAATAGCAAGGGTGACCTTGAGGAAATGATCAGGTCAAATGCACTGGAGGCTCCTGGTCAATGCTACGCCAGGAGATGGCAACACAGTGTGACACAGAACAAGACAACAATTAGTTTTCCAAATGCCAGCCTTCCAGTTTGCTCCAGTGTGAGTGAGCTACACAGCTGCCCACATCTGGATGGCAGTGCCCAGGCCCTGGTGGCCGTAACTGGACTCCGTGCCATCAGCTGGGCAAACCTCAGTAAGACTACACTGTAACCCAGCACACTCAGAGGATTTTTTAAATGGTTTTATTTATTTGTGTGTGTCAGTCAGTCTGTCCATGTCTGTGTGAGCATGTGCACATGGAAGGGGTACACACAGAGGCTGAAAAGGGAGCCAGGGATGCATCTCTCGGATGTATCTGTGGGTTGCCCTGCTTGTTACCTGCATGCTGGGATCCTTACCACTGTGCCACAGGCGCTCTTCAGCACTGAACCCCTCTTCAGTCCCACACTCAGGGTTTTGAAACAATTCTACAAAGAAAGCATGAGGCCATAGCATCTCGTGCTGCATACGAGGAAACAGAGGCATGAGTTGAAGTAAATGACGTGAAGTTTCTCGGCTAACAGCAGCTAATCCAAGACCCCAAACCACAGAACCTGCCTCCTGGTGGCTTTGACTGCCAGGCTATCCTGTATCTCTAAAAATGGAGACAGCTAAGAAGGAGTCTCTCTCCCTGAGCTTCTTACACTGTGCAAGCAGGGTTTTCAGCCTCATCCTGCACTGAAATAATGAAGTATAGCTGCTAAAAAACACTGGTGAAACTCAACTCTAACATCATTGTGTTGAATGCAGAAAAGAGAAGAAAGATCCATTATCACTACCTAGTGCTCCTTCCTTCCTTCCTTCCTTCCTTCCTTCCTTCCTTCCTTCGTTTCTTCCTTCCTTCCTTTTTGCTTTTTGTTGTTGCTGTTTCTCAAGACAGAGTTTCTATGCATAACAGTCCTGGCTGTCCTGGAACTCACTTTGTAGACCGTACTGGCCTAGAATTCACACAGATTCGCCTACCTCCACCTCCGGAGTGCTGGGATTGAAGGTGTGCGCCACCAGCACCCGGTCCTTTTTGCTTTTTGAAACTGTCTCACTCTGTAGCCCAAACTGGCCTAGATCTCATTATTCTATAGCCTAGGTTAACCTCAGACTTGAGACAATGTCCTCATGCCCCCACCTCCCCTGTGTTGGGATTACAGGCTCAACCATCTTGTCCACTCATTTACATGAACTTTTACAACACACAGAGATGGTATTACGAAGAGTATCTTACTTGTATAGATAGAGACAGCACCAAGACGCTCCTGGAGCAACACTGTCATGATTCACCTTGCAAGCAGGAGAATGTACCATGATTTGAATGTGAACTGTTCCCTGCAGGCCCACTGTACCCTTGGTCCCCAGATGGTGGTGCTGTTTAAAATGAATATGGGACTTGAGGAGGTGGAGCCTCCCGGAAGGGAGTGGGCAGGCCTTGGGGGGTCACTGGGCTCTATTTCCTGCCCACCTTCTGCTTTCTGGTCCCTGGAGATGTGGGACACCCCAGATCCCATGCTTGGCAGCCATGAAGTCTGTCTTCTCAACCTCTGTGGGCTGTACCTTCTCAACACTCCTCTCCTAGTCATGGTGGTAAGAGTAGCAGATATGGGACATTCCCAAAAGGCTTCAAGGATCCCTGTAATTTTAGATCAACTTGAATGGTACTGGCAGTAGCTGGCAAATTTCTCTTTAGATCTTTCCATGTGACTTTCTAATATTAACATCCCAGTATTGACATCCGGTTCATCTGTCCCTAATTTATATTGCTTCCATTCCTCTTATCAGGGTGTGGTGGTACACACCACTAATTCCCGCTCTCCAGAAGTTGTGGCAGGAGGATCACAGGTTAGAGGCCAGCAGCACAGACTACATAAAACAATCTTGTCTTGAAAATAAGTAATTAAACTAAATGGACTGTAGTGAAGGCTGACCCTGGGGTGACACTAATACCCATCGTATATTATATTTTGAATAGATGTGTTGTACCATGTGTGATCTCCATCTCGACAAAGCTGCTTTGTTAAAGGTGTAGCAAATGGAACTTTGATGATGGGAGAGGCTCTGAGCCGAAAGACCTGCAGGTGGGTAAAAATGTGTGAGCCTGTGGGGGAAACAAAATAACAAGGGGCTGGGGGCAGGAGGCTGCAGCCAGGTAAGGGCAGTGGAAGTCTCCGCAGGTAGGCGGCTTGACTTGGAAGCTTGACTGGGAAGAGGTGGAAATGAGGTTTTAAGTCTGAGTGGAAAGGATGGCAGGGAGAGTTAGGGGCCAGAAAGAAAGCCAGTAGGCTAGGGTGATGTTCTTATCACAGCAGTAACCATGTGATAACTTCTCTCCCTCCCCCTCTCCCTCTTACTCCTTCTTCCTCTCTCCCTACTCTCTCTCTCCCCCTCTTCCTGTCCCTCTCTCATTCCCCCTCCTTCTGCCTCTCACTCCCCCTGCTCTTCTCCCTACCTCCCCCCCTCTCCCCCTGCTCCTCTCCCTTCCTCCCTCTCTCTCTCCTCCTCCTCCTCTCCCTCTCCTCCCCCTCTCTCACACATACAGAGGAATTATGCTATTACTTGTCTTTCTCAACTTCTTGGCCTCATTCCTATGTCTCCCTCTGATCTATCAGTCATCCACATAATTGCTATCATACTTCCGTTCCTGTGAAATTCTTTTGCCAGGACCCAAGCATTTACCTGAAGATGGCTGTGAGTTTGGAAGATTGCCCAACCTCTCTATAAATGTGTCCATGTCTTTACCCTAAGACTTAACCTCTCCGACCCACTGTCCAGGGAAGCCAGGACTCTATCACCACCCTCATCATAAGTAAAGTCAAATAATGTGGCTGCCCAGGCCTAACTTAGCAGAAAAACAAGGTGCATTGAAGAAGAATAGCCATGAAAGCCCCAGGATCTGTCTCCACATTGAACAGAAGAGGGAATGGGGGCTTTCAACCTGTCACTAGCTAGAAGAACAGATGGTCGTCTCTCACCTGGGAGTCCCCCCGCATGACCCACTAGCAGTTTGATGAATCCATCCAGATCCACTCTGAAGACCTTTCCAGATCCTAGAACAGCTAACTCAGAATTCACCAAGTGAGCATCCACCAGTCATAGACCATACTGCTTGGTCTCATTCGATGAGCATCAAGCCCCTGATGTTGTACATACCACATTGTTGTTCTGGGAAGCTTCCATAAGTCAAAAAAGCTCCCAAAAGAAAAGGCATGGAAAGGCAAGGCTCATATGCCAGACTGGGGATATCTAACTAAGTGTTGACTCTCCTGACTACATGAAGAAAGGCAGGAGGGTCCTGGGAAATTCTCCTAGTTCACAGTCCTGGTTGTACTGTTCCATGAGCTTGAGCAGAAACACCATGTCATTGGAAGAATGTGGTGGAGGAGATTCTTCACCTCCTAGAAGACAGCAGATATAGAAAGAGGAAATAGCCAAATCCGGAATGACCTTCAAAATCCCAGTGACTTACTTCTGACAGCCGGGCTCAACTCCTCAAGTTTCTGCCAACTCCTAAAATAGCATCACAATCTGAGGACCAAGCATCCAACAGCAAGCCTGTGGGTGACACTACACGCTCACATCCTAGCTTGCTCTCCTAAAGATGGGGTCCAGAGAACCAGAGGAGAGAGGGGGGTGGGGAAACCCAGCGGTTATTTAGAATATGTAGCTGATGTGCACTTTGCTTCTGGTCAAGGCTCCTCTCGGATCCACTGGGAACCCGGGTACAGTGGGCTCTCCCCACCCCACCGAGCAGTTCTGTTATCAAGCACAGAGCAGTGCTGACATCCAGTGGTCATGGAGAGTTATCTGCTGGAAGCTGCATCTCCCTTCCAGGGCGAGTGGGTGTTCAGATATGGAAGGCGTGGTGGGTGAACCACTAGTGTTGTTTCCTTCAGAGAGCTTGCGCGCCTGTGGCCCAAGGCCAGTGAGCTCAGGTTTACGTCCTGACAGTTTACAAGATGCCAAAGGTTATTTGAACACTGACCTCAGATTCACAGGGATGTACGGGGCGCCATTGCTAACAAGGGAATAAGCTCATAAAGAACAAAATACAACCAGTTATGTAGCCCGTTGAGAGCCACAGTTAACTTGGAGTTAAAAACCTTTATTAAGAATGTGGAGCAAGAGCTACGGCTTCCAAGTCACTTACCCTTTCCTTCTGAGACAGGGCGCCTGCGCCGCTGGTCTCAGGGCTGTGGGAAAACACACAAGAATGCCCAGAAAGGGCATTGTAAACTGTGAAGTGCTGCACAGCACAGGCTGCAGGGATAAGGTGCCGACAATGGGTGGGGCAGGACAAAAGGGAGCTGGAAAGGGGTGCTGAGAGGTCTTGAGCATCTTGGGGTTTGGCAAGATGACAAATGACACATCCAGTTTCTGGGCTTATATTTATGGACACCAAGAGCCTCACATTTTGTAAGAATGTCCCCATTTCAAGCACACACACGACTCCCTGTCCCAGATTTTTGTGTTGTTGTCGTTGGGACTCTCTCCATTCAAGGTTTTCTAAATCGCTTAAGTCTTGATGTCCTTGTTGGCGATCTGCTGTCCCCACAGTCACATTGGTTGCTTAGGACAACTCTTATCTGTCCTGCCCGTTGCAGGATCCACAAACAGAACTGGCGTGTGGCGACCCCTCAGCAATACTTATCAAACGGCACTGAACACAATACAGTGGTTGAAGAACTGTCAGATCACGTGGTCTGCTTTCCCTCTGCCATCGTCCCGGCACTTCAGTTTAGAGCTTTGTTCCCAATGAACTCACGAGTCATGTATTAGCATTCTCCTCACTTTATAGATGAGGAAATAGACCCCCAGAAAGGCTCGGAGATTTACCTGACGTCATGTGATCAGAAAGGGACAAAAGAAGGACCCCTAGTCCAGTGCTCCTCAATCTCAACTCAGTGATCCCCATCCCAGCCTGTGCTCCCCAAGTTAAGCCTAGTACTCTTCTACACCAGTCTAATGTTCCCCAACCAGACAGGCCTGCCAAAGTCAGTTGGAGGGCAACAACAGGAGGTTTTCAGAACGAGGTGATTATGAAATATCCTCAAGTTGTACTTTGTTCGTTTGTTTCCTGTGAACGTCATGAAATCTAAATGCATACGGTTCAAAGAGGCTAAACCCCCTGCAACCATTTCCTTCAGAAGCAATGTCTCTCTTAAGGTCAAGGTGGAGGTAGTGGGACTGAAGGTCTTGGTCTCCCACGTGCTCAGCAAGGTTTTGTTTCAGTGAGTCAGCGCCGCATGGTGTGGTTGCTGCTGTTTAATGTGCATGGGTGTTTCACCTGCAAGCACGCCTGGTGCCTGTGAAAAAGGCAAGCAGAGAACACTGGATCCCCTGAAAGTGGAGTCACAGACAGTTGTGAGTCACCATGTAGGTGCCAGGAACCTAACCTGGGTCCTCCGGAAGAGCTGATGACTCTTAAACACTGAGTCATGTCTCCGGCCCCTGTGGTTGGATCTTAAATCCCCATCCCAAAAGTTCCTGTGTTGAAAGCTTGGTTCCCATCTGGTGGTGGAAACTGGAGGTGGGTAGGATGAATCATGGGGTATGCCTCCAGGATATTGGGACCCTAGTTTGTTCTCTCTCCCTCTCTCTCTCTCTTTCTCTTTCTCTCTCTCCTCTCCCTCCTCTCCCTCTCTCTCCCTCCCTTTTTCTCTCTCTTTCTCTCTTCTCTCCTTCCTCTCCTTCCCTCTCTCTCTCTTCTCTCTCTCCCTCTCTCTCTCCCTCTCTCTCCCTCCCTCTCTCTCCCTCTCTCACTATCTCTTCCTCCCTTTCTCTCCTTCCCTCTCTTTCTCCTTCTCCCTCCCTCCCTTACTATGCTTCTGCCTCATCCAGGCCCGTAACAATGGGGTCAAGGGACCATAGACTAAAACCTGTACAACCCTGAAACAAACCAGGCATTTTTCTTCTTCAGGTTGACCTTCCAGGGTGTTTTGTCATGATGGCAGAAAGATGACTAACATAGCATACATTGGTCTGAAGTAACAGAAGCTCAGTTTAAACAAGCTCAGACCAAAGGTGTGTCACCCAAACACAAAAAGATGAAGGCAGCTGGGTCAGAGAAGCAGATGAGACTGATTCCACTGCCTCCACAGGAAGACTTCCCTGATATGGTTGAGAACACGCCAAGCCACGGCTTCTAACTCACACCCCTGCTCCTCTTACCTCCAGATGTTCCAACATGAAAACTCAATAGGGAAAAACTCTGGCCGGTTCTGCTCTAATTAGGTGCCTACCCATGAGCCGGGCAGAAGCATTAGTGAGTGTATGGAGGTCACATATCCCGGCCTGAGCTCTGCTCCCGGGTGTCTGAGCCCCCAAGGGAAAAGGGCGGGTGTTGTAATCTAGACATTCAGCCATCAGAATTCCTGCAGTTTGGCACCTGCTCATTCTGATTGCCACGTCGCCTCTTCAATTACTTTCATAATGCTAAGGGGTTCTCATTCTTCATAAATGAGCTTGAGAGCACTGTGTGGTGAAGCAGAAACAGACCAACCAACCTCTCAAGTTCCTGTTAATGCCTTCTCAGCTCCAGTTTCCGGGTGGTGGCCTCTCTGCAGTTCCAGTACTGACCTGGAGACGAGCCTATCGCTGCTCTCCTTACCCCCAGATGGTTGGCCCAGAGAACAAACTTGCCAGGTTGGTTGCACAATGGTCTGCAGGAGGAAACGTCAGGACTACAAACACACCCTGAGCAAAGTTCAAGCCTCTGAACTCCACACCACCAGGTTGTGCCCTTGTGAGCCAGCCCAGAGCCTGGGGCCTCCCTGTAGCAGAAAGAGACTTTCGCATGTGCATGGGCCATCTCTTCCACAGAAGCACTACAATCCACCTCTCCTGGAGGAACCCCGTTGTCCTCCACACACAAAGCTTTCAATGGCTTGGGATGGACCTTGCGAAAGGTTTGGCCTCTACCTTTATCCTGCCTTTGGCTCTGGGGAACAAAGACAAGACCTATGCTAAGAAAGCAGTGCTGGATTCCCACCAACAGGGGGCAGCACACAGAAGTCACTGTCGGGTCTTAAACTGAAGACAAATGAAACCAATTGTTCTCCTTGATTGTCTTGGGCTCAGAGAGGCCATGCTGACCAACCAAAAACTGAAACTCATACTGGTGCCTCTGTGACTGGATACCAAGGTCAGAAATGGACCCAGCACTCACCACTCCCAAGAACTGCCCACATCCCCAGCTCCTCACATTGGGCCTTGCCTTCTGTGGTTCATAGCACTAGTATAGATTAAAAAGTAGATGCCTGGGGCTGGAGAAATGGCCCAGGAGCTAAGAATACTAGCTGCTCTCCTGAAGGACCAAGGTTTGAATCCTAGCACCACATGGCAGCTAACAACTGTCTGTAACTGCAGTTCCAGGAGATCCAACACCTTCTTCTGGCCTCTTTATACACCAGGCACTCATACAGTGCACGAATATGCATGCAAATGAAACACCCACACACATAAAATAAATAAATAAGTTTTAAAGTAGATGTTAACAGATGAGCAATATATACCGCAGAGCAGTTAAGGCGGGATGTGAGGATGAAACCAGAGAAGGCCTCCCTAGAGCAGGGAGGGAAAGGGAGAGCTAAGGCTTACTCAAAGAAAGAACAGGCAAGAGAAGATTTTGTATGGGCATGGAATATTCCAGGAAACTTACTCTTAACATGGGCTGGAAAGTCAAAGGTCAGCTCATGGTGATCTGGATGTCTCCTGAGGGTTTTATATCTGTGGATCTGGGACAAGGCAAGATGGTGAAGAGATTCCTCCATCTTGTAGTCTTGATGAGGTCTTTTTAGGTATAACTGGAATCCAGTCTCCTTGATGGAGAATTACATGAAAAATCACCCAACTCTATTCTAGGAACCCGAGGTCAAGATGCCACAGTTAACTTCTGTTAAACAGCTTGTTTGTGTAAAACCTCCCTCTGCAACTGCCAAGAGAGATACCAGGATGGGGTTTTTGTCTTTAAAAACCCCTTACCTCAAACACTACACGTGGCCCCAAATACCTGAGTATAGTCCCAGCCAGGTAGAATAAAGCCTTTCAGTTGGGTATCAGCTGTGCCTGAGTGGTCTCTCTGGTGGGCTTCCTGTAATAGATCCCTTTGCATAGAAACGCGGGGACCCAAAGCACCCAGAGCTGGTGGGCCACACAGGTGGCCTAAACCACCCCTTTCCTTCATGGGACCCCAGCTTGCTCATTCCCAGTTTCCCTACCACAATAGGCTGTGGCGGAAGTGAAAGATCCAAAGCCCAGGGTGACAAATTGACCAGGGCATCCAGAGAGCAATATTAAAGCTGGCCCTATTAGAGCTGCTGGTGGCAGACCAGGCCAAGATTAGAGAGAGAGATCTCCTTCTGTACAGGAGGCACAGTGCATCCTCAGGGAGTCACACAGGGAAGTCATGGGGCCACAGTGGACATATGTGGACCAGGGGAAGCCCCTCCTTTGCTGTTCTCGGGGAAGGTCTGGTGGGAATGAAAATCATGGAGAGCAGCAGCCTAGAAATTTCCTCCTTCTTGGGAGCCATGGGACAGCAAGAGAATTAGTCTCCAAACCAGAAGTCTCATACCCTGCCTCCACCCCTCTCTTTAGTAGCAGGCAGCTCTCCTGATTAATTTCTGGGTGCCTGTTATTGTCTCAGACTGGCAATCAATCCCCAGGTGTGCCAAGACGCTTCCTCTTTCCTTAGAATTACTTGCCCGGGCCTGCAGAGTCCGCAATCCTATTAGCAGGATTTGTTTTCACTGTGTTTGTGAAATGAAATACAATAAAAAGCCTCTCTCCAGCTCTCTGGGCCCCTGTGTCTCAGAATGCCATCGTTCTATGGGGGATGGTAAGTTCTTCCTGCGGGGCCAGGAGTTCCTTCTATCTCTTTGATGTTGCATTGCTGGCTCCTCTACCAGGAACAGGCAAGTCAAAGTCCATCTTGCCTTCAGTGAAGGAAGAATTCTCGTGCCTAGCGGGAAGAGGTCTGAGACAGGCCACAGTTGAGACACCGTGGAGCTGAGCCACAGCCAAGAAACTGGGATACAGGTCAACAGAACCCAGGTAGAGAGAAGGGTTCGAGACAGAGTTCTCCAGGCCTGGGGACCTGGAGAAATGATTCAGTCTTTCCATTTGCAGAGTTGGAGGAACAGTTTCTTCCTAATGAGAGAGAATATTATGAAATGAAATCTGTGTCTCAACTGTCCCCTTTCAGTCTCCCCATCCTACCCTGGCTCGTCCTCACAAGTCCTCTTTGTGCACGCAGAGAGGGAAGGTGGACATGTATGCACACGGGTGCAGGTGCACGCATGTGAAGGCCAGAGGTCAACCTTCAGGGTCCTTCTTCAGGTGCTGTCCAGTTGCTTTTTCCTACAGACAGGACCTGTAAAAGGCCTGATTCTTGTTCACTAGGCTAAGCTAGGACAGAGGGCTAGTGAGTCCCAGGAGGGTCTCTGTCTCCCTGGTACTGGGATTGCGAATACCCCTTACCACACTCCCCTCTTTTAGACTGAACATAAATTCTAGGGATCAAACCCAAGCCCTTGTGTTTGCAAAGGACCATCTGAGCCACACCCCCCAGCCTGAGGGCCTCCCTTTGTCTCTTTGTCTAGAAAGAAAAGCAGCTTGAGATTCTTGTAGCCAACCCATCATAGGGAGAACAGAAAAGTTATTTCTAAGTCATTAGGAGAGACATAGTTTACTGAAAATCTGTTACCTTCCAAACATCCCTGTCCAGTGCTATTTTTAAAGCAAGCCACAAAGACATCCTCACAGTCCTCTGGATCAGGTATATGGTTTGATTTGTGACTACATTTAAGTCTTTGAATTATCCAGTGGCCGCACGGACCTTGCTATGCTTAAATAGAAGCATAATAGAAGGGCTTGATTAGAACCTTGAGAGTTATCTGTTCCTGGAGAGTTCAGTGATGGGCTTCCAAGGAGCAATCCGCTCTTTTAAATTTGTTTCTTCCCATCTCCCACAGGAGCAGCTTGGTCGGGGGTTTTACTTCCCTCTCTTTTTGTTCAGATATGGACGTGTGTATTATTAGAACCCATCCGCAAACATGATCTGAAATATTAATGGCGTCTCTCAGCTCTACGCTCAAATGCATTGTCTCTGCAGGCTTCTGAAGTCGAGATCACGCTGAATGTGAAGTGTCCAGCAGCTTTCAAAACACTAGTCTGCCAGTCCCCATTTGCTTGGCCACTGGGGGTTGAGGATGGCCTTCCTCCTGTCTGTAGAAAGGCAATCTGGAAGCACCAGGCACCATCCATCCAAAACACTGGCTTGACTGAGCAGTACAGAGCCAGGGCGCTCCACGGGGTGCAGTAGAGAAGAGAGCATCCCCAGGAGACAAAGGTGGACCAGATGGGGCCTTTCCTATTCCTCTGCAGCCCAGCCCTGTGGGGAGCCTGAATAGAGAACCCCCACAGACAGTAAACAGACCACAGGCTCCACAGGCTCTCTCCAGACACCTCCTGGGTGACCTTAGGCAAGGAGTTCTGCATGCTTGTTCCTCTGTAAGAGGGAAGGAGCTTGTTAGGAAAATGTTTTACACAATCACCGCAGAATGATGATTATGTAAGAAAATGCCCATACCTTTCGAGATACAGGGTACACAGAGATGAAAGAATCCAAAATCTGGGATTTACTTTAAAATAATTCATCATAAATAAAGTGGGGGATGATTCCGTTAACCTTCTAGTTCAGGAACAGGCAAGACTAATCTATAGTGACAAAATAAGTAAGAACACTGATTGCCTTTAGCAAACAGCACCAGAGAACTTTCTAGAATATGGAAGGTGTTCTACAACTCAAATCAATTTGAATGATTGTAGTAATAAGAGTGTTGTGCTTTCCTGTCGCTTTAAGGGACAAGCCACCCCCACTTTCATTACCTCTGACCTGCCTGCCGCCATCTTGGGCCCTTCCTTTTCTGCTTCCTTGACGTACGTGCTTTTTATTATAAGGAAGACCTGGGAATGTTATGGTTTTGGTCCCTTTAAGAGACAAGCCACACCCATTCCCCTCCCCATCCACTGAGGCAGGCAGATCTTCAGCTTCCGGCCTGAGCTCGCTCTCTTTTCCATCTTCCTCTCAGAGAGGCAGCTTTGCTTCTGCCTCTCTCCCCACTTCTCTCTTCCCCCTTCTCTGTCTCTTTCTCCTCTTCTCTCTCTCTCTCTCTCTCTCTCTCTCTCTCCCTCTCTCTCTCTGTCCCCCCTTCACCCTTCCTCCTCCATAACCCCCTGAATAAACATTCAACCTCACCCTGCATGTCGCGTCTATCCATGTTTCTGTCTTCTGCCCGCCCGCCATGTGTCTCCCTGCCTGGGACCAGCCATTGCTCAGGGACCAGCAGCCTACTCTGCCTGGGGCCCACTGCCTGCTGCCACATGGCCCGCCACCACTTCTCTGGGACCAGCAGCTGTCTCTGCCTGGGACTGGCTGCTCCCAGGGCCCGCTGCCTGCCACCACAAGGCCCGCCGCCACCATTTGGGACTTACAGCATTTCTGCTGCCTACTGCCACGGGGATCTTGCAGCATTTTTTAAAAAAGAACAACAAAGAGCAGCAGGGCTGCATCCCCGGCACCCGGCCACCCGCATGGCTAGCTTATGCCCCAAAATAATTACACAAAAACTGTTTTCTTTTAAACACTGCCTGGCCCATTAGTTCCAGCCTCTTATTGGCTAGCTCTTATATATTGATCTAACCCATTTCTAATAATCTGTGTAGCCCACGAGGTGGCTTACCAGGGAAGATCTTAACCTGCGTCTGTCTGGAGTGGGAGAATCATGGTGACTGCCTGACTAGGCTTCTTTCTCCCAGCATTCTGTCTGTCTACTCCACCTACCTAATTTTCTGTCCTATCAGGGCCAAGGCAGTCTCTTTATTAGTTAACCAATGAAAGCAACAGATAAGATACAAGACCCACCTCCATTAAATGATAATATGGCCATAAACCTACAAAAGTCCCAGAATAAATAACAGCTCTGTGTATTTAGAAACAATGTTAACAATTTTATGTCTGTAAAATGAGAAAACACTTGTAGTTAAAAATATTTACATTGGGGGGAATTTTATTCTAAAAGATATGAGAATTTTCTGTATCATTTTTTATAACTTTTAAATTATTTTGATGTAATAAATATTTTCAGAAGTCATCGATCTGGTCTACTCAGCTTGACACATTTTACTATATATAGATTACACATAAGGGAGGGAAAGATGGACCACCATAAAGGGTGACTGACTGACAGATATGAGTGATAGACATGTGCTTCCTGAGTCCTGGGATTAAAGGTGTGTGCTACCACTGCCCAGCTGGTTTGTTTGTTTTTGAGGTAGGTATTATGATCTTCTGGCCTGGCCTGTCACCTGGGTACCTTTCCCTTTAAGAGACAAGCCCCACCCACTCCCAAAACTTCACTGAGTCAAGGAGATCTCCCACCTCCTCCAGCTGTCCCTCTTCTGAAGAGGTAAATTCTGCCTCTCTCTCTCTCTCTCTCTCTCTCTCTCTCTCTCTCTCTCCCTCTTTCTCTTCTTCCCCCTTCTCCCTTCTCCCCTTCCCTCTTTCCCCACTTCCCACACATCACAAAGGGCCCAGGCCACACAGCTGCCATGGCAGACAGCACTGGGTTCCAGGAAAAACCATAAGCTGACACCACCCAGGAAAGGCCGGCATCTATAGGGCAGTACCTGACAGTCCAACCATTAAATAAGATTAGATAAGCTCATCAGACATCCCCGAGCTCAGGACTCACCTTTTCCCCCTTTGCCAAGCCTCCTAGACAACTGTCAGCCAATCAGGGTCTTACACCCTGGAAATCCCCTCACCCCAACCTCTATTATCATAAAAACCCTGTCCCAACTGGGCTGGGCACTCTCTGCTCTCAACTGAGAGAGAGTCCAAGCTTAAGCTCGAATAAAGGCTGTTTACTTTTTCATGCGAGTGCAGACATGGTGGTGGTTTTAGGGGGACCCCGCCATCTGGATGTAACATAAGCCCCAACAAGTGTTCCTTCCATAAGCTCCCTTGGTCCTGGTACCTTAGCACAGGAACTCTTTATGTAGTCAGGGATGACCCTGAACTTCTCACCTTCCTACCTCTATCCCCGAGTGCCAGGATTACTATGTGACCACCACGTCCATTTCATGCAGTGTAAACGCTGGACAAGCACTTAACAAACTGAGCTATATCCCCAGCCCTGTGCAAAGATTTGTTTGTTTTATGAAGTATTCATCTAATTGATCTTTATCGATAAAAATTAGGAGTCAGATATCAGGGTCAAAATCTGGAAGATCTGAGAACAGGGAGCAGCTGCCCGTTATTTCCTGCCCCTCCAGTTCAGAGATCCTGTCTCCTCTTGTCTCCTCTCTGTGCGGACCTCCAGACCTTTGTAGTCTACTAGTGGCTAGCTCTGCTCCAAGCAAGCTCTGACCTCGGAACACAAACAAAATACCATACACAATTTTATAATTAAAAAAAAAAAACATCAGCATGGCCCCTGGCTCCCAGATGGCTCCCTACCACGCTGGGAAAAGCACCCCCAGAGCTACATACACCTTCTGTCTGGAACAGTCAAGATGTGACATACACGCCATGCTACCAATGCTGGCGTTGCTGTGATCATTCTAGACCCATGTGTTCCAAGCTATTTTCCTCTAGCCTCCAACTACTGTAGAATCAAATATAAGTTGGTTTTTTTTTTTTGAGGATTTTTTTTTCTCTCTAGATGGGGTTTTTTCCTCTGAACAACAGCCCTGGCTGTCTTGGAACTTGCTTTGTAAACCAGGCTGGCCTTGAACTCAGAGATCTACCTGCCTTTGCCTGCAGCTGTGTGCCACCACCACTTGGTGGCGATAAGGGTCTTTTCTAAATGCCCACTTCAGTGAGGCCCTTTGGCCCAGTGTCTTCTTCCCATAGAAGCTGCTCTGGGCAGGCAACTACACAGGAGAAATCACAGGGAATAGATACAATCAAATATTCTGCAAGACACTCAGGATGGAATTTCACTTTGGCCAAGATAACATCTGCCCTGCCTGAGACCACAGGGGAAAAGTTAAGGCTAGTAGTGACCTTTCAAGTAAATTAAAGACTTTCTCCCAGGTCTAGTGTTGGAGCAGGGGTCCCATTCCACAGAGCAAGGCTTTCCTCACCTGCAGCACTGGTGACCCCTGTGACTTTGGCCTCCTGTTTCCCCTGACGAATGAGTGCTTATGTCAAAGGAACTCTTGAGGACAGTCTGTCTTTGTAGTTCCTTGAAGCAAGAGAGAAGTGTCTGGTGAGGAAGGATGCTAGGTCAAGGAGTGAATGGCACCTGAGTTCCAGTGTCTTCCAGAACCAAGGGAGGATACAGGACAACTAGAGGCTGTCAACAGCCACCTTGTCTGGTCAGAATCTCCAAATCCTGGAAAGAAGTTGAAAAATCTAGATTTATCCCCCCCCCATACAAAATTCCCATTTTAAAAATGACAAAATTTATTTAAAAGATTTGAAGTGATATATATATATATATATATATATATATATATATATATATGAGTCAAACAAAAATGTTAGTTCCCAGGTTGTCTTTGGTGTGGTGTCACTGCCTTTGGTGTGGTGTCACTGCCCCCACCCACCTGAGGCCCCCGATCTTTTTAGAATCAGAATTTGGGGACCTTATTAAGTCTCTCAGATATCTCAACCTCAATAACGATAAACACTTTAACCTATCCACTCCTAGAGAAAGACTGCTGGAACACTTTCTATGTAGAAGGTTGTTTGAGACTGCCGATGTCAGCGGCTGCAGACGTGTGTGTGTGTGTGTGTGTGTGTGTGTGTGTGTGTGTGTGTCACACAGAAGAGAGTCGCAGATCAGTGCTCCTGCTACACGCAATAGATATTCAGCTTTTCCATTCTCTTTCATTTGAACACTGGTGGCGACAACCGAGGAAGCTGAGTTCACACACTGTGGTGGAAAACATTACTTTTGAATTTGTATTTCCTGACCTCCCATCTAGTCTCCTCTCACCTTCTCAGGTAGGAATCACCACCTCCATTTCATGCAAGAGATAAAGAAATCTTGAGCTTCACCCTCTGGGCCCACACGTTCCTTCTCTTGCTCTATTTATTTATCTACTTATTTATTGAGACAGGGTTTCAGAGAGCCCAAGCTGGCCTTGTAGCTGAGGACGGGCCATGACCTTGATTCCTGAAGTGCTAGAATTCTAGGTGTGGACCACAGGCCTGACTTCTCTTATACTCCTCAGACAGAAAGGCAAGAAGGAAGACTTCAAAGTGCCAAGTCCCAGAGGAAGCTCAGTCAAGGAGAACCTTGAGGGCTGAGACTGTAGCTCAGAGGTAGAACACTTGTCTACTGTGCCTGAGGCCCTGAGTTTGATCTCGAGTCACTGAAGAGACAAGAAAGGGAAAGGAGGCTGGGGAAGGGAAAGAAAAGCTTTGGGAAGAACAAAAAAATTCAAACAATGGGATGTCGGTGATAAATGAAGAGGACAAAATCACTCAAGAAGAAGGTTGAGGAGAAGGTTGTTATTGTAGATGAGAGGGAGAGCACAGCCAGAGGCATCTGGAGGAGTCCAGCCTTAATTGTGCAGAGAGCATACTGAAACCAAGAGACCCAAGAGGATGCATAGCCAAAATGACCCAGCTGTATTAGAATCAGAGTAGCTAGGGGCATGGAAGTGAAGCTTAGGGGCTGGGCAGGTTAAGGTTGGGGATGGGGTACACCATCCAAGAGACAGGTACTTGTGTGTAGGGAGTGGGGGGCCCAGAGGCTAGCATAGACCTTGAGATGCTAATAAGCAGCACGGGCTAATGGAAGAGCTATAGGTCCCTTTGCCAACATGAAAATAGCTCTTCTTAGCAAGTAGGAACTATCTTCTTAAGTCCCTGAGGGAATGCTGACTTCTGTCTACATGCCAGACTTTGGGAAAAGGAATTTCTCAAGACCTAACCATGTATATTTATACTACGAACATCGGAACAGGCAATGTGGGGGACCCCTCAACCCTTTGTCTCTCTGCACAGTTCCTGTGAGGACTGTGATCGGCATCTTCAAGGAAGAGTCCAAGGTTATTCGTGTGGACTAAGGATAGTCGGAGGGAGAAACAGTTGGGCCAAAAAACTGAGAGGTTGTAGATGCTCAGATCCGTCATGAACTTGTACCTGCAGGTCCCAGACTTGTTGCTACAGGTGAGAGGGAATGGCTAAGAGTCAAAGCCGAGTTCATTTGACAGTCAAGACTGACCCAAGAAACCCTATCTCTGAACTTGACCTCTCACTTCATTGTTGTTGAATTGACAGCAGTCCAGAGCCTTCTCTGTGGGCAGAGATCACAGAGAACAGGTAGAGTTGCCTGCAAGGGTACCGGTGAACAGTGTTTACAGGGTGTGTTTGCTTTTTGTTTGCTTGCTTGTTTGTTGAGAAGGGCTCTCTCTATGGAGCCCTGACTGACGTGGAACTTGTTCTGCAAAAGAAGCTGGCCTGGAACTCACAGAGATCTGCCTGCCTCTACCTCCAGAGTACAGAGAAGAAAAGGGTGCCCCACCTTGCCAGAATATATATTTTCTTTCTTAAGATAAGTGAGTGTAGCTCCCTATTGGACCCTGTACAGAATCTAATGGTATTGTTTTTAACCAGTCTCTCCATAGCCATCAGTTCTGGGGCAAGGAGCCTGGCATCCCCAAGCATATCAGGGCTTTCCCTAAGAGCATATTTGGATTATTCTTCCATGGTCGAGTCTCTCCCTGTCTCTTTATTCTGTTCTTTGTCTCCAGATTCATAAAGAGAGACGAGGGAAGATGGGGTGTGTCTGAAAAGCTCCAGCAGTAATTCCAAGCCCCAACTCCGAAGCCTTTTGGCTGTCTCCGACGTTGCTAGTTTCAGTGTGAAATAAAGAGCTGCTGAGCCATGCAGAAAGCCTTAGATTAGCATCACAAAAGTCAATTAACAGAGACAATTTCTTCTTTGATTTGTATTTGTATATTATTAACAGCTCCAAGACCTCTTAGTGCAGTAAATTAGCCTAGGTAACCGGGGAGCAGAGTACAAACATTTTTTTTCCCCTTTAATGGCCCTAAAGATTTATCTCATACAGAGAAAACTATATCCAGGCCCAGGGAGGACTCCCTGCCCTCATACACAAGAAAACACATGGGAGCTGCTCTGATAAATATGATGTTTGTTTATCAAAACGTTACAGACCATCTGGCTAGCTGCCACTCTCTCCCACCCTGGTGCTGTCTTAATGACAGGACTCATAATGCAAGAGGGAGATATGGGAACCTCAACTGCCTTTGCTAAAAGATTCACAACCTTGGTTTCTAAATGTTAACAATAGCAATAGTAATAATAGTGAGGATGGGGAGGCTGAGGAGGAAACCAGCGTCTTCATCTACAAGCTTGGTCTATCTGCAGAGAGAATGGTAATTGGAGACTATCTTTTTCACTGAAATGATTATCTTAGGGAGGTCTGGATGCTACCCCTTGGTGCTGTGTTCTTCCAAAAGAAATGCCATTAAGAGTGAAATAGTGCCACACATAAGCTCCAGAATATTAGCATGGGGCATTTATAACTGCTGTATAAACTGTATGGTTAAGGGGGTGGTTTTATTGTAGATATTAGAGAGAGGTATCTGGAGCAGTCCAAAACAGAGAGAGGAAGTAGGAGAGGAAACATAGCCAACAGACTGGACCTAGCCATGAGAGGAGCAGGAGCGGGGATGGGGGTGAGGGGAGAGAGAGAGATGAAGAGAGAGAGGCAAAGGAGAGGGCATAGGGGAAATAGCAGGGTTATAAAAATGAGTTAACTGGCTTTCCCCTGTAATCACATTGGTGAACACCCAAACTATCATCATAGAGCCTTCATCCAGTAACTGATAGAACCAGATGCAGAGATCCATAACCAAACACCAGGCCGAACTCTGGTAATTCAATCGAAGACAGGGAGGAGGGAATATATGAGCAAGGGAAGTCAAAATCATGATGAAGAAATCTACAGAGACAGCTGAACCAAGCTTGTGCAAACTCATGAACTCTAGGACCCATAGCTGTGGAATCTCCATAGGACCAAACTAGGCCCTCCATATTAGGGAGATAGTGGTGAAGCTTGGGCTATCTAAGAGGCCCCTGGCAGTAGGACCAGGATCTATCCCTGGGGCATGAGCTAGCTGGTTGGAGCCCATTCCCTATAGGATGTTATGTTCAGCCTTAATGCAGTGGGGAGGGGTTGGTCCTGCCCCAACTTAATGTGCCAGATTTATTGACTCCCTATGGGAGCCCTTACCCATTGGGAAGAGTGGATGGGGGTAGGCTGGGTGGAAGTTAACTGTTGGGAGGAAAACTCAAGAGCTGCAGAAGTTTAGGGTTGGGGAGGGGTGAAAAGAGCTAGGTACTTTTGATACTGGGGTATCCAGGAGGCCCAGCATGCACTTTGGTATGCTGATAGCCACCACATTTTTGTCCCTTCCACCAGTGATAAGAGAAATGGTTCCTTTTGGTAGAGGGGAACTGGCTTGTCAAGTTCCTGAGGAATGCTGGCTTTTACCTAACACAGAATTTGGGGAAGTGGAATTTCCTTTGACTCTGACAATTTCCTATTCAATAAGTCACCATGAACCCGACTATGCACAAAGCAGTGGGAAAATACCTGTAATCTAATAATTCTATTTACCTATTTCTAGGCATCTTGGTTCAGCCTCGACAGGTTTGGAGATTAAAATAGAATGCAGATTAAAAAGGTCTCTGGGGCCGGGCAGATGGCTCAGTGGGTAAAGTGTTAGGCATGCGGCTGGGGGTTCAGACCACTTGCCCCCTTCTACTGGGTGTGAGGCACCCACCTTTGATCCCAGCACACTGAGGGAAAGGCAGGAAGATCTCTGTGAATTTGGAGCCAGCCTGATCTACATGGCAAATTCCAGGCTGACCAGGGTCACATAGGAGAAAGCCTGTCTCAAATATGAATAATGTAAAAGACAGGCATGGTAACATTTGTCTGTAATTCCAGTGCTGGTTGCTCAGGGACAGGGAATGTGGGGCCTGGGGAAGTGGGGAGTAGAGACAGGTGGTCTCCCGAACTCACGGGCCAGTCAGTCTAGTCAAATCAGTGAGCTCTGGGTTCAATGACAGACTCTGTCTCAAAAACTAAGGTGGAAAGCCAGGTGGTGGTGGTGCATGCCTTTAATCCCAGCACTCGGGAAGCAGAGGCAGGCAGAGGCAGATCTCTGTGAGTTTGAGGCCAGCCTGGTCTACAAGAGCTAGTTCCAGGGCAGGTACCAAAGCTACAGAGAAACCCTGTCTTGAAAAACCAAAACCAAACAAACAAACAAAAAAACAAAAAAACTAAAGTGGAAAGCAATGGATTAAGACATTTGGTATGTCCACCTCTGGCCTTCACATGTGATTGCACACAGTTGCAAGCATGTCAACACACATATGACATATACATATACCACACATACACACGATAAAAATGTGTGTTTATTATTGCAACAAATATTTATTGGATCCTTAACGTGTATATGCCAGATGCTAGACATAAAACATAAACTGAAAAACACAGGTCCTTCAAAGAACCCTGTACCCTTCTGGAGGGAGAAGGTAGGTTCATAAGACCTTGGAAGCTAAAGAGACACAAGGATCAGGATGTTTAGGTTATAAGACTCAAGAGGCCCCTCCCCAAGACTATATAAACAAACTATAAAAAGAAATAGTGAGGACTGGAGAGATGGCTCAGTGGTTAAGAGCATTGCCTGCTCGTCCAAAGGTCCTGAGTTCAATTCCCGGCAACCACATGGTGGCTCACAACCATCTGTAATGAGGTCTGGTGCCCTCTTCTGGCCTGCAGACATACACACAGACAGAATATTGTATACATAATAAATTAATTAATTAATAAAAAAAAGAAACAGTGACAAATGGCCAAGCAGGAGGATACTATCTGCAATGGAACTGTCTGCAAGTTGAGCAAGGAACTCCAAAGACGTAACTGTGTGAGTGGTCACTCATGTCGCAGTGACCTTTAGGTGATAGAACTGCCTGCCTTTGCACCATCCGTGCTCCTATAACTCCGAGACACACGAGTTCTCTGGTCTAGACGTGGGTGGGGCCATTTGTTTGCTCTGTTGTCAATGTCTTATATGGGGTAAGTAGACATTTGTCCCTAACATCTTAGGAAAAGCCACACATCAGAACCCCTAGGTTCCCTGAACACAGGGAATGGTATGGCCCGTCGGGAATGACCAAGATGGTATCCTAGGGAGCCTTCTACTCTTGGTCTCTGCTTTCTCCGCCTTGATTCCCGTGCCTGGGTGTCAGGCCTCAGCCGAGTGGGCTTCAGATGGATAGAGGTCAGAGGTAAAAGTCTTAGTTGCGCTTCTCTCTAAACTCCTTCAGTGACAAGATAAAATAATATGAAAATTACTTTTCTCTCTGACAAAACCTACTATATTCTGGTTGTCTGACTCCCTAGACAGTCTCTTCGTGCACTGTGATAAGGCTGACCAGAGAGAGCTCTTGGGACACTACTGGTCCCAAGATTCTAGGACCTCTTCAAATCTTCTAGAAAGATCCACATGTTATTAGAGGCAGGTGCCCAACTTCAAACAACCTCGTCTACCTATAGAAGCCAACTGTGGGCTGTCCCATCTTTCACAACTCCATGGGTCTGCAGGGGTATATATTTACACATTATGGCTATCTGACCGAATCGAATATCTGCATTCAGTGTTCCCTTGGCTGGAAAATCTTTCCAACCCCCACTTTCTTTCTTTCCCTCAGTGAAACACCCACTCAACCTTCAGATCTCAGGCAAGTATGCCTTCTTTGAGAAGCCTTCCTGCCCCTGTTTGCTCTCACCACCCCAGACACCTGTCTGCCATGACCTTCTACAGCTCGCAATTATGCATTCATCTGTGTCATTTCCTTTCATCTCTCCTTTCCTCTTCCAAGGTCATAAGCTCTATGTGGGAAATAGAGCACAGAGCTGATTCATCTTTATGACCCTCACATGCTAACTCCCTGCCTAGCACTTGGTAGGCACTCAGCAAATTCTCATTGGCTGGTGAATGAGCGCAGGGAAATACAGGACCCCTCCCTAGGCTCCGATTATGGCACACCCCCAGACGGCCTGGGTTTCTATTAGCCTGGAAGCTTTGCCAATCGAAAGCAGTACAGTCAAACGCAAAGGCCTTTAAATTTCCAATAACTCAGGTACTACTGACCCACAAGAAGCTGAGGGAAAACAAGTGTGGAAAAATAATGAACCAGAAATTGTGTTAAAGTCTAAGTCTCAAAAACAAGGCAAGTATTACATCAATAGTGACACCCATGAGCTGTTTCAGGAAGAAGACAGGAATAGGTAAGAATCAATACTGTTTGTTTTCCAGTTAGCTTCATGTTTCAAAGAGGAAGAGAGTCTGGACTTCTTTCTGTTGATCTTTACCAGTTGTTGATATGATATTGTTATGCCAGAGAAAAGAACTCAAGGCACAGAAGGTTAGAAAGCCAAGGACTTCAGCTTATTCATGAGAGAAGATTCAAGAAGGTTAGGCTCTTACCTGTCAAGCTGGAGAATAGAGGGAGCTTAGTGACTGGCTAGCTGCCCTTCAAAACTATCTTTAGCATTCAAGAAGAAACTGGGGATATCTAGAGATAAAAGCAACGTGAGATGTTATTCCCTTTTGGAATAAAAAGCATGTAACTTGTCAGCTTACAGAAGCCCACAGGTATCCCTGGGCCACATAGAAAGGTAACCGAGCATGACCTTTCTCCTGAGTCATCAAGCACATCCCTCCATGGTTTCTGCTATACGTTACTGGCTTTGAATAAGTTCCCTGGTCAGAGGTAATGTGTGTGGGAGAACAAACTGTCTTCCCGTTCCTGCCCAACTTCCCTCTACGGTGTGCTGTGACCTGAAAGTATAAGTCAAATAAATCCTCTGCTCCCATAAGTTGCTTTTGGTCAGGATGTTGGTGTGTGCTATAGACCACATTACTGAAGACAATGGGAACTTTGGTGTTACTGTTCTGCTGGTTGGAAGTCTGAGGTCAAGGTGTCCTCAGGCAGGACCCCCTCTCAAGCATCTAGGGGAAAATCCTTCCCCACTTTCTTCAATATTAGTTGGTTCCCAGCATCGGTTGGCTTCATCATGCTAATATTTGCCACTGACTCAGATAGCCCCTGGGGGATGGCTTCTCACCCCTATCACCAGCAGTCTGGAGCAGAGGCTCAGAAGTTCGTGGTCATCCTTGGCTATAGCTTGAGGTCAGCCTGGGACATGTGAGGCCCTGTCTTTAGAAAATAAAGGTGTATGGCTAAAGTAGAGAGAAAGGGACTCTTGTTTTCTCAGAACACTATTCATACAAGCTTGGTGTGTGATCTCTGAACTCGGAGATAAAGTCATTTATGCTGGCTTTTTGGTAAAAAATAGTAAGTAGTCCTCTGAAGGTCCTTGGCAAAGTAGAAGATTCATAATCTTCACATGCCACTGGAAGTGTGTTCATCAGAATAAACCAATTGTGTGTAAAGTATGGTATGGTAGCAACTGTCTGATCAGCCTTGTCAAAAAGACAGACAGGAAAGGACTCCCTCGGTGGCATTGCCATGGACACTGAGGTCAACTGAAAACATGGAGGAAGAAAATTCTGCCTAGCTAAGCACTGTTGTGGTCAGGCCCTAATACCTACCAGCCTGGGAACACTCTTAATTACGCCCATGCTGACTGTGGGGATGCCTATAAAAAGACACCTGACATAAAGCCAGCAGGATCAATAATCTCAGGCCAGTGCCAGGTCTCTTTTTAGCCCAAAGATATTTTTGTCTAAGCCAGAAGGTGAGAAACCTGAAATATCTTCAACTAATAGCCCAGAGGTAACAAAGGAAGCAAAGAACCAAGCGTAGCTTGAGGGGAAAAACTTTATGCCGAGGATACCAGAACTGTCTGGTGGATGCTGAAAATCCAGATCAGTCCCTACAGAGCTACAGGAAAGGAGTTTCAACAAACATGCATTTATTGGATCAATGAATCCAAACATTCCAGTAATTCAGATCATGGGCTCCTTTTGAACATGCATTTGCTAAGTTTCATGTAGTTCTTAAACCAATGCCAGTCAATGGTCATCAATTCTTCTCTCCAGTTTGTAAGAGAAAATTTACTTGTCAAAGTGCCTCTTATGATTAATGTTTAGACATTTTGAGTGTATCTTACTTCTGCAGCTCATGTATACCAAAGTGCCCAGATTATACGCTCAATACTCTTTCTTTTATTGTGTGCTTCTTTGTCTTGAAACAGAGTGTCCTGTAACCCAGGATGAATTCACAGGGCCTGGAGCAGATAAGGCTCCTACTCTGAGAACCGGAATGTAGTTGGAGTGGCACACATATTAGCACACTAAAGGGGCGAGTGGAGTGACAGAGGTAAGAAGAAGTACACAGAATGATGGGACCACGGGAGGGGTGGTCAGAACGCCTGGGTAAAGGGGCCTAGCCTCTTCAGAAGCAGGGAATAAGGATATGCCTGGACAGTAAGGTGGTTGCTGTCCATACATAAGGACCAGAGTTCTGATGCTCAGCACCCACATGAGAAGTTCAGCTTGGCAGCAGGAGTCTGTAATCCCTGAAACACAATGGGCAGCCAATGTAGCTGAATCAGTGAGGTGGACCCTGGTTCAGTGTCTCAAAAGATAAGTTCAAGAATGATAGAGGACAAAGAGGTTCAAGAAAGATAGAGGTCGACCTCTGGCTTCCACACTTATATGTACATATGTGCTCTGTCTGTCTCTCTATCTCTCTGTCTGTCTATCTGTCTATCTGTCTGTCTCTGCCTCTCTCACACACAATGTAGTAAAGGAGTCAGTGGGGGAAAGGATAATGAAAAAGAAAGGCCTCCATTATAGTTATTCATATTTTACTCTGTAATTTAAAAGTAGATGGTCATGAGATCTCTGGGTAAATATAGCAGATTGATCTCATTTACCTAATTCTCCTTCTATGAATGCATAAACAAATTGTATATTCACATATGATGGAGTATAATTGAACCATAAAGTGAATCTGATACACATACAGCATAGTAAGCCTTGAAGACATTGAGCTAAACCCAAGAAGTCAGTTGCAAATGACCACATAGGTGGTGCATCCAGATTCAGAAACTCCACACAGACAGGAAGTGATGAGGTGCTTTCTGGGTTGAGAGAAACTGGGAAGTGTCTCGGTGTATATGGGTTGATTTTTAGGGTGTTAAATGTGTTTCTAAATTTAGGCTGGGGTGACATGACTCTGAATATATTAAATACTAATGCATTGTACACGTTAGTCTTTACAAAACTGTTTATAAATCTCATCCACGAAAGAGATATTGGCAAAACAGAGCTGCTACTAATATTTTTGCAATGCCATGACACATTTCCTCATATCATGATGCAAGACCATTGGGTTCTTTTTCAACTTGAAGTAACCCTGCAAGGCCTGTTGGTCTTCGAGAGATGAAAGAAGCCAGAACTTTGTAATTAGAGGTTCTCTGAAGTTCAGCAGCCAGTTTTTACTCAACTGAAGAAGTAGGTCAGCAAACATTGCTTTATAATGTCTTCTGGCCTGGCTCTGTCATGCAAGCTTATTAACCATTTACAAGGAGTTAATAAGACTCATTTGTCTCTTGGGATGAACTTGAAGAATGGGCAGGGGGAAGATGACTGGCCAGTGGTCCCCGGGAGATTTTGGTAATGTTGATCATCTGTCTCCTTTGACAGTGAGAATGGGCCACACTGCTGACAAGGCCAGTGTCTGCACAGGTGGACAGGGTACCAGGCTTAGAGCACTACCCTCACCACTTAGCTTGTGACCTTATGCAAGCCACAAAGCCTCTCTGTATATCCATTTCCTTCTCTGTAAAATGAGAATTCTATACTTTTTTTTTAAATGATAGCTTAGCCTGTTGTCACGTGCCTATAAAAGTCTATTTTTAAAAGGCTCACCATAGGTATTTATGAGTTATCTTGGTGACTTTTTTCCTTGACTTTAAGAAAAAAGTTTGTGTTAGGAGATAGCTCAGTTGGTAAAGTGCTCGATGCACAATCATGAGGGCCTGAGTTCAACCCCTAGTACACATACACACACATGCACGCATACACATGCATGTGCACACACACGCTGAGCTGGATGTGGTAGCATGTTTTTAACTCCAGTGCAGAGGAGCTGGAGACAGGTGGATCCCTGGGGCTGGCCTAGCTTGTTGGTGAGCTCCAAGAGAAAGACTCTATCTCAAGCAAACATAATGGCTGGGTGGGTGAGATCACACAGTAGGCAAAGTACTTGCTCTATGAGTGTGAGTAAACTCAGCTCAAATCCCCAGAAGCCACAGAAAAACCCTGGGTCCTTTAGTGCATGTCCGTAATTCCAGATCTCCTACAGTGGAGACAGGAGCATCCCTGGGAGTCTGCAGACCAGCTGCCCTGGTGTGTGCAGCAGCTAACAGTAAGTGATTCCCCATCAAGGTGGAAGGCCAGGACTGGCAGAGGTCCTCTGGTCACACATACAGTCCTTTGGGGGAATGCGTTCATGGACACACACACAAGGAAAACAAGGTGGACTGTGCCCTAAGAGGGACAGCAGGGAGTGTCCTCTAACATTAACACACACGTGTGTAAACATGCACACACACAGACTTGGCATTTCCTGGAGAATGGACTCTTTCAGTTAGTTTGTTTTCCTTTTGATACATTTTATTACCAAGTGACTCATAGAGTTCTCACCTGAAAGTGGCATCAATAGGTCAGGAACTTAAAGACTCAAGTACTTGGTTTCTTACCAAGTGTGGCTGGACTGCTCAGCTAGAGTATACCAAGTGCAGAGTCAGCGAGAACTGCCCAGCGGCTGAACCTCTCTCCAGGGTGTGTGTCATGGCCAGTGGCAGAAGTCAGGGAAAGTAAGAAGCACCTCCTCAGCTCCAAATCGCCTTCAAAGGTCCTGTTCATCCCAGAGAGTTTTTGGAGGCTCAGTAGCGTTTGCTGACAATGCAAACAGATACCTTAGTGGCCACCCTCCATCATCCGGGGAGCTGCTTCTTAGGTTTCCCACCCCTCTGATCTGCTGGTACTTTCTGCACCCCAGTCCCTCACATTTACATGCCTTGGAGATCATGAAGGTGCTTCTATCTCTTGGCGCCTTCTAACACTGGTGTCTACTCCTGGATGCACCCCTGGTCAGGCCCCTAGAGAAAAGGTATGTGAGTTAGTCCTGCTCCTGTCAGCACTGGACGCTGTGAGAGGACACAGGGTGAAGGATTGGGCACCCTTTGTGAGAAGAGAGGCAAACCACACAGGCTGTTGGTTTCTCCCAGAGACCAACCAGGTGGATTTCGGTAAAGTCTGGTATTCGGCCCTGTAACGCTGAGAAATTTTCCTTTTTATCTGTGTTCCTTTTGGGGTTCCTAAAACGCTTAGGAATTAGTATATCCACAAAAGTAAGGTGCCTATGAGTAGCTGGAAAATGTACAATACTATTTTTAAAAGCCATTTTATTTATTCATATATATGTATTTATATATCTCAGAATAGCACAGGGGAAGCGCAATGCTGGTTATTTAAACCGGCAACTAAATGAAGAAAATGCAGGCTAGAAATGGGGACGCTTTCTTTTTTTCTTTCTGGAGACTGAGTCTCATCACATAGTTCAGAAAGGCTGCGAACTTGAAATCCTCCTGCATTCCATCTCCTGGGTGTAAGGATTGCAGGCATGTGCCATCATGCCCAGCCTTCTTTATTAAAGTATTTAAGTTTTTAATTCCACTGTCGGAAGCTTACATAATGGTCCCCCGGATGGTTCAGCAGGTAATGGCATCTGGCACATGAGCCTGGTGACCTGCGTTTGGTTCCCAGTGCCCACGTTAAAGAGTAAAGAAAAAATTACTACACAAAATTGTCCTCTGGTCACCACAGTGTGTCACACACATCATGGATATGTGCACAGAGTGTGCACATACACACCATAATAATACATAAAAATGTAAAAAAATAAAACTTTTAAGTTTAACTAAAATCCACAGCTTTATTCAAATAACATATTTTGCATTTACTAATTATAATTTATACTTTGACTTTTTATAAGAATTTCATATTTAAAACTTTTTCTTCTTTCACATTTTTGATGGAAATATATTCAAATTTGATACTTATGAATATAATTACATTATTTTAAATCTCACAATTACTCTGAGAACCACATAAATTATTTATAGACTTTGATCATAATTAGTATTTTTTTTTACAATGACAAAAATATGGGATGGGTAACTCATGAAATACATCTTTATTTTTTCATTCATTCAAATACCCCTGGGCATTATTCATAGGCACAGGAAAACTCAAATTCAATTGATTTGATACTAAATTTACAGACTTTTAATCATTTCAACTCTACAGCTTCTAATTTTAGACTACTTGCTTTTACAAAGTCGTACTGTGCTGATGTAAAGAGAGAAGGCGCCTCCTAAGTTTATAGCTGGATGGGGAAGTAACACCGTCGCAGAGTGCTTGCCTTTCAGGTACGAAGTCCCAGCCTAGTTCAGTCCCCAGAAGCCACAAAACACAAAGCTAGGCATAGTGACCTGTGTTCGTAATCCCAGCACCAAGAAGGTTGAGACAGATGGATCTCTGGGGCTCACTGGCCAGTTCTAGTGTGACCTAAGTTCTAGGCTAGTGAAAAATTCTGTCTCAAAAAGAAAAAACAATCCATGAAGCCTGACATTGCCCTCCAGCTTCCACACATGGGCACACAAGCACACAACTATACAAAGCTTAGCTGTTTGATTTATAAATTATTTTTTATTTATCTATTTTATTCTTTAAAAACAATTTTTATTTATCCAGGTTCACCTATTGTAGAAACCTGGATAAATAAAAATTGTTTTTAAAGAATAAAATGAACCTGAAATGACCCTATCCTAGAGCAATACTGACGAATATCTTGCATATCATCATAGAATCTTCATCTGGTGATGGATAGAGATCGAGACAGTGACCCACACAGGAGCACTGGACTGAGCTCCCAAGGTCCCAAGGAGGAGCAGAAGGAGGGAGAACATGAGCAAAGAATTCGGGACCACGAGGCGTGCATCCACCCACTGAGACAGAGGAGCTGATCTACGGGGAGCTCACAAGGCCAGCTGGACTGTGACCGAAAAAGCATGGGATAAAACCGGACTCTCTGAACATGGCGAACAATGAGGGCTGATGAGACACCAAGGACAATGGCAGGGGGTTTTGATCCTACTTAATGTGCTGGCTTTGTGGGAGCCTAGCCAGTTTGGATGTTCACCTTCCTAGATATGGACGGAGAGGACCTAGGACTTAACACAGGGCAGGGAACCCGGACTGCTCTGTGGACTGGAGAGGGAGGGGGAGAGGAGTGGGGGAGGGGGAGAAGGGTGGGAGGAGGGGGAGAAGGGTGGGAGGAGGGGAAGGGAAATGGGAGGCTGGGAGGAGGTGGAAACTTGTTTTTTGTTTATGTTTTTTTTTTCTTCTTTTCGCAATAAAAAAAAAGAATTTACAAATAAACTCCCCAAATTATTAAAAAAAAAAAAACAATTTTTATTTTACATACCAGTCCCAGGTCCCTCTCCCTCTCCTCCTCCCCCTCCTGCTTTTTTCCACCCACCTCCCTCCTCAGCCACTCCTCAGAGAGGGTAAGGCCTCCCATGGGATGTCAACAAAGTCTGTTGACAGGACCAAGCCCCCTGCCCCTGTATCTAGGCTGAGCAAGGTATACGTCAATGGGGAATGAGCTTCAAAAAGCCAGTTCATGCACTAGGGATAAATACTGGTCCCGCAGCCAGGGGTCCCCACAAACTGTCCAAGCCACACAACTGTCCCCCACATTCAGAGGGCCTAGTTTGGTTCCATGAGAGTTCCCAGCTGTCAGTCTGGAGTCAGTGAGCTCCCACTGTTTTATGTCTAATATCCACTTATGAGTAAGTACATACCGTGTTTGTCTTTCTGGTCTCGGTTACCTTACTCAGGATGGTTTTTTTTTTTTTTTCTAGTACCATCGATTTGACTGCACATTTCAAGATGGCATTGTTTTTTATTGCTGAGTAGTACTCCATTGTGTAAATGTACATTCATTCATTCATTCGTTCATTCATTTTGGTTTTTCAAGTTCTGGCTGAACTGGAACTCACTTTGTGGACCAGGCTGGCCTAACTCACAGATATCCGCCTGCCTCTGCCTCCCGAGTGCTGGGACTGGCTTTTGTTTATTTGTTTGTGTCTTTCAGTGCCACGTTATCTTTATCCACTCCTCGGCTGAGGGCACCTAGTTTGTTTCCAGGTTCTGGCTGTTAGGATAATGCTGCTGTGAACACAGTTGAGCAAATGTCCTTGTGATGTGAGTGTGCATCCTTTGGGTATATGCCCAAGAGTGGTATTGTTGTGTCTCGAAGTAGATTGATTCCCAGTTTTCTGAGTCATACTGATTTCCAAAGTGGCTGTACAAGTTTACACTCCATCAGTAATGGAGGAGTGTTCCCCTTACTTCCCAACCTCTCCAGCACAAGCTGTCATTTGTGTTTTTGATTTTAGCCATTCTGTCAGATTTAAGATGGTATCTCAGAGTTCTTTTGATTTATATTTCCCTGATGAATAAGGATGTTACGCAATCCCTTAAGTGCCTTTTGGCCGTTTCAAAGTGTTCTGTTGAGAATTCTCTATTTAGATCTGTACCCCATTTTTTATTTTGATTATTAGGTATTTTGATGTCTAGTTTCTTGAGTTTTTGTGTATTTTGGAGATCAGTCTTCTGTCAGATGTGGGTTTGGTGCTAATCTTTTCCCATTCTGCAAGATACTGTTTTGTCTTGCTGACTTTGTCCTTTGCCTTACAGAAGCTTCTTAGTTTTTGAAGGTATCATTTATTGATTGTCAATCTCAGTGTCTATGCTACTGGTATTATATTCAGGAGGTGATCCCCTGTGCCAATAAGTTCAAGGCTACTTCCCACTTCCTTTTCCAAGAGGTTTAGTGTGGCTGGATTTATGTTGAGGTCTTTGATCCATTTTGACTTGAGTTTAGTGCATGGGGATAGATATGGATCTATTTGTATTCTTCTTACATGTTGACATCCAGTTATGCCAACACTACTAGTCAAATATACTTTCTTTTTGTCCATTGTAAAATTTTAGCTTCTTTGTCAAAAATCAGGTGTTCAGACTGTGCAGTGGTGGCACATGTCTTTAATCTCAGCACTTGGAATGCAGAGGCCAACAGATCTCTGTGAGTTTGAGGCCAGCCTGGTCTACAAGACCTAGTTCCAGGACATGCTACAAAACTACAGAGAAACCCTGTCTCAAAAAACAAAAAACAAAACAAAAACCATAGTGTTCATAGGTGTGCAGGTTAATGTCAGGGTCTTTGATTTGATTCCATTGGTCCACCTATCTGTTTTTGAGCCAATACTAAGTGATTTTCATTACTATAGCTTTATAGTAGAGCTTAAAGAAAGATGATGATGCCTCCAGAAGTTCCTGTATTGTACAGGATTGTTTTGGCTATCCTGGATTTTTTGTTTTTCCATATGAAATTGAAATTGTTCTTTCAAGGTCTGTGAAGAATTTTGTTGGGATTTTGATGGGCATTGCACTGAATCTGTAGATTGCTTTTGGTTAAGATTTTTACTATGTTGATCCTACCTATCGAAGAACATGGGAGATCTTTCCATTTTTTGATATCTTCAATTTTTTTCTTCAAAGACTTAAAGTTCTTGTCAGACAGGTCTTTCACTGGTTTGGTTAGAGTTACCCCAGGATATTTTATATTATTTGTGGTTACTGTGAATGGTGATGTTTCTCTGATTTCTTTCTCAGCCAGATGGCCCTGCTGTATATAGGAGAGCTACTTTTTTGTTGTTTTTTAAAATTAATCTTGTATCCTGCCACATTACTTACGGTGTTTATCAGCTGTAGTAGTTCTCTGGTAGAATTTTTGGGGTCACTTATGTAAACTATCAAATCATCTGCAAATAGTGAAAGTTTGACTTCTTCCTTTCCAATTTGTATTCCTTAATCTCCATTTATTGTCTTATTTCTCTAGTTAAAACTTTGAGTACTATATTGAATAGGCATGTCTTGTTCCTGATTTTAGTGGAATCACTTTGAATTTCTCTCCCTTTAGTTTGACGTTGGCTGTTGTCTTGCTATATATTGCTTTTATTATGTTTAGGTATGATCCTTGTATCCTTAATCTCTCCAATATCTTTATTATGAAGGAATGTTGACTTTTTTCAAGGACTTTTTCAGCATCTGAGATGATCATTTGGGTTTTTTTCAGTCTTTTTTTTATATGGTGGGTTATATTGACAGATTTTCATATGTTGAACAACCCCTGCGTCTCTGGGATGAAGCCTAGTTGATCATGGTGGATAATTTTTTCTGTTCTCAGCTTGTTTTCTTTATTGCCTCTGCTTCAGTTTTCAAGTCTTGCTTTCATCTGCTTGTTTTTCTTTGCTTTCTTTAAATGATTTGTTGGTTTTTTTTCTATTTTTTGTCTTTTCCTCCATTTCTTTAAGGGAATTTTTCATTTCCTCTTTAAGGGCCTCTATCATCTTCCTATAGTTATTTTTAATATCGTTTCCTTCTGGTTTATCTGTGTTGGGAAGTTCAGGTCTTTACGATTTAGGACCACTATTTTCTTTTGTTCTTTATGTTGTTGTTGTTTTTTGATTTATTACATATACAACATTCTGCCTCCATTGAATGTATTCTTACACTGTTATCTGTCCATCTCTTCCTCCAGGTGTAGGTGGGGCCTGTGCTTCAGGAAGTAGTTCCTCGGCCTCCAATTGGTGCAGGTGGGGCCTGTGGCTTAGGTGGTCACTCTTCCTCCAGGTGCAGGTGGGCTGTGCCTCTGGTGGTCACAGGTGCAGCTCTGGGGGTTCCTCTCCAGGTGCAGTCAGGGCTAAGGTTCTGATGGTGGTTGCAGATGCAGTGGGGATGGTTGGGGGTTTGGGAAGCTGTTCTGTAGTCTCTGGGGCTTTGGTGGGTGGAACCGGGTGGCAGAATGTGCCTCAAGGGGTTAGGGCCTACATAGCAGGGCCATCTGGCTGGGAACCCAGACACTCACCTCTCCAGGGCAGTCAGGGCCAAGCCTCCAGTGATCACAGATGCAGTGGGGGATGGTCGCAGGGGTGGGAAGGCTGCTCCAGGGTCTCTGGGGCTCTCCAGGTGCAGTCAGGGCCAAGGCTCCAATGGTCGCAGATGCTGACTTATAAATTCTAAAACATTCAGTGATATAAAATATGCCAGACTGAGGAGACTGCTCTAACTCTATAAATGTTAAACATGAGGCCAAGTGCTTTCCTCAAACAAGGATGGCTCTGTTCCTAAACACTTAACTGACAATAACCAACCTTTTGTAAGCTGACACATGCCAGGCCATATGTTAGCGAAGTGTTTGTGTTAGCAAATCCTCCCGAGAGCCCTGTCAGTAGCCCATTTGACATGAATTAACTGAACCTTGAGCATCTGTGTACCTTGTCCCAGGTTGTACAGCCATCAAGTCCTAGATCTGGGATCTGACCCCAGGAAAACTGTCTTTGAGCCAGGCTCTTGGGGAAAGACGATCTCAGCGGTCCCCTGAGAGGAGAACCACAACCCATGAGAGGAGATGTGTGAGGTTATGGTGTTGGGGGAAAATGTTGCCAGTTGAAATGTCCTTTCAACTGGCAAAAGGACTGATGCCACCCTGTCCTCCTTCCCGTCTTTCAGCTCCCTCCCTCTCCTTCCTTCTTTCCTGTAAATACCAGCTGAGTTAGCACTCTACAGGCAGAGAGCTTACTAGCTAGTGAGGAGACAGCAAACAATACAAAACCGATAACCGTGCAATGAAGGAGGGGAGAGAGTGCTTGGGGTGTGCTTTTGAGCGGAATTTGGCTGGGAGTAAGGAGTCACAGAAGAATTGGACTAGAATATGGCACAGGAACGGTGTTCTGGGTGTTGAGTTAGAGTTAACTGGACACAGCTGGGGGGTCCTCTCAGGCTGAGCTCAGAGATTAAAGCTGAGGTTTGGAGCTTGAAGATTCTGAGAGGAGCCAGATTGAATAGTTACCATGGAAATGTAGTGAACCACGAGCCCAAAGAGCTTCCACTTCCCTTTCAGAAAACATCTGGGAGGCCCCTGACCAAACAGTAGAAGCCAGATGTTGAAAGCCAGTCAAGGACCCTGGACTTATCTTAATGACAGTGGGACCTACAGGAGTACTGGAAGACAGAGAGGATAGGCATAATGTGGCCCAATTTCGCAAGAAACATTTAAGAACCCAGTACACACTTTTATAGGAAGGATATCCCAGGTAAGATCCCTCAAAACCTCCTGCAAAGAAACCCTGCCACAGTTCCTTGTAGGAATGGCCACTACATGCTTTCTTGTGTGTGAAAGTGGCCTCAATCAACTTCTGCCTGACCTACCAAATCTGTAAGTCAGATTCATTTGGAAAGGCATTTCAAGCAGGGGAAAGAACACTTTTGCTTGACAACAGAGCAGAATAAGAAGCCGAGAGGCAAAATGTCCTCATATGCATTCTTTGTGCAAACTTGCCGGGAGGAACACAAGAAGAAGCACCCGGAAGCTTCTGTCAGCTTCTCGGAGTTCTCCAAGAAGTGTTCAGAAAGGTAGAAGACCATGTCTGCTAAAGAAAAGGGGAAATCTGAAGACATGGCCAAGGCTGACAGGCTAGATATGAAGGAGACATGAAAACCTACATCCCCTCCAAAGGGGAGACCAAAAAGAAGTTCAAGGACCCCAATGCACCCAAGAGGCCTCCTTCGGCCTTCTTCTTGTTCTGTTCTGAGTATCGCCCCCAAATCAAAGGAGAACGCCCTGGCTTATCCATGAGTGATGTTGCAAAGAAACTGGGAGAGATGTGGAACAACACTGCTGCAGATGACAAGCAGCCCTACGAAAAGAAGGCTGCCAAGCTGAAGGAGAAGTACGAAAAGGATATTGCTGCTTACAGAGCTAAAGGAAAACCCCCATGCAGCGAAAAAGGGGGTGGTCAAGGCGGAAAAGAGCAAGAAAAAGAAGGAAGAGGAAGATGATGAGGAAGATGAAGAGGATGAAGAGGAAGAAGAGGAAGATGAAGATGAGGAGATGATGATGAATAAGTTGGTTCTAGTGCAGATTTTTCTTGTCTATAAAGCATTTAATCCCCCTGTACACAACTCACTCATTTTAAAGAAAATTGAAATGTAAGGTTGTGTAGGTTGTGTAAGATTTGTTTTTAAACTGTACAGTGTCCTTTTTTTTTTTTGTATAGTTAACACACTACTGAATGTGTCTTTAGATAGCCCTGTCTTGGTGGTATTTTCAATAGCCACTAACCTTGCCTGGTACAGTCTGGGGGTTGTAAATTGGCATGCAAATTTAAAGCAGGTTCTTGTTGGTGCACAGCACCAATTAGTTATATATGGGGACGGTAGGTATTTTTCCGTTTTGTTTTTGTTTTTTTTTTTTCATCTTCAGTTGTCTCTGATGCAGCTTATATGAAGATAATTGTTGTTCTGTTAACTGAATACCACTCTGTAATTGCAAAAAATAAATTGCAGCTGTTTTGTTGACATTCTGAATGCTTCTAAGTAAATACAATTTTTTTATAAAAAAATAATTTAGGGGCAAGATGTAATGGCACAGCCCAAACTGTCCTAGCCTCAGGGCATGGACAGAAGTGAACCTGCTTAGAGAGCAGTTGAAGAAATTCACAAAAGCGAGTTAAGCCCTTGTCTGTTTAAAGAGGATTTGATTAGAGGTGTCTGAGAAAGGGGACAATCAAGTTGACTCTAAAAGTCTCAAAACTCAAGGATAATTTCTGTTTCTGAGCAGTAATGAGAGAGTCCACATCCTTAAATGAAAGATAAGAAGTTTGGAACTGGGCTAGTGCCGTAATTAAAGTGCAAAGCAGAAAGAATTTAGTGTTATTGTTAGACTTGAGAAGTATTATTAGAAGCAGTTTTTCATTCCCACTAAGAAAGAGGAAACAATCAATCCTGTTTCCCCGCTGTTCCCAGGGAGAGGGGACCCACATCATCTTTATCTCCATCCATAAAAGAATCTCCAATTGAAGGTGAAAAACTTGGCCAGTTTGCCCACAACTTTTCGATTTTACTGTTGAGGATCTTACTCCCAGACATTGTCTCAGCCCAGAGCACACTGGAAAGGTGTGCACCCCCACCCAGGGCGCTCCTCGGGGAAGACTGTTTCCTGTTCCTATCTCTAGCCACAGAAACGGTCAGCAACTGCCAAGGGGCAGCTTCTCTTGTTGATAACCAAAATCGAGGAATAAGCTTGAAGCCTGGCATTACTTGGCATTCTGCAGTCTTGTCAAGGGAAGGAAAGGATTCACGAAAAGGGGAACATGATCTATATTGTCAGAGGGTCCTCAGAACTCTGATGAAAGAGCTACAAAGGTGTCGCCAAGAACGGGTTCCTGGAGGTGGGGTGTCCTATTTTCATTTCTGTTGCTGCGAAAAATCACCCTGACAAAAAATATTTCGGGGAGGAAGGGTGGAGTTGGCTTAAAATCCCAAGTCACGGCCCATCATTTTGAGGAAATCAAGGCAGGGCAGGAAATGGTCCCATTGCGTCCGCAGGCAAGAGCTAAGAGAGGGAACTTGCTTACTTGCTTGCTGCTGCTCAGCTAGCCCAAGCTATACAGCCGTACAGCCCAGGGTCCCAACCAGGGCATGAACTTCACACAATGGGCTAGGACTTCTCACCTCTTCTCCATCCCACAGCATGCCCGCGGACCAGTCTCAGGTAGATAATCATTCATGGAGACTCTCCTCGGTCTGGTGATTGTGGGGTTTGTCAGTTTAAAACTGGCAGCATATGGGGGGGGGGCGGTATTGTTCAGACAGAAGTAGACCCTCTATGGATGAAGGGACGAAGGAAAGCTGCAATCAAGAGAGGCCAAGGAGGAAGTTGGGGAGCTGAAGGTAGGAGGCTAGTGGGGGTTTTGTTGCATTCTCTAAGCATGCAGGAAGTGGTGAGTATGTGGAAGGAGAGGAGCTGGGCCTGCAGGAGCAGGTTCCACTGCATGAGCACAGTTTTGTTTTGTTTGTTTTGTCTGCTGTATTCTGGGGTGGGGGTGGGTGGGTGGAGTATGTGGGCATGTTCTTGTATGTGCAGGTACAGGTATGTGTACACACATGCAAAGGCCAGAGGTCCTCCACTTTTGTGCTGGGGAGGGGGCATAGGTACCACACTGGGACTGTACAAGTCAGAGGACGTGAAGGGGTCAGTTCTCTCCTTCCACCATATGAGTTCAGGAGGCTGAACTCAGGGCCACCTGGTGAGCCATCTCCATCACTGGCCCTCTACCTTGTTCTCTGAGATAAGATCTTTTACAATCCTTAAGTGGACCAAGTAGTCTAGGCTACCTGCCCAGTGAGCCCCAGGGAAGCACGCTATCCACTGAACTTCTCTATATTTTTTGCAGTGATTATTGTGGCCACAGAAGAGAGGCTTCTGTCAGCGAGTAGTTGTCAGGGAAGGAAGGACCATGGGTCAGGGTAGCAGACAGGCCTCCTTTTTCTTCCCTGAAATGGAGGGTTTTGTCCTCCCTTGAGCATGGTGGGGAAGAAGAGAGGGTGAGAGGTGAGAGACTGGTCAAGATCTGAGGGCGGGCACTTTGTGGGAACTGGGAAGAGTTGCTGACTACGATAATGGAGGTGAGGAAGGGGGGTGATGAGGGCTGTGTGTGTGTGTGTGTGTGCGCCCGCGTGTGCGTGTGTGTGCCCGCGTGTGCGTGTGTGCGTGCGTGTGTGTGTGTGTGTGTGCGCGCCCGCGTGTGCGTGTGTGCGTGCGTGTGTGTGCGCGTGTGTGTGTGTGTGTGTGCGCCCGTGTGTGTGTGTGTGTGTGCGTGTGTGTGTGTAAGGACCATTAGTGCACAGAAGCAGAGGGCGGAAGCCGGAATGATATTTGACATTGTGTCAGTGGGGGATGGAAGGAAATGTGTTGTTATATTCTTGCTTAAACAACAACAGCAAACCTCTCAACACTACAAAGTTAGCAAAGTAGAACTGGACCCCTCCCTGCATTTCCACCTCTCCCTAACTCAGCTCACATCCTGTCCCTTCTTTCACACTGGTCAGCCCCAACACTTACTCATTCTACCTTCTCCCGGCATCCTGTCCCAATTTCCTTGAACTACATTGGATTTTCAACGTGGGAGGTTTTATTTTTTATTCTGGTAACTCCTCCACGCAACCGCCAAAGCGAATTCTATTTGCCCCAAAGCCTCCCATATTCCCCAGAGAGAATCCGTTTCTTGTCTTGGTTCCTATTAAACTAGAATGGCCCAACATTTTCTTCCTTTTACTTTCCTTTTTGATTTTTCAAGACAGGGTTTCTCTGTGTAACAGAGCCTAGCTATTCTGGAACTGGATCTGTAGAAGAGGCTTGCCTCTAACTCACAGAGATCCACCTGCTTCTGTCCCGTGAGTGCTAGTATTAAAGGTGTCTACCTCTACACTGGACAACCCATCATTTTCTTAATCCCTCTTGGGAGAAATTGCCTCACTCTGCATTGGCAAGCCCAGGGACACAAAAGATTGATTCAGTGTGATCAATTTACGGATTCCCTCCCAACATTTAAGATTGGGCTAGAGGTGCACGCTGGCGGCACCAGGTACAGGACTCTAGATTTGGGTCCAGAGCTGATGCTTGCTCAGCTCCTTGCCTGAGTCCGGAGCGGTGACAGGAACAAAGAGCATGCATCTCGACAAGAGAACAAGATGAGGGTGAAGGATATGAGAAACAATTCTGTCCAGTGCGAGTTCTGTGCAAGACCCAAAGGAATATCACACAGCTGAGTTCCTGGAGATCTTCCAGCACTGTTACCATGAACTATGCGGCAGTGGAGTTAGCCCTAGGCAGTTTCTGTTCTCTGCCCCTGGACTAGAAGGCTCTGTTCCCACAGTTTCTCCCGTGGCCTCTGCTGGAGCAGTGGCTGTCTTATCGTTAGTTATGTGGGTGTCTGAGTCTGCCTGGGCCTGAATCCCTGAGGGCAGGGACTCTGCTCTGCTCATTCCTTACAGGTATATGTTGAATCCTCAAAAAATTACTGTTGGATTTTTTATCTTTACAGTTCACAAAATGATTCATTGTATCATTTCTTAGCAGATATTCTAAACTTCTCGCTGCTTTGCCCTCAATTTTGCTATTGTATTGCTTTTCTGAGTTTGTGACAAATACCAGATATAAGAAATTTAAAAGGAGGATTAATTTTAGCTTATGGCTTCAGAGGTATTGATCCATCATTGTCAGGGAGAGCTCGGCACATCAGAGACAAGCTCATATCCCAACAAACAGGAATCAGAAGATTTGGGGGTGTTCAAAACAAGGTTTCTCTGTACAGTTCTGGCTGTCCTGGAACTCTGTAGACCAGGTTGGCATTGAACTCAGAGATCCACCTGCTTCTGCCTCCCGGTGCTGGGATTAAAGTTGCTCCACTACCAACTAGCCAGGAGAATAATTTAGAAAGAGGCCCCTACTGGCCCTATTCCTCCAACCAGGTCTTACCTCCTGCTTTTCACTACCTTCCAATAATGTCATCATCTTATGAATCCATAAAGAGATGAAGCCAGAGTCCTCAGAACCTAAATCATTTCTGGAAATGTCCTCACAGACACTCTTAGAGGCACATTTCAGGCACTCTCTAGGTGTTTCTCAATCAATCTAGTTGACAAGATTTACATTATTTTACATAATTTTCATTAATTTGACTCTTACATGGTTCCAACCCTCCCCCACCTACCCCTGCCGCTGCCAAAATTCATAGGCTCCCTATTTGGAGTTCAACATAAAGGATTCAGAGTACCATGATATTAGAAAGCCCTGCCTCTTTCTCGGTTGGTGAGGTTGTGTCTTCTAATGGTCTTTACTTCCCAGGAAAGCTGCTGGGACAGCTTCCTTCAATTTTTGTTTTATTGGAAATAGATTTTTTCATATGCTATATCTTGATTATAGTTTCTTCTCCCTCTACACCTCCCAGCTCCTCCCCACTTCCCCTCCCCTCTGGATCCACTCCCTTTCTGTCTCCCACTAGAAAAGAACAGGCTCCTATGAGATAACAACTAAACGTGACAAAATAAAATATAGAAGATAAAGCAAAACCATCATACTGAAGTTGGACACGGTCACCCAATGTGAGGGAAAAAGCCTCTAGAGCAGGCACAAGAGTCAGAGATGCGCTCATTCTCACAGTAAGGAGTCAGAGGACCTGGTGCTGACCTATGCAGACCCTGTGCTTGCTGCTTCAGTCTCTGTGAGCTCAAACGCACTTTGCCTTGTTGATTCAGAGGGCTTTGTTCTCCTGGTGTCCTCCATCACCTCTGGCTCGTATTCCCTGAGCTCTGAGGGTATTTGATGGAATCGTCGTCCTACTTAAACTCTCTCCCCATGCAATGTCTGGCTGTGAGTTTCTGAATCTGACCTCATCTGCTGCCAGAGGAGGCTTCTATGATGATGACTAAAAAAGGCACTGATCTATGAGTATAACAGAATATCATTAGAAATCAATTGATACTTTAAAAAAAAAAGACCAGTAGGGTTTGGTTTTGCCCTAGGTCTCTAGGCTATCTAGTCTCTGGCTCTTGGGTATGGGTTCCTTTCCATGGGGTGGACATTGGTTGTTTACTCCCACAAGTTCTGTGCCAACACTGGGCACCTCAGCTTCAGTGATGTCATCTGAGGCACATCAGTGGGTCATTCGTGCATCTCCTTCACATCCACTCAGAATCTCAGATTTCCAGAGTCAAGGACAGTGATCCCCAGACTTCTGATCAATTATAAACCAGCATTGTTATTAAGATGAGGGCTGGTGGATTTATATTCTCCAAAGAATAGCATTCAAAAGCACCAAGCTTCTATTAACACAGCAATATTTCATAAGATAAAGGGTATACCACACCCAAATTATGTGAGCACTACCAACTAAATAGCATATACATTTGACTATAAAATCATGTTTATTTATAAACTTAAAGATACGTATTTTAAAACAAGAAAGCATTGAACATTGTGGCTGACACATCAATGCATTGTTGTGTTAGTTATTTCTATGGCCACCTTGGCAACTCCTGACAAGGAAAGATTTTTGTCACTGTTTTAGAGGGTCACCATCCCTCACGGTGGAGAGGGCATGGCTGAGAATGCAAAGCGGCTCAGTTCCTGATACGAGCAGCGAGTAACAGTGATGTTATGGTGACTGGCAGGAAGCACAGACACTAGACAGAAATCAGGTCCAGTGACCTATTTCCATAAGTCAAGTCAATCTCCTAAAAACTCCTTCAGAATAATAGTCCACAAACCTGGTGATCCAGTATTCAAGACATGATCATATGGCAGTCATTTCAGATTCAAACCATCACATCTGTATTGTCATTGCTAGTGTTTAGTAAATGTTAGCCTTTTTCCCCTGATTTTTCCCTTCTCTTTCCTCAAGGTTTCCTGATCTCCTGTAGAGATCCTGTAGACTGTCGTGTGCCCTTCGAGGACAAGTCACTGGAGAATTGAATGACCAATAGACTGAGAAGACACAGGGTTCCTAGAGGTATCCTAGGGATTAAGGAAGATGTGGAGATGTAGTGAGATTGAAGACATTTCCATGGGGCTCACCAACCTTGCAAGTAAGGGGAGAGTACTGGGTGCAGGATCATTCCAGAACCTTGATAGATCAAGAGAGTTGTTTGGTTCCGGTTCTATGCAAGTGTGTGTGCTATTGATCTCGGTCTATTGATACAAATTTAAGGTAGATCTTGTTATATGTATATTTCTGCTCTTGATTAAGGTATTGTGATTGCACAGTTCATTTTAAAATTTAATGAATAATTAATAAATATTGGTTAATAGTCATCTACAATAGTCAAACTTTTAGACATGTTAGTTAGGTTTTCTAGATATACAGAGATATATTTCAGTTAGATAATTTTCAGATCTTTCAAAGACTACAGAATGTGGCATTTAAAATGTTTTAATAACTTAGGACTTTTCATGGCATGAGACACACCTGCTCCTGGCAGCACCAATCTACTTCAAGAGGATGATGGGCATCGAAGAGACTCCTTATGGAGTTTGTTAGCCATTTGGGCAAGAAACTGCTTTTGCCTGAACTGCTTGACTGGACAAGCAGGACCCACAGAAAAATGACTGTTGAAGTTGCCTAAAGAAGGTGAGACAGTCCTTCAGTGTTTGTTCTTCATGAAAGAGTCTGCAAGACATTCTGCAGGACACAAAAGAAAGTGACTGACAAACTGCCAATATAGGTGGAACTGTCTTTGAAATTTCTTGCTTCATGGAAAAGTCTGCTGGATACTATGGGCCTGTAGGCCGAAGATGAATGTCCCAACATTACAGAACAACTTTGGGTGACTCTCCAGGCAGCGAGATGTCTCTGTCATTTCTAGAGTTTTGGAAGTTTACTTAGGTAATATTATATTCTTCTGAGGTCTTTGATGGAGTTGAAGAATAGTTATAGTTTTACTTAGTTATGATAAAAGATAGATATAAATATTGTAACTGTAATTCTTGCTTGATACCTGTTTTGTTATATGTAATTTTTCTGTGTTAATGTTAAAACCTTTTTATTTAAACAGAAAAGGGGAAATGGTGTGGGAAAGAAACTGCTTTCGGCAAGTGGCTTAACAGAATATAGCCAGGCTGATATATATATATATATATATATATATATATATATATAGAGAGAGAGAGAGAGAGAGAGAGAGAGAGAGAGAAGGCAGAGTGAAAGAGATGCCATGTAGCCACCAGAGGGGAAAGATGTGAGCTGTTAGGTGGAACCTTGCCGGTAGGCTATGAGCCTCATGATAAAATATAAAATAATGAAAATGGGGTAATACTAGATGTAAGAGCTAGCTAGCAATACTCTTAAGTGATTGGCCAAGCACTGATTTAAATAATATAGTTTCTGAGTGATTATTTCTAGAGTCTGGGCAGCTGCGAAATGAACAAGCAGCCTCCCCCAACATGAGTGTGTTTGATGTGTGCATGCAGAGGCCATACATTGGCATCGGGTATCTTTCTCGATCACACTCCACTCTAGTTCTTGAATTAGTCTCTTGATGAACCTGGAGTTCAGGACTCAGGGAACTTCCTGTCTCCTTCCTGGAGTGCTGGGATTAAGGGACTATGCTGCTAGACCCAGCTTTTTAAGTGGATGCTGGGGATCCAAACTCAGGCTCACATGTTTGAACGGCAAGCACTCTGCTGACAGAGCCATCTGTCTAGCCTCCCTGTGGGAAGTTTTAATATCTCACTGATGTGGAGAACTCCCCACTCCACCCCCTAGTGTAATGTTTCGTACAGTGGTGTAAAATTTCTGGTGAAAACTGAGAGAGGGCTTATAGCTCTCACTGGGGTTGAACTAATATACCTAAGAAGCCAGCCCAGAAGCAGAGAGTGACATTGAACAAGGACGTTGTCTGAAACTTCTAGAAATGTCAGCTAGGTTGTTCAGCAAACATCTGTCTTATAGACGTCTTCCCATTTCAAACACCATTCTGGTCTCAGACCTGGCCCGAATAAGAAACATGAGATCAAATTGATTCCAAAGCTCTATACCTGGCCCAGTTGGGCCAGAAGTCTGGTTTAATTCCAGAATCACCCAGTCAAGGCAATCTTTGGCCTAAAATGTTCAAGGGCTAGAAACAATACCTGCACTGATGTCTCAGAGGCAACCTGAATCCTTGAGACTTCAAGTACTGGAAAAATCTGATCTCACTAGAAAAGGCTGTGTCCACGTGGAAAGACGACGTAAGCTATGATGTAATAATTGAGTAGTCAGAAAACATTGTTGCCAGGGAACACAAAGCTTTCCAGTTCTATTGGTTTGGCCCTGGTGCTACCCTGTGCAAAATCTCCCTCTTTCCTGTCTCTACATCTCCAGTTCTCCTCTCTGGGGTACCAGGGACCTGATCAGCTGCATTCTCAATGTTGTTGTACGGATTGGAAACCAAGGACTCAGTGCTCTGCCATGTGACCCCAACAACTTCTTTAGACTGTGCCAATGTAGTCAACCGCCTCAGTGATAATGCGAGGAAGGAGGGGGGCATGCACAACAGTTTGAGGGGAGTCCCTAAGACATCTTCCAATGTGCTGGCGAATTCATTTCGGCCCACCTACTCCTCTCAGACCTCTTAAGAAACTCCTTCTCACTTAAACTCGAATAAGCCCTGAAGTGTGAAAGTTAGTACCCTTCTTCCCGCGGTTCTCCTCGGTCCCTTCTCGGGGCCCACCCTCTGCGGAGGCAGAGCCGCTGGCCAGTGCGGGCTATAACCACGGCGGTCTCTGATGCAGTCAGTCCTCTGGCCGGCTTGGGCAGCGTCCCAACCGCCCGCGCTCGGGCTGTCCGCCGCGATGCCCTGCAGGGGAGGCAGCGACACACTGCGGGACGAAGGGGCGGACTGTCGCTGCAGCGGTACCCGGGCAGGGCCCACGGCCAGCGCGGGGGATGGGTGCGGAATAACGGACGGTTGCGCCAGGCCCCGTCCGCCCGGCTCCGGACTCCTCCGGGTCACCCCTCCGTCATCTCCCGCGCCCCCGGGAGGACGGACGCGCGGCGGACTGCGGGCGTGGGGGGCGCGGCGCTCGCTGGAAGCGCGCCGAGAGGCCGGAGACTGGCCCGCGTCCGCGAGTGCCCGGAGGCCCGCCGGCGGGAGCGCGCCCGCTCTGACGTCACGCGCCGCTCGCCCAATGAGCGCCGTTCCTGCGGGGAGGGCGCCGTTCCCGCCCTCGCCCGCCGCCGCCGGTCGCCGGCGCTCTGGCCGCCCCCGGGGGGGGGGGGGGGGGGGAGCGTCTGTGGAGGCGCGGGGCCGCGGCGGGCTAGGGCGCTGCACGGGAGCGGCGCCGGGCTGCGGACGACGCTCGGGACGGGCCCAAGGAGCCGCTCCTCCCCGACCGATGTCCGCAAGATGGAGGCGGCGGGGGCGACGGCGTGAGGAGGGCGGCGCGGAGAGCGCGGGAGCAGGCCGGCGGGCGGCGGGGGCGGCGGGATGGGGCTGCTGCTCATGATCCTGGCGTCGGCCGTGCTGGGCTCGTTCCTCACGCTGCTCGCACAGTTCCTGCTGCTCTACCGCAGACGGCCCGAGCCGCGGGCGGACGAGGCGGCCCGCGCGGGCGACGGCTTCCGCTATCTCAAGCCGGTGCCGGGCCTGCCCCTTAGGGAGTACCTCTATGGCGGCGGCTCGGAGGAGCCCGCGGCCGGGTCGTCCGAGGCCACCCCGACCCCCGACAGCCCGGCCCCACCGACGCGGGAGACCTGCTACTTCCTCAACGCCACCATCCTGTTCCTGTTCCGGGAGCTGCGGGACACGGCGCTCGCCCGCCGCTGGGTCACCAAGAAGATCAAGGTGGAGTTCGAGGAGCTGCTGCAGACCAAGACGGCCGGCCGCCTGCTGGAGGGGCTGAGTCTGCGCGACGTGTTCCTGGGCGACACGGTGCCCTTCATCAAGACCATCCGCCTGGTGCGGCCCGTGGTGGCCTCGGGCACCAGCGAGCCCGACGGCCCCGACGGGGACGCGCTGCCCGCCACCTGCCCCGAGGAGCTGGCCTTCGAGGCGGAGGTGGAGTACGACGGCGGGTTCCACCTGGCCATCGACGTGGACCTAGTGTTCGGCAAGTCCGCCTACTTGTTCGTCAAGCTGTCGCGGGTGGTGGGCCGGCTGCGTTTCGTCCTCACCCGCGTGCCCTTCACCCACTGGTTCTTCTCCTTCGTGGAGGACCCGCTGATTGACTTTGAGGTGCGCTCCCAGTTCGAGGGCCGGCCCATGCCCCAGCTCACCTCCATTATCGTCAACCAGCTCAAGAAGATCATCAAGCGCAAGCACACCCTGCCCAGTTACAAGATCAGGTGAGGGACGGGCGGGCGGTCAGGGCAGCTATAGCTGCCCGGGGGCGGTGGCCGGAGAAGGGCAAGGCCCAGCGCAGCCCTGGTCTGCAGTGCGCTTCCTTCCTGGACAGGGGCCCCTAGGGAAGGACCAGCGTGTAGTGGACGTTTCCCGTGCTGCCCAAGGCAGCGGTGGGAGCGGGTAGCTCTACCCTGGCGGCTCAGTGCCTCCTTTCCTCTTGGGCCCCCCGGGGATTGTTGGGACACACTTGTCTGTGGTTGCTGCATCCTGGGAGCGGCTGCTGTGTGGCTGTCTTTTGCAGCATCTCCTGGACCACGTGGAGTTGTTGTTCCTGCACACACTGCAGGCCTGAAGGGTGTGCTCACAGCGCAGGTCTGGTCTGTGTGCACAGGCTTTAGTGTCTTCACAGCTCTCGGGGCAAAGGCAGGGGTTGTTGCAGAAGGAGGTGACTTAAGAGTTGAGTTCTGTGCCTGGCGGTTTTCTCTATAGATTTGGAGTATCTGTCATCTGCCCTTGGGAAGTAGGTTCTGCACCACAGACAGACCCAGATTCCACTTCTCAGGTGTCTATTCCCTGCCGCTGGTCCTCACCCAAGTCATCTTGAGGGTCGTACTTTGACGATAGTCATTTTGAGTTGTTTAAAGTCCCTCTGTGTGTGGTGACCTGATTTTATGTGATACATTGTTTTGAGGTTTTTTTTTACTGACATGGAAGTGGAAGGGAAATGAAAATTTGGAGGATCAGAGGCTTCATATGTGGGTCTTGGAAGGCTTGTTTGAGTAGAAAGGCTCATGTTTCTTTTTAAGAAACCAACTTTTAAACTTTTCTATCCGTTAATGTGTTCACTGAGTTGAACGTTTAGATTTTGGTCTGCCCTGTGAAGTTACCTCGTGTGTTCTTACATGACTACTGTCCTTTAGTGGAGAGTAAATGCCCCTTGACGTGAGAGCTCTACCACAGACAGTCTCGAGCCACGTAATCCCGAAATAGTGCAGATTTAGAATGAATTTTTGATTTGTGAAGCTTCGACTTTACTGGTTATGGTTTGTTAAACTAATAGAATGAACGCTGTTGGGCGGCGAGAGAGCTGCTGTATGGGGCACATGTTCTAGGGCATTTGCAGGGGTGGTGCCCTGGTCATGGACAGTGCAGGATGGCCAGTTCTTTAAAGCAGAGACAGTTTACGAAACCTACTTTTACGCGGTTACATTATGAGTTGTAGTTTTTAAGCAGTGATGTGTTTATAGTAGTGTGTTGCTAAGAAAGTCATAAACAAAAGTTACAAGTTCTGATAATTCATTGGTCGACCAGAAGCTACTACGGAGTGCATTGCTCATAAGAAAGTTTTGGACATTTACTATGTCCTTCTTACCATTCTCAGTGCTTGCGATTTAGTACTGATCAGAAATAAAGACTGCCACCACCTTCATAAAGTTTAGAGTTTAGTGAGAATTGCATTGTCCGCTCAATAACATTTACACCAGGGTGGAGTTGGTGGAGGGTTGAAATGACTAGGGAGCTGCTTTTAGATTAGAATGGAAATGCGAGGGGGAAGTGAGCACACTTCCACGTCTCCAGACGCGTGCTACACTGCTGATGTGGTGGGGCTGACCATCTAAAAGGGTGAATTACAACCCGTCTAGACATGCCATTCTTACAAAGAGGACGTAACTAGTATTCATCCTGATTTATTGAAGAGAAGAAGCGCGCAGTAGTTGGACAACTTGCTCTACTCGGGTCAGCTGTCAGGTGAAGCTCAGCTTGGATAAAGTGAGGCTATCTTGTTAATTCTTTGTAATCTAAAGGAATTTATTTCAACTTCATTTACTCTTTACATTTCTTGGACTGGGAATGAGCCCCAATAAATGCTTATCAGTTTAAATTTTTGCTCTCTGCTTACAAAAACTTGTACATCATTCTGATTAAATGAAGAGAAATACGCAAAAAGTTTCCTTTGTTTTACGAATTAAAAATGACATTTTACACAGCCCAAACCTTTAACCCTAAATCCAGAACTAAGTCCCATAAGTGCATCAGAATCACTCCATTTAATTATCTTGATTATATGTAATGCCAAAAATATATAATGGCTCTCAAAGCAGAACAAATTAGCAAATGGCGAGGTTGTCTTCTTTGGGCACGCAGAGTGTTGATCTTGATGACTGTTAATGGTTCTAGGGGTGGCAGCTGGAACCTGGAGTCTGCTGGGAAAGGGTTCAGATAATGTGCCTCAGCTTCAGTAGTTCCACATACCCCCTTTCTTGTTCTTAAATGATTTTTCCCTCAAAGTATGGTATCAGAACAGTAGGTTAGATATTTTTCTCAATTAATCCTGAACTGAGAGTAAAATGTAGCTATGAAACTTCCAACCTGACTTAAACTGGAAGTTTTGAGAGGGTCTTTTAAAGTTACATTGTAAGGCTGAGTCTTCAGGTGTTGCTCTACACAGCATTTCTGTTTTAATCCCCCAGATTGTGTTTATCCGTTTGAACATCTAATCTTCTTAGTAAGAGCTAAAAGAGTAAAGTATTTTGAGTCTGGTTCTTTGATGCTTTAATTATTATATAACAAGTGTCTTGTTGATGAACATAGCTGTTCTTTCTAAACCTTTTTTTTTTTTTTATTTTCTTTTTCCATGTTGCTGAAATGAAGTAGCCCGTCAGTTACAACTGCCAGGTCCCAGTGTTTGACCTGGAAATAATCAAGCTTCCCTAAGAACTCAGATGCTTAAATTTTACCCAACGAATGCAGTCAGTTTATAAAACATTAGGATTTTTTAAAAAATGAATTGTAATATGCTGAAATTTGTTCTCTATTGCATTAAAGTTAGGAGTTGTTTCTTAATTCATCCCCCTGATTTTAATTTTTTTTCTTAAAACACGTACTTTAAAATAGTGCATAAAGTAGAAATCTTTAAAACTTTTAACTTCTAATTTCATCTTATCATTGGTGCTTTCTGGTACATGGAGAGTCTGTCTTCCCTCTGAAGTCAGGGTTACGGTCCAGGGTGGCAGGGCAGGGATATCTGCGGCTTGGAAGTCACATATTTTAGATTCTTACTAATGCTTTAATGCAGTTCTTCATGTAGTGGGGACCCCCGCCCATTAAAACTGTTTTTATTGCTGCTTCATAACTGTAATTTTGGCACTGTTGTGAATGGTGATGTGAGTATCTGTTTGCCAATGATTTTAGGCAACCCTAGTAAAAAGGTTGTTTGATTCCTCAAAGGGGTCTTGACCCACAGGTTGAGTGTTGGCAGAGGTTTTCTGTCCTTCCCGGTCCTGCAGCATTTATAAACAAATATCTTAGCAGCTGTTGCTTCTTCCTCAGCATTCAAACAATTCAAAGAGAGCATAATAGCACACAGTATCCAGACTCTCTGTGTATTTTTCATCTTTACGTGGCTTTACTTTAACCTCTATTTATTTTTATTTTTTGGCTTTTTGAAACAGGCTTTCTCTGTTTATCTTTGGCTGTCCCGGAATTCACTTGGTAGACCAGGTTGTCCTTGAACTCACAGAGGTCCAGTGTTGGGATTAAAGGTCTGTGCCACCACACCCAAACCAACTACTTTCTCTCTTATTTTAAGGACTTTATCCTTTTCCTTTGTCTTCCAAGCCTACATATATTTTTAAACACACTTTGAACCATTTATAGGTTTTCTTTGCCTTTGAATCTATCTTTACTGTATATCTTTTTCTGACTACACAAGTCTTTAATTTGCTAAGCAATAAGGCTAGGATTAAAGCCAGGTTTTTGATGGCTGAATCCAGTCCATTCCGTAGCTTTCTGAGATTCCAGCCTCACGGTGGAGGTACCACCCGGAGCTGTGTTTATTGCCACAACTTTACTGCGTTTAAAGGTCCCTGCCACCACCAAAAAGGATGCGGTCAGCTTTCCATCAACACCATTTAAGTGTTTCGTGGCAGGACTTCTTAAAAAAGCTGCAAGGTTTTGCATCTAAAGCTGAGTCAAGAAGCCTCTCTTGAGAGTGCTTGCCTCTAGCAGGCAGAGCAAACCAGAGAAATTGCTGCTACCAAGAAGCGATGCTTAACTCTGTTCCAAGCTCTCTCAGGTTTTCTGTGGATGTACTTGTCCACACCTTGGGCACCATCCTGTTGACCAAGATTTCTGTTGACAGTTGAGAACTACTGTTTTAGCGTGTTCTTTGCTTGTAACCAAAACTAGTTGCTTAAGGGAAGGATAAATTCAGTTTGTAGGCATTGTTTATCTGGCCTGTACTAGTTTCCTAATGTTAAAGGTAGGAGGTTTTTTTGTTTTGTTTTGTTTTTGAAGTCAGTTTCTGGCTTCTGATTTTCACGATTTCCATATCTGCACTTCTCATCACAACAGAAGGAAAGGAAATGTAGTAGCTCCAGGGTGAAATTTGTGTGTAAACTGTCCTGTACTTCCTAGTCCCTGCTCACCTGTCCCCTCTGAGCTGGCATCTGCCTGGTTTGGAGTCATGTGCCTGTGAGACCCTTCCTGGAATGCTTGCTGGTGAGACTTGAAGGTGGGCGATGTTTTCACTTTTTCTAAACTTTTTAAAAGAGCTGCCATTGAGCAATTTTATTTTTATTAAAGAGTCTCTATAATGTTGAATTTTAAAAAGTCATTCTGCTGCAAATTAAAAACCTTAAAATATTTCCATTTGATGTGTTGAGTAGTAATAGTAAATAGTAGTGTCTGCCTTTTGTTAGAAACTGTTTTACTTGAGTGGATTTGGTCAATAATTAAACAATTTTCAGCTACAAAAGAAGAAATAGATACTTAATTGGTATTATATTTTAATTTATTGTATATGGAACACATGGGGAAATCATTTGTAGGTATAAAATATCTTTTGGAATCTAAATGTTGTAACTGATTATTTCATCCTATTTTTTTTATTCCTGTAAACATTCTGAAATATATTTGTAGAAAATTTTCACATATCCTCAGTGACTGGAAAGCAAAGAAGACCACTATTTTATCTCCGCTAATGTTGAGGGATAGGGCAGTAAAATCTTTGTATTAATGTAGACACCATTGATTTCCAAGAACTAAATTAGGCTTGGTCTGTAAAACCTCCTACTTTAAAATGTAGTTTGCACATAATTTATTTTTTTGTTTTTTGAGATGAAGCTTTTATTCTTAATGTCAATTGCATTTATTTTTTTCCCCTGATTATCTGAGGTAGAGATGACTTTAAGTAATCCATGCTCTCTTAAAAACTTCCAGAGTAAATTCTCAGAAAACTGACAAAAACTGTTTGGGAGGAGTACTGTACTTACTCTTTCAATAATTTTCTCTATGTGTGTAGATAACTTTAAAAGATTATGTTTTCTTTAAGGTGGCTACTAATAAGTGGTTATAATTGCTAACTTTCTTTACTAATATTACTAGGAAACTTACCTTTGCTACTTCAAGATAACTAGCAACAATGTCATTAGTGCGTTATTGTAGCTATCCTGAAGTAATGATGTATTTTAATAGCTAATTTTCATCGGCTGTACTTTTTATTCTTGTATTATGGCTCAGAGGAAATATGTTCTCATATCTTTTGTAAATGGAATTTCAAAATCATTTTTCCAGAGATGAATCATGAAGTCATTTTAAAAAGTCATTTATTTTTCAGTAATAGCTAATCATATACTGCATATTCCTAGTTCTTTGTTGGGTGTTCAGGTGATAAAAATAGTTATAAGGTATTCTTGTTCTCATGCTTGTTTTTGTAGGGCAAACAAATAATCAAGTTTTATAATAGCAACATTTGGATCTATCAGAGACCTTTAGTTTGTAACAGGAAGAGATCAATATCTCTGCTTAAGCAATCAGATGATTACTTGTTATATATAGTATAGTATGTCTAGGGAAAAGCTTTATATAGAGAGTTCAATACTATTCAGTTTCATAGATCCACTGGAGTTTTAGAGTGTTGTCACCATGGATCAGAGAGTTCTATTGTGCAAGATATTAACCTACAAAAAGTAAAGTTCTCTGGTTTAATGATAGTTTTATTTCAGGAACATTGGATTTCCTGAAGATGCTATTGTTGTGGAAATGTATTGATGAATCTGCTTGAGAAATTTGAGGGTAAAAGTATGTATGAGGAGGAAGTTAGGCTATAATCAATAATTTGTGTATTGTATCCCAGCGCCACAGTTTATTCCTGAAGTAAAGCATATCATATTAGAAGAGTGGCCTAATCAAACATTGAATACTGGATGTATAAGTATTACTAACAGTTGATTAGATGAGCTGGGCAGTAAAACACATTTCTTATATGTGTCTGCCTGTTATCCTAGGCAGTCCACAAATGAGGCAGATAGGCATCTTCTTTTGACAGGTGCAGAAACTCAGGCTTAGAAGGCATCAGTAATTTTTGCAGAATCCTAAATAAATAAATAGTAAAATTCCAGGAATCCCAAAGTCCCATGCTCTATTTCTGTAGCAGTAAAACAGTCATTACTCTAAGTTCAGAGTGCTCTGCCGGCTAGATTCTTTTAGGCCTGCCTGTAAGTTCCACCTTTTTGAGTGTGTTTTTAAATTTTAAAAGAAGATGAGGAAACTATACCTGAAATGACGTGACCTTCAGGAGAGCTGCTCTCTTTACCCTCAAAAAATAAAGGCAAAACTAACATGCTTTTCTTCAGAACTGCTTCTTTATCTTTTTAAGGGTCTTTGGGGTTTTGTTTTATGAAAAGCTAATGGAGATTGTGGATAATTTCTGCAGAAGAATACAAAAACCAATTTTCACCTATTTCATGAAGTTAGCTCATTCCCTTGAAGCGTGTGTAGGGTTCTTAGACTTTGAGTGATAAGTTAACACTGACAGGAGACAGTTTTGTTGCTGTAAGTTAAACTAAAACTGATAAGATAGCATAGAAAACACTTCATAGTCTAGCTTACCTTCTTAGGATGTGCTTAAGATTGTGTGGCTTAGATACTTCTGAACAAAGTTCTAAATTACTCAGTGTTCTTCCTCTCCCTCTTCATCTCTCTTTCTGCTCTTTCTTTCTGTCTTTTCTTTTCCCATCAGTGAAATTTTCCTATAGCTTGCTGAGGCGTCAAATTCAAGTTTCTACCCATCAACACAAATAATGATACCATTAACTTCCTTCCACCCATCTCATTGGGTAAATGCTGAATTTTTTGACAGTATTTTGCTGGTCTTTTACAGATATTCAAATAGTGTTGAGTAATTAAAAAAATACTTGTAGTTAAATAACATTTTGGAGTATAGTTAAATGATCAAACACACAGACACCCAGTTATTTTGTACAGAGCAGATGTCTCTCAACTCTTCCTCTTTCTTCCTCTATACACCTGTTCTCTCCTCCTTCCATTCTTCTTCTTCATAATGAAGTGCAGTATTCATGTGACCCTGCAACTGCATCTGTAAGGAACATGGGTTTCCTTTCCAACAGTATGTATGGATCCAACTCATTTACTCTGCTCTCTCTCTCTCTTTTTAACTTAAACAGTCTGTAATGAAAGTTGTGCGTGAGATTCTTCTCCTGCATCTTCTTGATGGTTTCTTCCTTGTATTTGACCTCCTTTCCTACTCACCAAGTCTTGTCTTCCCTTTCCTTTTCGCAGTCTTTGTTCAGCTTAGCCTGGTGATAACCACCTTGCTGGGGTGGATGCCACGTGGATAATTGTGCCACTAAATGCCTTCTCTTACTGTACTTGTTCAATGTAGATGGTATATTTCTTCTTGTCCACCTACCTGGACCACTTTGCCAATCTGCTGGCCTTTGTAGTGTCTTCAGACAACCCAAACTTCATCATCCTAACAGATTAAACGTTATACTCTGTCTCAACCTTTTGGAAAGAGGGAAGACATGATCTTCCCCTGAGTGTGAGAAAGGTGCTGTTTATTTTGGCAGCTATGGATCCAGTGATGACCACAAAAAGGAAGAGAACTTAATCTTCTCTCTTGATCATTCTCTTTCTTTGGATTTCTTTCTTTTTTTTTTTTTTTTTTTTTGAGCCTGTCCTGGAACTAGCTCTTGTAGACCAGGCTGGTCTCGAACTCACAGAGATCCGCCTGCCTCTGCCTCCCGAGTGCTGGGATTAAAGGCGTGTGCCACCACCGCCCGGCTTTCTTTGGATTTCTTAAATAGAATATTTGGAGTGTGCTTAACACCCCCCTTTTTTAGGTGTGGATATACACATGGACTTGTATTTGTATATGCATGCATGTAGATTCATATGACTGAGCACATGCAGTCCAGAGTTTGGTGTTGGGTTTTTTCTAACTCAGTCATTCTCCACATTATTTTCTGAGACAGGCTCGCCTACTGAACTTGTAGCTTACAGATTTGCTAGACTGGCTGGCCAGCTAGCCATAGGGGTCGTGCTGTCTCTGTCTCCTAGCCTAGGATCTAGCCTAGTCCCTGGTCTTTAGTGTGTGGGCTCTAGGAAATTGAGCTCTTTTCCCCATGCTTGCAGGAACACTTTACTGACTGAGTAATATCTCCAGTCCTAACTTGGTTTTTTACCTTAATGGTTAAAGATTATTGTTGATTGATGGTTTATAAACAATAAACTGATATCAATCCAGTACAAGGACTTTGAAGTCTATCCTAGCCCCATATTGGATACAGGCCCCTCCTTAACACACAAAATGAAAAACCAAGTACAAAAGTGATTTTGCAGCCTTCTCTAACTTTCAAAAAGCCTTGGCTTTTAATTTTACTTTCCTAGAAAAGTCAATATTTGATGGAGGAAGGTCATTGGTTAATTAAATAAAGAAACTGCTTGCCCTGATAGGTTAGAACATAGGTGAGTGGAGTAAACAGAACAGAATGCTGGGAGGAAGAGGAAGTGAGCTCAGAAACACCATGCTCCCCTCTCCCGGGCAGACATGATCAAGCTCCAGCCCAGGATGGACGTAGGCTAGAATCTTCCCGGTAAGCGCACCTCGGTGCTACACACTTTAGTAGAAATGGGCGCCACTCTGTTGTTGGAGCTGCGGGTTGCATTCTGCCACCCAGCTCCTGCCACTGGCTAGCTTTACCCGAAATAACAACACACAAATTGTATTCTTTTAAACACTGCTTGGCCCATTATATCTAGCCTTCTCGGCTAACACTTGCACCTGGACTAGCCCATTTCTAATAAAGTGTGTAGCACTGAGGTGCGCTTACTGGGAAGATTCTAGCCTACATCCATCCTGGGCCAGAGCTTGATCGCGGAGCTTGATCGCGTCTGCCCGGGAGAGGGGAGCATGGCGTCTCTGAGCTCACTTCCTCTTCCTCCCAGCATTCTGTTCTGTTTACTCCACCCACCTATGTTCTAACCTATCAGGGCAAGTAGTTTCCTTATTTAATTAACCAATGACCTTCCTCCATCAAATATTGATTAATTGTAGATTATTTTCCCTGAACTGATAATAGAATAACAAAATGTATTTTGGCTAATCTAGTGAGTAATTGCCAAGTTTTGTGAAATCAGCAGAATGTTTTAGAACACATTTCTCTTTATTCTGTAGTCAGCACATTGGGCATCATGAATTCTTCGTGTATTGTAGGAAGAATGAAGCTGATTTTATGGTGAGTGGGATACTGAAATAGCTGGGCTCTGATTTCCTTAACTCAAGTAAAAGAACAAGAAACTTCTCTCCAGCATAATTAGTTCCTGTTGTTGACTACTTAAAAATACTGTGGTGACTGTAATAAAAATAAACGAGGAAGTTTTATTGTTTTGCATTAAGTACTATCTACTGTTACACTAAGACGCCATGTCCAGAGGCTCACAGTTTTAGAGGGTTAGAATCCATGACCATCATGGCAGGGAACACAGCAGAAATGACATTCAAGCAGTAGCTGAGAGCTCACATCTTGTGACCTCATCACAAGAACCAGGAACACACACTCCAACAAGGTCACATCTCCTGATCTGTCCCAAACAGTTCTACCAACTGAAAACCAGGAATTCTAAATATGAACCTATGGTGGCCATTCTCATTCAAAGCACCACAAGTACTTAATGTATTTACTTGGGTCATCGCTAAGATATGTACCAGGTAAACAGGCAATTGTGACTTAGGAATGATGTTGCTCCTAGGATCAACTCTATAGACACCTCTACAACCTATAATATGTAACCACAGCTTTTACTGGAAAGCCTTTTGTAGCATTAGTAACTCCATGACACATGTTTGTAATCCTAGCACTTGGGAAATGGAGGAAGAAATCATCCTTGGCTACATAGTGAGCCTAGGCTACATGAGACTCTGCCTCACAAAACAGGCAAATCAAGGTCTTAGGTAACAGTAATGAGTTAATCATTTCTGTTTGGGAGCTGAAAATGAGAGGGGGTTGGGAGGAGAGATTGCAGTATTAAGGACTGGGAGTCTATATCTTGTTAATGAACTTGTATTCTTATTAGACAACTGTTGCATGCACATTTAAGTATCTACAAAACATGGGTCTGGTGTTTGTGTTGTATGCAATGTTTTGTCTGATTCAAAACATGTGTTTTTTAAAGTCTATCTCTTTGTATGATCTGTGTCTCTCTCCCTCTCCTCCTCCCCTGCCCCTGTGCCTGTGTGCACATGGAGGTCAGAGGACAGCATCCAGACTATTTTCACCTTCCACTTTGTTTTGAGATAGTCTTGTTTGCCAAGCTAGCTGGCCTGCAAGCTTCCAGGGATTCTCTTGTCTGCACCTCCCATGTGGGAACACTGGGGTTATAGACAGATGCTACTGCATTCAGCTTTACATGAGTGCTGGGGTTCCAAACTTTGGACTTTAGCCTTGCCCGGCAAGTGTTTATTCACAGCCATTGTAACTGCCTGATGAAATGATTACCTAATTTGTTCTAGTATAATAAAACCTTGGGCCGGGCGATGGTGGCGCACGCCTTTAATCCCAGCACTCGGGAGGCAGAGGCAGGTGGATCTCTGTGAGTTCGAGACCAGCCTGGTCTACAAGAGCTAGTTCCAGGACAGGCTCCAAAACCACAGAGAAACCCTGTCTCGAAAAACCAAAAAAAAAAAAAAAAAAAAAAAAAAAAAAAAAAAAATAAAACCTTGGGAGTCAGAAATTGAGATAAAGACATGAAAAAATCCAAGGAAAGTAGAGTGATTGAATGACCCTCTCTTGATAACCCTCTCTTCATGTTCTCTGGAAACTGCATCCCGGAAATTCCCCTGAACTACTTCGGAGTCTTTCTGTCCTCTAGCCACCCTTGCAAAGTCCTCCAAGAACTTTATGGCTAATCCCAGTACAAAGCTATATATAATGAAAACAATTACTAAGTAAGAAATACATTTACAGTGTCCAGTTCATTAGTATTTGGCAAATTTAGAGAAAATATTCCATTATCTATGCTCTTTTGATGAGTTCAAAGTTTTGTACCTAATTTGCTTTCTTTCATGACTAAGGGAAACTGTAACTGTAACTATCTAGTCTTCAACTCCATCAGAGATCAGAGAAAGATATACTAATATATGAGTAAACAGGAAGTGCAGAACAAGCAACTTCCAAAACCATGAAACAACAGAGCATCTGGCTGCCTTGACAGTCACCCAAGGTTCCTCTGTAATGTTGGGGCATCTATCTTCAGCCTACAGGTCCAGAATATCTGACAAACTTTTCTGTGAAGCAGGAATTTTTGAAGAGCTATCCTACCCTGTCTTGGCAAAGCTCAGCAGAAGCTTTCTGTTATGTACTGCTTGTCTGCTTTGGACGGCCTACTGGCAGCAGTTGAGGCAAAGACAGTTTCTTGCCCGAACCTTTTGCCACAAAGAAAGCAATCTCCATATGGAGGTTCTTCGATGCTCATCGTCCTGTGATGAAGTAGATGCCAGGAACTGTCTCACTGTCATGAAAAGCCCTATTATTAAAACATTTAAATGCTATATTTTGTTATCTCTGAAGTGTTTGAAGACCATCTGTCTATCTAAAATATATGTTTGACCTTGAAAACATACTTTACATGACTACAAGTTTGATTGTTACAGATGACTAACTATTAACCTCTATTTCTTTATTATACTAAAGATCTTTCAAGGACTAAAACTTTACATTTTAAAATGAGCTACATAGGTACAATACCTTAAACAAGAAATACAAGCAGTACAGCTTAGCAAAAATAACCTTAAATTTGTATCAATGTACAAAATTCCATAGCAATATAAAATATTTGAGACAAGTGGTTGTTCAAAAGTAAACTCAACAATCTACCCTTTTATCCCATCATTTCTATATTATATCCCCCCTTCTACTTTTTAGAAAAAGATCCTTGAATCTAATTTTCTCTGTTCCTTTTTTTTTTGACCTTGACTACTAACAACTTGTAACCAACCACCTGCCTAAAAGATGACAAACATGCATAACCCACCAAATGACCAAAAACTATCCACCCACCTCTAGAGAATATGGATGTCATGTTCACTAGACTGCTTCCTGTTGTCTGGGGGCACTGGCATCTTTAGGGGACCCTGGAAAAATTGGGATAATGGTCAAGTCCTGGGAGAGCTAGTTGTGTCTAGTCTTGGTGTGATAGGAAAATGTAAGGCTTATCTGAAGTTTTGACTGGAATAGTCTGTGAGGCTGGGCCATCTCAGCCAACAGTCTTGAAATTGTTCTGAATACAGAACTTTGGGAAACTGCAGCAAAGGCATCTGAGAGGTTGGATCACCTGGACTACTTGTTTTCATTGGTGTCTGGTTCCCTTGATCTGAAAACACACAGACTTTTAAAGGTAACATACATGTTTGCACTAACACAAGTATGGAATATGTGGTGTACACAGTCAGTTAAAGATGGTTTTTTTGTTCTGTGTTTGAGCAGGTGAAACGCATCTGCCAACTTTTTAAGTCTGTTTGGACTGCATAACTAAGCTGTAATATAAATTTCTACCCATGCCATATGAAAGGATAAGTCACGAGGACTCTGAAGCCAACAAGGTTTATCATGTCTCATCTTGTCTCCAAGCTATTCCCATGCAGGGGGATCAGCTTACACGTCACCTTTCTTGTAGTCTTTCTTGATTTCTCCCCCATGTCTGTAACCAAGATACTCGGAAGGTCTGCCCTGGTCAAATCTGATCTGTTAACCTGGAAGAAATCCACAGCCCTTTGTTTCTTATGGAAACAAAGCTATAACCTCTCCTCCAAGGCAATACATTTTCCATTTTGAACTTCCATTCATAACCCACAACATGTCTATAGTATATAGGTTGGTTTAATTCAGCAGTCCCTTCCACAAGCCCATGTCTCTCAGCAGCTGTTGTCTGTTTATTAGCATTCAAAATCTTGAAAATTAACAAAGCACCATATTAGGTCCAAATTCCCTGTGTTCTATTTCCCATCCTTAATGTGGCTTATTCTTTTTTTTTATTACTTTACTTCTCTCCTTAAAGACTTTATTATTTTTTATAATATGACTATGCTCTTTTTCTTCTTCTTTTTCCCTTCAAGCCTACCTTTTCTGTTCACATGAGCAAAATCTGTACAGCTTACCTCATGGCATGCTGGTGGCTCAAGCCTGGAGGCAGTGGCCAGGGAATGATGTCTGTGTACCATGCTTCATGAGAGACTGCGGGGCTAGGAAGCTGCATTTGGTTCCATTTTTGTGTGTTTGGAGTCTTTTTTTTTTTTTTACACTTTCTCAGGTCTTATGCGGATATATGTGGCCCCACATTGGACGCCATTTATAGCTGCCTGATGAAATGATTACCTAATTTGTTCAAGTATAATAAAACCTTGGGAGTCAGAAATTGAGATAAAGACAAGAAAAATCCAAGGAAAGCAGAGCAATTGGCTGACCCTCTCCTGTTTACCCCTTCCCTTGTTCTCTGGAACTTACACCCCCAGAAATTCCCCTGAACTCATTTTGATGCCCTCTTCTGGCCTCTGTGGGCATCAGGCATGCACATGAAGCATAGACATACATGCATACAAAATACCCAGATACATACAACTAAAAAATTTTAAAAAGATAAGGTGGAATGTGATGGAAGAAGACACTAACATTGGCCTCTGGCTTCCACAATCATATATACCTGTACACAAACTCTAACACACTCAGAGTTACAGTCTTAACTCTTTTTTCCATCTAGTTGAGGTGCTTTTTTGGCTCTTCTAGACCTTTATGAGGGGGCCCTGCCAAGTCAAAACTGTACCAATAGTGATACAGAAATGTAATTTGCCATTCCCATTTAGTACATTACAGTGGTTTTTTCCAGAAGTCAGATGATAGGACATCATTACCCTGACAGCTAATGGAATGCAAGCTTAATTTCTCATGACAATCTTAATGGATATCATCCCCATAAGCAACAGCTCTTTAGGGTCCTTGATAACTGAAAAACACGTATGAGGACCCTGAGAACAAAGTGTTTGCAAACCACTATTTTAACCTGCTGTTTGTTTACACTATACATAAAGGGGACTGCTGTTCCTGTTTGTTCCTTTGTTACCGTTGACGACGATTCAATATAGACATTATTTTCAACTACTATTTAGTACTGATAGTTCCTGTAGAGGTGCAAGACATAGGAGTGAGTGGATCTGCTGCAGTGTTAGCTGTGCCATTTATTGTGTTATGGCAAACAGAGTACTTGAGTGTCTCATCTTAGTCTTCACATACAGAAAATACTGCTTATTAAGTTCCACATATTGTTATGAGTTGTCAGAATCAAGGATACATGTGAACATACAGTGTGATTTACAGAAGTACTAGGAATGTAACAAACGGTACTTTTTGCATTCTCTTATTCTAAGATATTGCTGGAGTGATGTGGTCCAGAGGAAGAGATTTACCAACTGTTTTGCTTTGTGAAAGCCGAAAATTTTAGACTGTAAATTTTATAGGGGACACATGTATACAGAGCTCCCTGTATGGAGGTCAGAGGATTACCTGCGGGAGTTCTACTGTGTGGGTCCCAGAGATTGAACTTGATTGTCAAGCTTAGCAGCTAGTGGCTTTTCTTGGCAAGTCATCTTACTAACGCTAGATTGATTGATTTATTGCTTTTTTGTGTTAGTGCCCAGGAATGGAACCCAGAGCCTTTCCCATGCTAGATAAGCATTTACCACTGCCCTACGTTCTCAAGACTAGATACATCTTGATTTATGTTTCTGTAGAATTAAGAGTTTGAAAAATAAAACTATTCCTAGGTAGAAAATATAGAGGCAGTTAGTGAGGGAAGGACTTAGGACAATATTTGTTGTTCTTGTTCTTAGTATCATAACTATTTAGGAGTGGTTTTTTTTTCCCCTCCATAGATGTATAGAAATTAAACAATTTCTTAAAGCATAGACTGGTCATCAATAGTACACACCAGGAAAGTCCATGAATAAAGCAATTCTCTGTGGGTTTCCTTAAGACAATTTTAAAATATAAATGTAGTTATAAAATTTAATGGCTAGGAATACTAAAATGGGGAGGCATACTGTTTATTGTTGATTTGTTCTTTTGCAATTGTTAATTGATACTTACATGCAAGGTACTAATTACGGGTGCTGAAATCAGGGTTATCTAAAGTTCAGGGAAGAGAACTAGCCATGATTGTAAAATCTTGAGTACATGGTGAAGTTCTGAAATGCTTCGTTGTGGAGGAGGATGAATTTGCTCCCTGACATGCCTATAAAAGACCAGCCTTAACATGGAAAGTTTGATATCAAGTATTTCTGGAGCTTATCAGTGTGGCACATGCTTTATGAGAAACTTCTAATCTAATTCCTAAAGTACTGGTACAAGATGAGCATCTTACTGTCTCTTACAAATAAAACTCAAAGCCGGGCAGTGGTGGCGCATGCCTTTAATCCCAGCACTTGGGAGGCAGAGGCAGGCGGATCTCTGTGAGTTCGAAACCAGCCTGGTCTACAAGAGCTAGTTCCAGGACAGGCTCCAAAAAACCACAGAGAAACCCTGTCTCGAAAAACCAAAAAACAAACAAACAAACAAAACTCAAAAATTGAACTTGCCTAAAACCTAGTAAATATTAGAGCCAAAGTGAAGAACAAGTAAATAGCACTACTTTAAATTGCCTTGTTAAAAACAAACAGAAAGGTTATGGGGAAATCAGAAAATATAAAAAGGAATTCAAAGAGAAGACAAAGAGGGATTATGATTATTAAAACGGACATGGAATACAGCAGTGGGGAGTGAGGGCTAGCAATGAGTAGAGAACTGTTCTTCATTCAGATGAAACTGATATGAAATCCCAGTGAAAGGTATCTGAGTTGTATCTAAATTTTCTCCTTCTTTTTTGTTCCTTCTTGATTCTTACCACCTACTTCCCAGATCCCTGTCCTAAGAATAGATGAACAATACAGTCCATATTATTTTATTAGCACACTAGTCTTAGCTTTTGCCAATGCCATTAAGAATAAGAATAACATATCGTCCACCTAAAGTGGGGAAGATCATCAGATTGGTAGGTTCAAATGCAGCTTTAATGGCCTTGAATGTGCCTCTGTTTTCAGACTTGGTTGTATCTCTATTCTCTTTAGTTCCTAATTTTTCTCTTTTACATTATAGGATATTTTTTAATTAATTAATTTATTTATTAAAGATTTCTGTCTCCTCCCTGCCACCGCCTCCCATTTCCCTCCCCCTCCCCCAATCAACTCCCCCTCTCTCATCACCCAAAGAGCAGTCAGCGTTCCCTGCCCTGTGGGGAGTCCAAGGACCTCCCACCTCCTTCCAGGTCTAGTAAGGTGAACATCCAAACAGCCTAGGCTCCCACAAAGCCAGTACGTGCAGTAGGATCAAAACCCAGTGCCATTGTTCTTGACTTCTCAGCAGTCCTCATTGTCCGCTATGTTCAGCGAGTCCGGTTTTATTCCATGCTTTTGAAAAAGCATTATAGGATATTTTAAAATTACTTTTATGATACTCTTCTGACTGAATGTTACATATAATACATGCTACGTTTTTAACCAGTTAAAAATTAAAAGGAGGAAATGCTGTTACATTTGTGTTTAAGGGTTAAATAGGTTAATATAGACAGAGCTCCTTGAACTGCCTCCCTTGTAAATGGTGGCTGTATAAGAAGGCTTAGCTGTTGTGATACTAGTTCTGATAAACTAGGTGTGTAGGCCCGTCACTTTACTTTTCAGTGCCTTTGGTTCCCTTGAGAAAATGAGGCAGTTGCCCCAGATGTTTAAACCTTAAACTTCTCTCCTGTTTATTGATTGACAGTGTTCATATTAGTTTTGGTTATCATGTAGTTGAAAAAAGTCACTCTTGAAGAAAATGTGCTTTCTTACATCATGCGCTGAAATCTGGTATATGGGTGTAGAAGGCACCATGTGTCTGTCCTTTATAAACACAGCACAGACTTTTAAAGAGGGTTGACAGGTACTTCAGAGGTGACATAGGTGCTTGAAGAATTCTGTGTTTAGCAGATAGCATTTGTGTGCTACCTTGCAGTTTAGGAAGTGTTAGAATAAAAAAAAAAACTTCATCTTCTCACAGAGAGAGAGTACAGTCTCTCCCCCTTACACACATACACTTTGGAGAGAGAGTACAGTCTCTCCCTCTCACACACATACACTTTGGAACAAGAAATAGGAGATGAAAAACCTCCTTGAAATCATATACTTTGTTACATAATGGAGTCAAGCTGCCATCTCTGTTTGTATTGTTTAAAACTTTGTGTTCTTTTCACAATGCTTTGCTTCCTTGACAAATCTTCAGCTTGCCTTTGCCTGGGTATTTCTAGAGGGAGAATTCTTGCTCTGCATCGAGGGTCTGTGTCCTTTTTAAAACTAACTATAAAAGGGTTTGACTTTTACTGGGCTGAAAACGCCAGTAAATTTGTTCTCCAGGAAAGAATACATAGGCTGACTAAGGTCGAGTAACTCTAGACCTCAGCATATTTTTATGCTGGGTTTGTGGTAAACCCGTCTCTAAAGATCACAGTGTTTGCAAACAGTTTTACTACTGCCATGTGATGGAGATGTCACCAGCTGGCATTCAGGGTGTTTTACAGAACAATCCTGAAAAGACATTTTAGAGTAAAAACATATTTTAGATGTTACAAAAGATTCTGTCATCCATATGAGAAGAAAGGTTAGCTCTTCTGTAGGTTTAAAATATAAATTAAATATTTTAATATATATTTAATATCCTAATGTAACACACATTTAAAAATCAAACTTGTTTCTTGTCCTTAAACATTAATTGAAGATTTAACTCACTGTCTGAAAAGTCTGTAATTGTGACACTTTTGCTCAGAATTTTGACACGATAAATAGCAATAAAATCTGTGTGAGGACCTGAGTTCAGTTCCATAAACCCAGATTAAAATGCTGGGCATGTGGTATGCTTGTAATCCAGTACTGGGAAGGTGGTCCAGGAGGATCCTTGGGGTTTGCTGACCAGCCAGTGAAGCATGACGGGTACGCTTCAGGACTGTGACAGACACTCTCTCGAAGGATGACACACGAGGTTGTCCCCTGGTGTTCACACATCACACATGCGTGCCTGCACAGAACAACATACACACACACACACACACACAGAGACAGAGAGAGAAACATCAAACAAAGGAAGAAGCTTGACCTAAAGTAACTACTCTTCTGACCTCTAGTTTTTTCTAATTTTTAACACTTTTTGTCCTGGTTTTTAACTTTAAAAATTTAATTATGTTTTGTTCACTCATTTTTCCACTTTTGGTTTAGCTTCTTTGATTAAATGTTTGTGCATATAGTTATAATTTGTTTCATTTTATTTCCTGTAGATTGTATATGCCTCAGTGAAATGCTTAGTGTTATTATGAATGGTTTTACACATGTCTTTTCATGAACCTTGTGTACATTTATTTTAGATACTATTTGGGCTAGGATTGCTGGGTCATAAGCTTGTATGTATTCTCAGATTTAATACAGAACAATAATTTTCTAATTGTATAATCTAGCAGTTTCACATCCCCTAGTATTTGGTCCCGTCTCTCCTTGTTTTAGTTAATGCGTATGAGTTAAAAATCAAATAGGATTTATTTGGTGTTAAAAATTTAGCCCGCCGGGCGGGGGTGGCGCACGCCTTTAATCCCAGCACTCGGGAGGCAGAGGCAGGCGGATCTCTGTGAGTTCGAGACCAGCCTGGTCTACAGAGCTAGTTCCAGGACAGGCTCCAAAGCCACAGAGAAACCCTGTCTCGAAAAAAAAACAAAAACAAAAAAAAAAAATTTAGCCCAGGACCTACTTTAACATTGAGCCACAGCCTAAACAGAAAGATTTTTATAAAATTTTCCAAGTTACTGCTCCAAGTCTCACTGTCTAGGAGTGAGCATTTGCTACTGTTTCTCTTCTTAGTAGCTGCTAAGTGTAGGTAGGTCTAGCTCCAGTAATGTCACAGCTGTTTTTGACCCAGCTGTAGTGTTCTCGACTATTTAACCTCTGAAGATAGATGATTTAGTTTATACCTTTTCTTACCATACTTCTGCCTTTTTCCCGATAGAATGACCAGTTTTAAATGGATGACATCTATAGTCTGTTAACTCTCATAAGCAGTTGTTTTAACTATTATTTTCATTTCCATGTTGGATGGATCACATTTTCCTGTTTGTCTGAAGTTTTGTAAATTTTTTTGGTAGAAACTAGAAGTTTCAGGTAATACGTTTTAGGAATTTGTGGGCACTACTCTCTCCTACCCCAGTGCTTGTAACTGCTTTGTTTGTTTTGGGACTGAATTTTTAGTGACGTTTTCACTCATGCTCAGCTTTGGTTTACCCTCTCCCAGCTCCCCAGCTCCCTGTGCTGCACCACTTCAGTAAACTCGCCCTTCTCCTTTGTTACCACACGTGATCTTCCAAACAGGACCTTAGCATGTAGCCCAGGCTGACCCTCAGCTTAAGATTTGTGCTGGGTTTATAGGGTGTACCGCAGGCCTAGGTGTTTGCTTGTTTTCTAGTTACTGTCTGGATTATTCTAGTACCATCTGTGTCTCAGTGTTCAGCTTCTGATCTTGAGTCTGTTGTTTCTGACAGTGCTGTGAAGTATAGAGTGCTCTTCTTCAGACTAATCCCAGTAAAGTGTGACTCCTTCGGCAGCAGTTTCTGTAGTAGGTGCTTGATATTTGTCTGATCCTAGGAGAAATGCTCCCAGCTCTTTTAAATTAACATGGTTCTCCTGTGGAAGCTCAGGAGCCTGTCTTAGGGTGTATGTTCCCCGAGCCCTTGAATCTTCAATGAGTTTCCATAGTCTGTTGTGCACCAAATTGGCTTTGTTAGAGAGATTTGGAGAGAGTTTTGACCTGCTCTGTGCCTCCTCCTCATCTCAGCACAGCATCTGTGCCAAGACTCTGAGAGGAGTGTGGAAAGGAGGAAACATTGGAAGGGTTTTCTCTGGGTGAAAAAGAAACCCCAACGTTAGGAACTGAGCACTGGGTTGCCACAGGCAGGTCGATGAGCTTCAGCTGTTCTCCCTGTGGAACTCTGGGCCAGGTAATAGGCAATTAGGGCCTCGGTGGTGTTTTCTCAGGGTGCTGTACCCAAAGTAGACGCCTCTTTCCACAAATCAAAGGACAGAGTCGTCACCTCTCTACTGCCCTGTTGAGAACTTAGCCTCACAGGTAGGTAGGTAGCTAGGGGATTGGCGAGAACACTGATCAATCCTTCTCCTTCCAGAGACAAAGCCCTTTACTCAGAGCTATATCAGTCTGAAGCAGAGTCTGCCTCCCTGATTTTATCAAGAAGATAGGGAGCCAGCCATCTTGGTTCATTTGTCAGACTTGGTTTTCTTACTAAGTTTTTATAGAATTATTTTGGATAGATGTTTCTTCATTTACTATTTGCCCTTAAGGCTGTTTCAGAGATGTTGTTTTGTTTTTAATTTTCTTCCAAAAAAATTCACAGATTTTACTGGGGAGCGGGTTAGATGATCTCACACTGTCTTCCTTAATTCTAGCCTTTCTAAAATTAGTATTTAAGTTTTCTACAGTAGGAGGAAGTGCGGATAACTTGCTAATTTTCTGCGAGCCTGAGTGGGAAAACTACCATTTTTAATTGATAGGTTGGCAGGAGACGGTAGAGTGGAAAGGTAAAGACAGAGGAGCAGCAGCCGCCTTTGTTGTTGGGCTTCCTTATGGGGAGGGAAAGGCTTTGTCTTAAGCAGTTTTGAAAGCCAAATGTCCTGTCCCATCCCTCCCACCCAACATCTACCCTATACATTTTTGTTGTTGTTGTTTATTTTACATCCTTGTTGCAGATTCCTTTCCCTCTTCTCTTCCCAGTCCCTCTCTCACTCCCCATCCCCTGTTTCTGTTTAGGAAGGGCAGGTCTCCCATGAGTATCAACAAGGCTTATTCTTTGACTGGCTTGCTGAATGACAGCTATACCCTTTTCAGTATATTCGTCTTAAGTGGAATGCATATTTCTGATTCTAATGTATTTTATGTATAAGCATTCTTAGCAAAACACTGTAGGTATTAATAAATTCAGATTAGACTATATATCATATACTGTTTAATGCTCCTCTGAGAATTGTGATGTGTTTTGACAAGGAGATAGAGTCTTAGAACAGCTGTAATTTAACTAAATAACTTAGAATATTAACATTGTTTCTAGAGAATGTAATGATATTTGTAATTTTTAAAGCATTAATAGATTTTTATATGTTCTTCAGAGGCTGTAAGGCATATGTGTTCAAAGCTATCAAATACAATATTGTATTAATATGAAAAATCTCACTTCTGACCCTTTTTTTTTAATCTCAAAGAATTTAGAGTATGTCTAAGTCAAATGGCTTCAAAAGCAAATTACTGTAAAATTTTGGAGAAACTGAGGGGCCTTCTGCTTTTTATTCTAGTTTAAAACCAGAATAAAGCAATTGGCATTGACCATGTTCCTACTTCTTCCTTCAATAGATTTTTCCTTTATTCCCATTTACTGGCAAGTAGGACTTCCCTCTTCTATCAGCGCCTTTCCAGGTAAACCGTAGTACACTGTTGATAGCCTCCAAGTGTTTAATTTTTAGTGTTTGTGTTTTATAAATCAGCTCAACCGTACTGAAATGCTGAGTGCATGAGGCACTCTGGTTTGTGAGAGGCACAGGCAGTTGTGAGATGAGGCCATACTGGAGATTGCAAGGCTTAAGTGACCAGCAGTGACTTCGTAGACAGAAAAGACTTGTTACATTAAGCGGATGCATGATTAGAAAGATGAATTGTGGCTGGGCATGGTGGTGGGCATATGCCTGGGAGGTAGAGTCAGGTGTCTCTCTGTGAGTTTGAGGCCAGCCTTGTCTACAAAGTGAGTTCCAGGACAGCCAGAACTGTTACAAAGAGAAATCCTGTCTCTAAAAAACAAAAACAAACAAAAAACAAAAGAAGAAAGATGAATTGTGATGGATTTTGTATGTGAGACTGAGAATCTCAGTGACAAAATCTCTTAGAATCAATCTTGCTGTGTAATCTACGCTGGTTTTAACCTCTGGGTTCAAATGATCAAGAGGCCCTAACCTCTTTAGTAGGTAGGATTACAGATGTATGTCACCACACCCAGATGTTTTTTTTGCTTGTTCTTTTAAACCTTAAAATTTTCTGAACAGGTAAATGTCATGGCTAGTGTGGGTTGAAAATCACAGAGCTTCAAGCCAAGTTTTTATCATCTTCTTGTTCTGTACTTTAGTGGAAGAGTATGAATTGTGGTTGAAGTTAATGTTCTGCTCTTTTTAAACTCCTCCAATTTCTAACTAAGCTCAGGCACTTCCATAAGCAAAAGATTATTAATGATAATAATAATTATCATTATAATGATAATAATTATCACAGTGCTCCAGTAAGTCATAGGTAGCTAAGATGTTTCATAGTTTGGGCTTTGATAAAGTCAGTTTAGCTTGAATTCTGGTTGGGTCCTGCTGTGTGTGTAAAGTTGAATTACACCTTTAGTAACCATTCTAAATTTCTCTATCTGGAGAGTGGAGTGTATAGTAACACCCAGCATAGAGTGTGAACATTAAGATAACTCATATAAAGCAATTCCCATTGCCAGCAAATAACAGTAATTACTGTTGCTGCTGTTTGCTACTATTATTTTATTGTTGTGTACCAATCACTATCATTTTGTGTCCACTGACAATACATTCTGGATTTTGACCATGTATTGTAGGAACTTCTCATCTGATCCAAAGAATCTGTCTCCATCAAAACTTGAGGGCCTCTTGGATTACCCTTTTCTGTATTCTAAGTGTCCTGGGCTTGTCAGTAAGGGTGTCCACAAAGCCACAACTCGTGGGTGATACAGAGAAGTCACTCTTGCTTCCAGGTGTTACATTTTGGTTTTGTAGAGCTAATGCATTATTAACTGTTTTGAGTCTTTTGTTAAACAGGCAGGTATTCGTTATGCTCCAAGCTATGATTATTATTCAGAAATTTAGACTTATCTTTACTTTTGTCAGGTTTAAGCCGTTTTTTCCATACCAAGCCTTGCAAGGATTTGAAGAAGATGAAGAACTTATTCATATTCAACAGTGGGCACTTACTGAAGGCCGGCTGAAAGTTACATTGTTAGAATGTAGCAGGTATGTTCTTTGTTTTCTCTTTACTACATGTGGGCAAGAAAATATGATAGATATGTACTTAGGACTGCTTATTCTGTTTTTATGTTAGTTTATATTGTATTATTTTTTTACATTAAATGGTTAAAGCATAAATTTAATGAAAATAGTCTTTTCCAGTTTGCAAAAATATTAATCATATTTTAGAATGTGTCTTTAGAAAGACACTTGGAATATTTGTTTTTACATGTACATTCCTGTAGTGACATTTTTATCCTTTCCTTTTGAAGAGCATTCCTAGCATAGTAGTTTTGAGAATTGTGATTATTAAAAATGCTCACTGAATTGACTAAACCAGACTTTGAACCAACCCTGCGCATTTGAAAGTAGTCTTTCTGAGCTTCAGTGTTTCACCAGCAGAGTCCAAGCTGTGTTCATTTCTTGCCTAAATCAATGACTACACTAGCTTTACCATTCATTCCTAACACTTGGTTCCCACTATGACAGCCAGAATGACCTTTAAACTGCAAATCTATTGTCACTCTCCTACTGAGAGCTCAGTAGCTTCCTTCTTGCTCCTAGATGGCATCCAGATCTTTCCCTGATACACAAGCGTCTCTTTATCCAGCTTCTTTTTCCTGCCTTCTCTGCAGCCCTCACTCATAGTGTGTCAGCTACAAGGGCCTTCTTAGGAGAGGGTCTGACAAATTTCCTCCAGAAAGTCAGGGCACTGTGATCTCCCCAACTCTGCTGTGCAGTGCAGAACCAGTCACAGGCAATGTATAAATGGATGGGCCTGGCATGTACTGAGCACTGTGACTGTTTTTTAACCACTTAAAAATGTAAAATCTTTTGATAGCCCACATAAAAGAGAATGAGTCTGGGTTTGGACCACAGCCTGCCACTTTCAGCCTAGACATCTTAAATGACAGCTCCTTACTGTCTGTCATCTGCCTTCTTGACCCATACTGCCTCATGCTTTTTGAAACTAGCCTGTCTTGGTCCACTCCAAAGCTACCTCCTTATTATCTGCTCAGCATTCTAAATACAATACACTGACCTTAACTGCATTCTTGTGATGCTTGTTTATGCCACCAACTACTTACCACTTTTACATTTTTCATTTCTAACTCTTAATACAAATAAGTACTCGAGTAGTAGGGTATTGTGGGAGCTGCGGGTCGCATTCCGCCACCCAACTCCTGCCACCGGCTAGCTTTACCCAAAATAACAACACACAAACTGTATTCTTTTAAACACTGCTTGGCCCATTATATCTAGCCTCTTCTCTGCTAACTCTCGCACCTGGACTAGCCCATTTCTAATAATGTGTGTATCACCCCTAGGTGCGCTTACCGGGAAGATTCTAGCCTACGTCCATCCTGGGTCGGAGCTTCATCGATCGCGTCTGTTCAGGAGAGGGGAGCATGGCCTCTGAGCGCACTTCCTCTTCCTCCCAGCATTCTGTTCTGTTTACTCCTCCCACCTATGTTTTAACCTATGAGGGCCAAGCAGTTTCTTTATTATAATTAACCAATGACCTTCCTCCATCATTTCCCCTTTTTCTGTTTAAACAAAATAGGGTAGATAGATGTTCTCATCAGTAGGAAGTGCAGGCAGGCAGGCAAAAGCAATGTTATTTTTTTACTTGAATCTCTTTACACATGGGCTGCTAGGGAAAGGTGTTTCCTGCTCTGAGGGAGGATCTTTTCTGGGAAATCACTTTACAAACCCACACAGAAGTGTGCGTCTTAGAGGATCCATGTTTATTTAAGTTGACAGCCAAGATTAACCATCACGTATATTCTATTATTCTTTAAGATTTATTTATTTATTTTCATTTTATGTGTGTGAGGATTTTGCCTGCAGGTATGTTAGTGAACTGTGTGTGCCTGGTGCGGGCAGAAGCCACAAGAAGGTTCTGATCCCCTGGAACTGTAGTTATGGACACTCAGCTGCCACATGGTGCTGGGAACTGAACCCAGGTCCTCCGCAAGAGCAGCAGTTTCTCTTAATCACTGAACTGTTTCTTTGCCCACCTCCCATTCTTATTAAAGCTTATATTGTTCCTTAGTATAGAATTCTTTTTTACTTAATATAAACATAGAACTTCCTATTCAGATAGGTTTTATGTGATTCAAATTGAGAAATTTTCATAGTATTATTTCAACTATCTTGTTTTGAATATAAAATTCTTAGTTTATTATCATCTCCAAAACAGAAAATTATAGCAGAAGGGGCAAAATGGAAAGAAAGATAAAAGTGCATTTATTTGTAATTTTGCATTTTGGAGATGACATAAAGGCCTAATACCTTTGAGATAATTTTCACCATAATTACTTACTGATATGAAAATTTTTTAATGAATAAAACATTTAAATGTAAGACAATTAAAAATGTTTCTTAAATCATTTGAACATAGATAGGTAAAGTTCTGAATTGGCTTGCTGTGATGAGCTGAAGTTTGATGGGGTTTTAGTAATTACACACATACACACATGCACGTGCGAGCACACTCGCACACACACCCCAACTAATAAATAAATGAATAAATACTAAAAAAAAAAACTTCCAGTAATTTTTCTCCTAATCTATGAAATGGAATATGATGCTCACTATCTGTTGTCAGCCATGGCTCTTATAAAAACTTTATTTTTTTAAACTGTTCACTTTGAAATAATGAAAAATTTGTGTGTGAATAGTGTTGATTGAGTTTTCTGTCCTGCCCAGTTCCTGCAGTCGTTAAGTCTCAAATAAATTATACAGAGGTCTACATTACTTATAAACTGATTGGCCCAGTATCTCAGGCTTCTTATTAACTCTTATAACTTATATTAGCCCATTATTCTAGTACATGTTACCCGCATGGCTCAGTACCTTTTCAGCGAGGCAGTCACACCTTGCTTCTTCTGTGGTGGGGCTTCCTCCTTCCCAGCATTCTCCTGTTCTCATTGCCCCACCTCTACTTCCTGTCTTGTTGTCTCGCCTATACTTCCTGCCTGGCTACTGTTCAAACAGCATTTATTTAAAATATATTTGACAGAATATAGATTACTGCCCCACATCAGAATAGTTTTTAAACATTTTATCTATTTATTTTGAAGTAATTGTAGACTTAAAAGCATGCATGAAGGTTTTTATCAAACTAATATGTTAAAAGATTTTGAGAATATATTTTCCCAATGAAATTTTAAGATATATTTATTTTTTATGTGTATGATTGGTTTGCTTGAAGTATGTATGTCTACCATATGTGTGTCTGGTACGTGCAGAAGTCAGAAGAGGGCATCTGATCCCCTTGTGACTGGAGTTAGAGATGGTTGTAAAACTCAAGTGTAGCCGGGAGTTGGGGGTGGGGTGGTGCACGTCTTTAATCCCAGCACTTGGGAGGCAGAGGCAGAGGCAGGTTAGAGCCTAGACCCCAGCTCCCCAGGCCTGAGAGCTGTATAGGTCTGGACTCCAGATCCCAGCATGTGGGATCAGGACCACTCCCACAGAGTATTTATGTGAGCTCCCAAATTTCACCTGGTGGTCCTGTTCCCAGTCTCCCGGCTCCCACTCCCACCAGAGAGCACAGGAATCCCATTAAACCTGAATATTTCTTGATTTGGCTTGTTTTGATTTGGCTTGATTGGAAATTTGCATTGGCAGAGAGCTCGCGTTAGGGAAGATTCCTAACAGGTGGATCTCTGTGAGTTTGAGCCCTGTCTGGTCTACAAGAGCTAGTTCCAGGACAGGCTCCAAAGCCACAGAGAAACCCTGTCTCAAAAGAAAAAAAAAGACCTCAAATGTATATGTTAAGAAGTTAAATTGCCTCAATAACAGCCATACAGAGATCAGTTCCCCCACTACAAATGAAACTTAAAGAATCTTAGTTTACTTTTTTTAACTTTAACTTTTTTAGCTGACAAAATGTGTCTATCTTTTGTGACATGCTTTAAAATATGCATACATTATAGAGCTACTAAGTCAAGGTAGTTATTTTTTTAAAGTTCACATATTTTCTATTAAATTGCACATGTTGAAGAGAAAATGATTCTGGCTCTCAGTTCTAAGAGGGATTTATCATATTGTTATGTGAAAGATATAGTGTGATGTAATAGATACATTGAGAGGCTAATTTTATCAACACTTTGAAAAACAAAATCATGATCAGTAAAGTTTGTTATGAGGGTGCTGCACTCCACCGCAGTCCATTCAGGGCAGTCTGTTCTCCTTTGAGCTGGACAATGCTAGTGCAGGTCAGATCTTCACTGAGTAACATTTGCTCTGTTCTAAGTCCTGTGTTCTCTCAGCAGCTTTTAGGGTGTTGTTTCCTTGGGTTCTAAAAATACACCTTTAAAAGTTTGTTGTTTTCAATGTTAAGTATGGTAGACATAGAAGCCCACAAGCGTTTGCCCTTCTCTCTTCCTGTACCTCCCTTACCTGTTTATTTCTTGGTGCTGTGATCTGAAGACCTGTAGTTTTCAGCAGTTATAATTCCTCACTGTCTGTAGTAGTTACAGTTCTTGTTGCTGTGATCGAAGCCTAGCAGAGAAGGAAGGGATCATTTTTGTTGACAGTCCATCATGGTGAGGAAGGCATGCATGTGGCAGGAGTGTGAAGCTACTAATCAGAGAGAGAGGAATGAGATTGTGCAACTCCCTTTCTCCTCTGGCCAGGACCCTTGGCCCATTGGCTGGTGCTGCCCATATTTAGGGTGAGTGTTCTCCTATCAGTTACCCTAACCTAGGAACCCCTCATAGTCATGGCCATAGTTTATTTCCAAGGTGATTCTAAGTTCCGTCAAATCTAACGATCAAGAGTAATTATCACAAGTCTACTTCTTGTCAATTTGACATTCAATCACAACACTTTTACGCTGTAATCTTCCTCCTCTGGTCTCCATTAGCTCCTGGTCATCTCACAATGCAAAATGTGTTCAGTCCAACTTCAAAAGTCGCCCCCCCCCCCCGCCACCTAGTCTTTAACTTTAATCCAACACTGTCTAGATGTCCACAGTTAAAGTCTTTTTTGAGTGATTGTTACGCAAGCAAAAAGACCTAAGTTTTAATTCATCCCAGCACCCACTTAGAAACTGGGCATAGTTGCATGAGCCAATAACCCCTCATTGGTGTGTGGGGGCAAACAGATCCTGGGAGCTTGCTGCCTACTCAGCTCAGCTGAAAAAGAACTTCAGGTTCAATGAGAGTTTCTGTTTCAAAAGCTAAGATGACAGGCAATAGAGGATGACACCCAAAATATCCCTCCGCCTTGATGCGCATGCTTCAGAGTGTAAGACTCTCTGCCTAGACAGATTCACCACGTCCCAGATGCTAAACATATGCTGGGTATATGTTTTGATCAATCCTTACTATGTCTGGGCTTCAGAGGGCTTGGGTAGCTCAGTCCCCGAGTTTTTCTACGTATCGCCCAGATGGTTTCTCTCTAGGCCAACTCTGCTTCAGCGTTTCTCAGCAGATGACCTGTGATTCTGGTGTGTGTAGCATTCTGGAGTGTCCACCTTCAGCTTCAGGCGGTGTCCTCTTTGCAGATACTCTGCCACATACTGCCATTCCTGAGAAACCAGTGCCATGTGGATCACACTGCCAGGTTTTACATTCAGCTGGGATGAAGCCTGGTCCCCTTAGACCACAGTTCCAATTACCTTTGTATCTGACCTGGTGAAATAGTTTCTTAGGCAGAGAACCCCTTTATCTGCATATCCCCATATTTTTATAAGACAGAGTCTTTAATGAGTGAGCCCCTTTCCTCCTGTCCCAGTGCAGAGCAGTGTTTCTCTTTAAACGTGCTAGTAATAACTAGGTACATATAGCTAGTTTTGAACCTTTCTTATTTATAACTTCGAATTCACTCCCAATTTTCCTCACTAAACTGCACATTTCTTATAACTTTCTGCCCCACTTTTTGCTCTTTTTCACTGTAGACTTGGATGAGAGCAGAAAGCAATAACCGTGACGTAGCCTGAATGCTCTCCTGTCTTGACATCTCCCGATGCCAAACAAAACAGACCATTGTTTTTTAATTCAGCGTCGCTCAAGTTCTCAGGATATTGGCAGAAGGCAGCCACATTCTTTACCAGGATGCAACACACAGGGTGTCTAGCCCATCCCTGACAGAGTTCTTGTTCCCCATCTGAAACGTCATAATCTGGGCCTCTTACCTGATACGTCCATTTCTAGTCTATCCTCATGAAATTGTTCCTTTCCTAGGCTCTTCTCCCATTTTATATTTTATAACTCTCAGCAGCATCAGCACTTTGATTTATTTGTTTAGTCTTATAATAGATCGCAGGCTTGCTTTGTCATATAAGTGCAAAAACACTACAAGGAGTCCAGCGTCATTCTCCTGGCACTATCCAAGCTTGAGGGTGTATAGTAAGTGCTGTGTTTATCAGTTGTCTCTGCTGGCTTTGCAGTGTCTCCTTTTACTTAATATTCTTAAAACTTCAGATTCCTTCTGCTCACTCCTACCACTGTTTTTCTGCAGCCACGATCCTGAAATAGGACCAGGCTGATTGGTATCAGTAGACTAGAAGTCACAAACTAACAATTTTTTTTAAGATTAATTATTTACGTCAAAGCAGGCTACTGTCTGCTGGGTGTTTTCTGCTGTCTGTGAGCATGGCTGCTACATTCTTTTCCCTGTTCCTGTCCCTGCAGTATTGTGAGCTTCACCGCTCTCACATAAAGTGCTATGGCTTTGTCGTAGCTGTAGATGTGTTTGCTTCTGTTTTCTGGTTACATTGAGGGCTTTTATGGGGGAGATTTAGAGAGTCAAGTCATGCTTCCATTCCGATATCCTCCTAGAACAAGTGTTTAATTATGTGAAGAAAGTCTTAAAATTGTATTATTGTTTTTTGTTTCACATATTAGGGGAAGCAGTTTCCATATGAAAGTTTAATAGAAAGGGTATGTGCTTTTTTCCACTTATTTGCAAACCTTATAATAAATTTTATGAAATAAATAAAAGAGCACATAAATATAAGCCCATTTTATCTTAAAATAAAAAAATGATTCTTTGAATAGCTTTATGTGCATATTTGTGGTAAAATATTTAGTTCCTCATGGAAACCTGTTCATACAGAATTTCAAAATTCGTTTATAAGAGGGGATAATTTAGGTGTTAAAATTCTACTTTGCATTTATTTGTGAATCCTCCAAGACTATTTTACAGGAAAAGTAGCCCCTTTTATGGTTAAATTTTTCATTTTTAAGAATGATGCTTGCCGGGCCGTGATGGCACACACCTTTAATCCCAGCACTCGGGAGGCAGAGGCAGGTGGATCTCTGTGAGTTTGAGGCCAGCCTGGTCTACAAGAGCTAGTTCCAAGACAGGAACTAAAAGCTACGGAGAAACCCTGTCTCAAAAAATCAAAAAAAAAAAAAAAAGAATAATGCTAAACACTTACGATAATATCTTTTAACATTTTAATGATTTTCATTTGGCATTTATTTTGTTCCATACTTTTAATACAGTCTTTTACATCTATGTCAGATAATCACTTTATATTTTATTGAAATTTATCTTGTCTCAATATTATAATGGAACATAATAGTAAATCAAGCATTTGCTATATTTTCAGTACTTGACAAATTTTATTATCCTGTCTCAGAAAAATAATTATTTATTGGTATAATTATCCATTATTTTTTCTTTAAAACATCTTTTTATTTTTTTTAAAAAAAGACTTTTGTTCTTCTTTCATATATTACATCCTAACCATAGTTTCTCTCCACTCCTTCTTTCCACCCTCTCTCCCCCAGATCCACTTTTCCCTTTCCGATAAAAAAAAGCACGCCTCCCAGGGGTATCCACTGAACATGGCCTAACAAGACTGGGCCCAAACCCTCATATCAGGGCTGGACAAAGCAACCCAGTAGGAGAAAAAGAGTTCTAAGTACAGGCAAAAAGTCAGAGACGCTTCCACTGTTGAGTCTCACAAGAACACCAAACTACACAACGCTAAGGCATATGCTGAGGACCTAGCTCAGACCCATACCAGGTTCGTGATATATAATCCAGGTAGCACGCATCATTTAAAGTGTACGGTCAGTCTCTTAATGTAGCTTCCATTCATCTTCAGAAGCTCACCTTGTGCACGCTCATAACCTCATGCCTTTGTGCAGTCGAGCTTCATTCTCTTCTAGTTTTACCCTGGTCAGAAAGCAAAAGTGTGCTAAATGTAGTTAGAGACCCCTAATTCATAACCCCAATCTGTAAAGTGCATGAGCATGCACACTGGACACTAGCTCAACAGTGGGTTTTGTAAAATTGGAACAGAAAAACAATAGTGAGAAAAGCTCATCAGTTAACATCAGGTTTGATGGAGGAAGGTCATTGGTTAAATAAAAAGAAACTGCTTGGCCCTCATTGGTTAGAAGATAGGTGGGAGGAGTAAACAGAACAGAACGCTGGGAGGAAGAGGAAGTGAGCTCAGACTCCACAGCTCTCCTCTCGGAAGCAGACGCCTCAGAGAGATGCCATGTTCCGCTCTCCCGGGCAGACGCATGCGATGAAGCAAGCCGCCAGGTTTAGACATGCTGAACCTTTCCCGGTAAGACCGGTGCTCACAGATTATTAGAGATGGATTGATCGGGATGTGAGAATTAGCCTGTAAGGGCTAGAGCTAAAGGGCCAAGCAGTGTTTAAATGAATACAGTTTGTGTGTTGTTATTTCGGAGCATAAGCTAGCCATGTGGGCAGCCGGGGTGATGGGGACGCAGCCCCGCCGCCCATATTACTACACAGGTTACTTTTTATTTTAAGTTTTTTTTCTTTTTCATGTGTGTGTGAGAGTGGGTGTGGGTGTTCCATGGAGGCACAAAGAGAGTGTCAGATGTTCTGGAGTTGGAGTTACCTGATGTGTGTGCTGGAAAATGAACTTGGGCCTCTTGAAGAAAAGTAAGTGCTTGGAACCCCTGAACCACTTCTCTAGTTCGTTCGTTCCTTCCTTCCTTCCTTCCTTCCTTCCTTCCCTCCCTCTTTCCCTCCCTCCCTCCCTCCCTCTTTCCATTTATTCAAGGTTAAAGCCAAAGAGCTCAGCTGAAATCTGTTTTCAGGACAAATTGGCCTGTTCAGGGATCCATTCACTTAAAGTTTCAATTTGATCATGTGGCATTGTGTAAAGTGTGTGGGATGGGGTAGGGTGGATGTCGGGTGTCTTTATCACTCAACATTTAGTTTTTGAGACTTCTGTTATTCAACCTGGAGCTCCTCCTATATTTCACGGAGAGCCAGTGAACCCCAGGTTCTGCCTGTCTCCCCTTCCTGCCCCTGCACTGGTGATAGAGGCACATGCCACCATCCCTGACTCTTCATGTGAGTGATGAGAGTCTAAACTCAAATTCAAGCAACTACTCCTGGAGCCATTTCTCTAGCTTAGATGATTGACATTGAACAGGAGTGACTTCATTTTGGTTTAGTAGTTTGTTCTTTGGGGGCTTAATAGAGGAGCTCAGTTCAGAACCATGGCTTCCTATAATGATTCTGGGTTTTGTCTATAAGTTTTCTTATTCTAAAAATTTAGTGTGAATGAAATTATGTGTTCATTTTTGAATGGCTACTTTGACTTAGCAACCTTTCATTGTATCCATATTGCAGAGTGCTCTAGTACTTATTTTGTTGTCATATAATATTTCTTTGGAGTAGAATTTCTAAGTCATATGTTAATTTTTTTAAGCAACTGACAAACTTTTCTTCAAAGTGACTGTACCATTTTACATTCAAATAGGTATGAAGATCCAGGTTTCTCCATAACCCCACCAACGCCTCTTAAAAAACAGTTCTTTTTAAAGATTATAGCTACTCTAGTCGGCTTGAAATGGTTTGAGTTGTATTATTCTCCTGGCTTATAACAAGTGTGCCATGTGAATGCAGCGTTCGTGGAGGCCAGGGAGGGTTTGATGCTTTGAAGTTGGAGTTACAAATAGTTGTAAGATGTAGGTGCTGGGACCAGACCCAGTGGTTCTTTCAAGAGGGCAGCAAGGGGTTAATTACTGAGCCCCTCTCTTGCCTGTGCTTAAATTGTGTTATTTTAGTTTTTATTGTTATGTTGTAACTTTTTTCCTCCTAAATACTTGATCTTTATCAAATTCATTTGAAAATATTTGCTCCTGTTCTGGGAATTGTCTCATTTATGTGATGGTACCCTTTGAATTCACAATAGGTTTTGTTGTTTTATTTCTGTGTTAGGACCTATTTCAGGACCTTGTACCTGTTTTAGGCAGTACTCTGCCACTGAGCTAGATATCAGCCTTTTGTGAATCTAATTTTATGTCTTTTTCTTTTATTTTGATACTTACACTTTGTATCATAATAAAGCATAGTGTAGTCTAGGGCAAGATTTTGTTTTTCTTTTGAGTTTTGTAATTTTTTATATCTCACATTTAATAACGTGACTACTTTGAGTTAAATTTTTTGCTATCTGTTATGTTATTTTAAAAACATTTTGAATTCACTATGAAAAATGTAAAATAGCGTATGATCTGAGGAGTAATTCCTAAGAGCTCCACTCTCTGGTTCGTGACTCCTGTCTAGAGCCTGGAGCTCTGCTTGCTGGAGAAGCTAGAGACAGTTCGCACTCTGGACAGATGGTGGCAGCAGAGCTTCAGTGAAGGAAAATTGTGGTTATTCTAAAAAGTCAGCCATTTTAAAGTTAGGAATTTCTTGATGTGTTTGACCTGTCTTCTTTTTGGTAATAGTTTATTAGGTACTAAGTTTAAAGTCTTTTTTAAAGATTCTTTAATATTTATATTTAGGAACTTTGTCCCCCACTGTCAAAAATTATTTGGGATTCTCAGTTTATGAACCCAGTTCGTGAGATATGACTGTGATCTGGTGAGCTTGCCCAGTGCCTCCAAACTTAGTGCCCATGGTGTATTTACCACTTTTCTTTTGTTATTTCATTCCTGCCTGTGCTCTTTACATAGTGATAAAGTAATAGAGTAATGGCGGAAACGCTGGTAAATGCTACAGCTCTTCATAAGCTCATTCCAGAGACAAGCTGGCAGGTTACAGTCTGATTATGAGGGTGCATATTATAGAAGTTAGACTTATGGATAATACCCTTGTTTTAATCCAGTAATAAAAGTTTTATGTCATCTCAGAATTAGAGCTGTGTCTTTATAACTGAATATTAAGCATGGCTAGGTGTTTTCTTTATTCTGTGGCTGTTGTTTTCAAGATAGGGAAAGTGTCTGAAGAGATGGCTCAGTGACTAAGATCACTGGCTCATCTTCCAGAGGGCCCGGGTTTGATTCTCAGCACCCACAACTGTCTTTCACTCTACTTCTGGAGGCTCTGACTCCCTCTTGGCAGCAGGCATGCACATGGAATACAGAAAGACATGCAGGCAAAACAACATTGATAACCATTTTTTTTAAGGGGAAGAAGTAACAAATATTGAGCATTTATTGTTTGTTTAGCCCTATGTTAAGTACTTTATGTGTTAAAAAACTAAGTATGCTTTATGTATATTGTCTTTTAATTTTAAAAATAGTTCTTCCAGAAAAGTAAGTAATCCTATTTTTATTCTTAAATTTTCAGAGAGGGAAAGAGATTGGGAAAGCAAATTATTTAACTAGGGTCACATTTGGTGGTAAAATCAATATGCGTGCAAATACTCAATTGTAGTGCCCTTCTGCATATTAAATTTTACAGAAATGATATGTACCTATATGCATCACTCTCCAAATTGTTTCACTTTTAAATCCAAAAGTCTTTCTTGAAAGTCTCTGTCTTGCTTACTATAACATAGAGATATCTGGCCAATTGTTTTACCTCATGATTACATGGTTCTGTTTGTTTAAAACATGGAACACCAGCTGCCTAGGAAACCTCTAACTTGAGTCTTACTCTCTTGGCTTTTCCACTAGAGGGTGTAACAAATGTTTCTTTTTTTGTTATTGTTATTAAAATAGTAATGGAATAATACATTGCTTCTCCTTGTGATTTTGAGAAAGGAGATATTTATTGCATATGACTGGTACAGTACCCTGCCTGTTCTGTCTTTTTCTGCAGGTTGTTCATTTTTGGATCCTATGACAGAGAAGCAAATGTTCATTGCACACTTGAGTTGAGCAGTGGTGTTTGGGAAGAAAAACAAAGGAGTTCTATTAAGACGGTAAAATGGGTAGCTTTACATTCGTGTAAGATTTATTCTGTGAGCATGCCTTTCTTAGTGCTTCCTCGTTCTTAGATTTACTGTTGCTCGTAAGCAGACAGTTGTTGTCTGGAACAGTGACCAGCAGCACCGTCACGAGTGATAAATAGATCACCTGGAGCTGGATTGGACAGACTGAACAAGAAGCAATCTGTTCAGCTTTCTTTTAAAAATGTTAGTGCTGTTTCAGGTAAAGAATCAGAGGTTGTAATTTGTGTATTGTGTAGGTGTACATGTGAATTCACATGTAAGAAGCCAGAGCTCCATGGAATTCCTTAGATGCATCTACCTTTGTTTTTTTCAGACAAGATCTCACACTGGCCTGAAGTTCACCAAGTAGGTTAGGTTGGCTGACCAGTGAGCTCAGAAATCCACCTATCTTTTCCTCTCTCGTGTTACCAGGCTTGATTTAAAAAAATTAAACAAAACAAAAGCCAAACAAACATGGGTTCTTGGACATCTACCTTAGAGTCCTCATGCTGCAGAGGCAAACACTTTACTGACTGAGCTATTGCCCCAGCCCCAGAATGAATTAGATTTACCGAATGCCTCAGAAGGCTTGTGAGTTCACATTTATTAACTCAGCAGCATTTTATGAACAGTGTTGCTCTGTGCTGGGCACTGTTTCTAATGCTGGAGAAGCAGTGGAAGACGAGAAGAGGGACTGGCGTCAGCTACAGTGTGAGACGGTAGAGGAGGAGCTGTCAGTCAACCAGAAAGTGAAGCTGGCTGTCGCCAGAGCTTGACAACTGCTCCAAGAAACGGGATTTTGAAAGTGATGCTCTTTAGATCTTACTGTTGGGAGCACCCTTAAATTTAAAAGTGGGTGGGATACAATGTCCTCGGAAAGAATGGAATAATTTTGACCTGAGTGGGAAATAGAAACGGAATTAAGCTAGCAAAGGAGGTTGGGGTGCTGGATTGTGAGAAAGTTGTAAGAGTTGTTGAAGATTGTGAATGTGGTAGAATAGAAGACTACAAGTTCCGTGTGTGTGTGTGTGTGTGTGTGTGTGTGTGTGTGTGTAGGTGTAGGCATGTAGGCCAGAGCTCGCTATAAATTATCTTTCTCTGTCACCCTCTACCTTACCCTGTTTTGAGACAGGGAATCTAACTGAACCTGGCGTTCATGTTTTAGCTATACTAACAAGCCAGGCAACTAAGGGATCTGATTCTCATTGCCCCATCTTGCTCCCAACTCCTACCCCCAAGACTGGGTTAAAAATTAACTTTGACATGCCCAACATTTATTTAAGTTACTTTTGTCTTTTTAGACAGTCTCACTATGTCCCCCTGGCTGGCTTGGAACTCACTATATAGACAAGGCTGACTTGAACTCGTAGAGATCTGCTTGCCTCTGCCTTCCAAGTACTGGGATTAAAGGGTGCACTCACCACTCCCAGCCGGCACAGCGCTTATGTGGTTGCTGGGAACCTAAATTCAAGTCCTCAGGCTTGCTCATCTCTCCAGCTCAAGGCAGGCAGATACAGATTCATATTCTCTCTCTCTCTCTCTCTCTCTCTCTCTCCCTCCCTCCCTCCCTCCCCTCTCTCTCCCTCTCTCTCCTATATGTATCTGTCTCCCTCCCTCTCTTTCTGGTCATTATTCCTGCCCCAACTTTTAGTTTTCATTTTTAATAAATTTAAAGTAGCTTCTCCAAGGAATGAAATAACCAGTTTTAGAATTTGTGCTGAAATACGTAACTGTATGAGAAAGCATTATTATTTTGTCTGGTTAAATTTTAACTTTGAGTTGCTCATAACTTGCCATTGCTGCTGGCATTTTCAATTTCCTTTATTTTATTTTCAAAGATATGAGATTAGACAGCTATAATATTTTACAGCAAAGGTTAGTAAGACTTTTAATTTTGAATCATTATTTTAGGCCTTAGCATATGTCATAGGTAGTTTTCAAGAAAAAATTTTTGGTTACTAATTATACCAGGTACTGAAAATGTCAGCAATAGTATCTGCAACCAATAAACTGAAGTTCTGTGTATTTAATAATTTTAAGAAGGCAAATTACTGTTTTCCAAGGCAATATAAAACATTAGGAATAGACTTTGATACTTTGTGACATATTGGAAATTTGAATATTAAATCTCACATCATTAAAAACATATGCTAAATCATTTAATAGTCTACCTATATATAAATACAATTTTCAAGTTTAAGTACGTTTTTAATGTTGAAATTTATTCAGTTAATTTGATCATTAGTTGCAGTGAATATGCAGTATCAAAGGAAGTCACCCACCTCCCTTGCCCTAGCACTGGGGATTCAACCCAGGGTGTCACAGATGCTGAGCTTACCTTCTACCCTCTATGTTTTTATTTTGTGATAACATCTGTTTAAGGCTGGGCTTAAACTTGTCCTCCTGCTTCAGCCTTCTGGAAACTGGGATTACAAGTCTACTCTACTTGTCTCTTCCAGAGTTTAATGTGCTTTTGAGGTTTTAGAGCTTTACAATACTGTAACCAAGGATTCTGGCTGTCATCCTTAGTATGAAGTCTTGTTTCCGTGATTGTATGATGTCTAATGTACTCCTAAGTATTCATTTTGCAAGAAAAATGATGAAGTCCAAGGCAGATCATTGATAGGCATCAGCCAATGTGACATTATAGTTTTTGTTTTGTTTTGGGGTGGGTCAGGGGAGGAGAGAAGAAAGAGAGTGCACACTCAAGTGAGCATAAGTGGTAGTCCAGGCATATGTGTGCCACAGAGTACAGGACAGTTTGGGATGTCATACTACCCATCCCCCTCTCTCACCACTGCTGCATGTGCTAGAGTAACCGCCTATGAGCTTCTGGGGCTTCTTCTGTCCCTGTCTCTCATCTCATGAGATTACAGGAGTTTGGTGCTACACCTGCTTTATGCAGGTTCTGGGGTAAACTCAAGTCCTCCTGCTTTTTCAACAAGTACTTTACCTGCATCTCTTCCTTAAATGCTTTTTTAGGCACTATGTCCAGGGATTTTCATCTAACAGCACATTGGCAGAACTGAGTCATATAGTATGGGAAACCTGAGAGAGAGAGAGAGAGAGAGAGAGAGAGAGAGAGAGAGAGAGAGAGAGGAAGAAGAAGAAGAAGAAGAAGAAGAAGAGGAGGAGGAGGAGGAGGAGGAGGAGGAGGAGGAGGAGGAGGAGGAGAGGAGAGGGGAGGGGAGGGAAGAGGAGAGGAGAGGAGAGGCGAGAGAGAAGGGGGGGGGTATGTGTGCATGCAAGTGTTGGTAGAGACCAGAGGCTGACCTCTTGTTCTTCTAGGGATGTCCACCTTCATTTTTTCAAGTGGGATCTTTCACTGGCCTGGAACTCACTGAGTAGGCTAAACTGGTTGCTCATTGAGTAGTGAGCTCCAGGGAATCTACCTGTCGCTGCCTCCCCAGCACTGGGATTACAAGTGTGTGCCAACACATCCACGTCTTCTTGTTTGTAGATGGAAATTTCTGTCCTGCCTGGTCCCACAGCCATTCAGTCCCAAATAAACACAGAGGCTTATAGTAATTATAAACTGTTTGGCCTATTTCTCAGGCTTATTACTAACTAACTCTTACAACTTAAATTAACCCATAATTCTTTCATAATTTTTATCTATGTTTAGCCACGTGGCTTACTACCCTTTCTCAGTAAGGCATTCTCATCTTGCTTCCTCTACTTCTTTATGACAACTGCATCTCTGCCTTTTCTCTTCCCAGAATTCTTCTAGTCTGGTCACTGGCTACTGGCCAGTCAGCATTTTATTAAACCAATACAAGTGACAAATCTTTACAGTGCACAAGACCATTCTCCCATAGTGTTTGTTTGCTTGCTTGCTTTTAATGTGGATATTGGGGTCAGATTCAGATCCTCTGTATATCATGGTAAGCTCTTTTACCAACTGAAGAATAGAATTGTGAATGGTTTTTAGGTAGCTAGCTCACAAGAAAACAAACTTGTTTGGCTGTTTGATGCCTTTTTTAAAAAAAGTAAATAGAAATAGAGGGTGTAGGGAAGGCATTCAAGAAGTGAGTGCTGCTAATGAGCTAGAAAAAGGCATATACCCAAGAGCATCGGGTTAACAGGGCTAGGCCCTTTGTAGAAGTTCACCAACCCCGTCTTCTCTAGCATTTGTAAGTCTTAGGCTGTTTTCATGGTACTCTGTTTCTTGCATGTTTCCTATCCTCTGCCAGCTGACTTCTTTTGTATGCTAATCTTGATGTTGTTACTATTCCTGCCACAACTAACCCCATGAAATAACTATGTAAAGATAAATATATGGGGAGAAACTAGTGTTATCAATGGAAAGGATAGTGAGGTGAAGTAGTAAATCCAGGCACTACTGAGTAGGGAACTCAGTTTGTGAAACTATGAAGAGAAATCTCATGCCACTGATAATTAATGCTAATAGAGTTAAGAAGTCTTTGTCACTGCAAGCTACACACATGCTGATATACAAATATTAATATGTTTCTTATACTGTTTTACAATTCAGTGAGTGAAAGTTCTGGAAGGAAAGAGAAGGCTGATTAATGATCTTTAAATCTAATTGACAGAAATTATTGTGTCCCATTGTCTGATCAAAGCCCTTGTATGATTCCTTAAAGATAAGGACTAACTCCTTGATATTGCCAAGAAGGGGACCTGTCTAGCCGAGTCTTACCCTCTCTTCTTCCTTCCATTCTCATCTTCAGTCATGCTAGCTTTCAGTCCTTCTTACTGGCGTCATCCTGTGCAGTACATCTCTAATAATTGTGCACCCTTCCTACATTGTGTGACACATGCTAACCCAGCTTTTCCCATACACATTTATAGTCTTCATAATTCTGCTTGGGCCAGCCAGGCCTTAGCTTCCTTGTTCAGATGGATTCCTGGAAAGGGCTGACCCCAGACAGCTGTTATGTCAAGTTTTCAGTGTCAATAGCTTTGAACTGTAGATGATGGATGTGAGATACTCCTGGGGAATGAGAGTGGACCAGAGAAACGAGGGTGTTCTTCCTCTAACCTTGAGCCTGTCTGGCAGCTGGGTTATCTTCTTTGGCCCATGCTTCTCACAGTACCACCATTCCAGGTTCTACTTGTTGCTCAATCCCTAATATTACTTCTTACTTCTATTCTTCAGTCTAAGGTTGATAGTGACCTCTTTTGCTGGTATCTGAGTTTTATTCTGTTATCTTGTTTGGAGCTCAGTTCTTTTCTCACCAACTAATCATTCCCCTTTATAGATTGCCCTCGCTTTCCAGTATTTCAGAACTTTCCCTCTTACCAGTGTCATCATATCCTACTAGCACAAACCCGTTTGCTAAATACTTGTCACCGCTGGAGTGTTATATTTGTATGATAATTTTCATTAAGTGCCTTGATTGGTTTTGTTCTGCATATTCAGTAACTATTCTGGGAAGACTAAATGTAGCTCTCTGGACAGGAACCTCTGAGTACCCTTAGCAGTTTTTCTTCCAGACCTTTATGGTTTCAGGATGACTTTTAGTCATACTTTGATCTTTCTTCTTCTCTGAATATTTCCCATCTCTGTTAAGTAAATAAAAATCTTTAGGATGAGGAATTCTACCAAATGAGATTTACTGCTCAATATTGCTTTTGTGAAGAGCTGTTTTTAACATGTGCAAATCTTACAAATGTAGTACCTAGTGATGTAGTGTTTTCTTTCTGGCAGTACTAAAAGCATCAAAAGAACGCCTCATGAGTGTATTCAGCATTGCTGAAATAAATAACTTGGTGTGATTTAACATTGAACTGTCTTCACTTCCTTTTTAGTTTTGGAGACTTTCAGAAGCCTTGTTGGATAATAATGAATAAAAATCTACATTTCCAGATCTGTCTACACACTATTGACAATGCCTACAGAGGATTTAAAAGGACTCTGAAAAACTGTAATTTTAAGTGAGAACATTTGAGCTGAGACAGACAGACTTCTGAATACATTAGGCCAGATGCCTAGGACTTGGCATTTTGGTGTATTTACTTAAGACCACATGCCTGGCAGGTCGAATTTTGGTGTGCCTATTTAACCATTTGCCATTTGCAGTCTTAATCTTATCAAAAGGAAAAGAAAGATTAAAGCAAATAAAGCTTTTTTGAAAATGTCAGTCTTTTATGAAAACTTTGGTTTAGTTCAGCTCGATAACATTTGAGAATACAGTGGGGAGTGGCTGAAATTTTAACCATATGTAACATTTTATAATTGGCTTCTTACATAAGTTAAATGTCTTTCGGCTCTAGTAAATAGTAAACCCTCCATAATATTTTCACTCTTAAAAGTTCATCTTAGTTAAAAATAAGGGACAAAATCCTCTGTCTCAGCTTTCTACACTCTGATATGATTATGAAATTCGGTCAAGGAGTAAGAATTTATGTTAAAATATTGTTTACTTAAATCAAGCTAATCTAAGACACTAAAAATGAGGAGGAAGTAACACTATTAGGTATAATTCATTTTATGATCCCTCTTGTCAAGAGAAATAGACCAGCATCCCTGTGCATTGTATGTCACTATAGCAGCTCAGAGTCTGTCAGAGTTTCAGCGCAAAAGAACTGCGCCGCTACTGAGGGAAAGTCGCTTCTTTGGGGAAAACTAGGAAATAATGTGTTAAAGAGGTGACAAATGAAAAACTTTCAAGAATAAAAGCTTTGGAGAGCGCCTGGGAAACGTAGAGACTATGGAGGTTTTTTTCAGCAAAGGCGGTCATCAGAGTCTCTCTTTAAGGGAGACTAAGAGTGGGAGTTGAGTCTTAACCAGGCCTCCCTTTGGCAGCATAGCCATGTCAGGGTCTAAATTCATCTCGGCTCATCTACAAGTACTTTATTATTTTGTAAGTAAGACTGATAATGCTTCTCACAATCTCGTGAGAGGCAGGTACTTCTTTATCTGTGCCTGACATAGTTCCTGGCATGAAGCAGGTCATCAGCAGTATATTGGAGCTGAATAGATTCAAGGATGTGATCAGGCAAGGGAAAGACTTGAAATAGGAGAGGAGAATGGACAGCTAAACTAGTTAGTGATTATGGAGATAAAAAAAAATGGAATCAAATGGCTTTGGATATCTCTGAGAATGGAAGAGTTTTAGAGAGGTAGCCATAAAGATGAGGAGGTAAACAGAAGAGAAAACAGCGGATATTCTGGACAACCTAGGTTTGAAGTGATAGTGACCAAACAAAGGGCAGTCCAGAGATGAAGTTTTCTTTTGATTTGTTGTTTATTTTGTTTTTATATTTTCAGTGCTATTGTTTCAGCTTCCAGTGAACTTTCAAATTAAACATTTTGTTTGGACTTCATGCCCTCTTTTTAAGTCTCTTCTTTCATATAGGATAGGGGAAATGTAGTTTCATAATTTAGTAGTTTAAAACTAAAATTTATTTTGCATTTCAGCAGTGCTAGGGATCAAAACCCAGGGCCTTAAACATGCTAAGCAAGTATTCCATCAGTGATCTACATCCCCACCTATAATTTATTTATTCGTTTGTTTGTTTTTTGAGACAGGGTTTCTCTGTGTAATTTTGGAGCCTGTCCTGGAACTCACTCTGTAGACCAGGCTGCCTCGAATTCATAGAGATCCGCCTGCCTCTGCCTCCTGAGTGCTGACATAAAGGTGTGTGCCACCACCACATGGCCTTTACTTTTATTTTTAAGGGCTGTTGAAAGGGCTTGGGAAATGGCTCAGTGAGTAAAGTGTTTGCCATGTAAGCATGAAAAAACGGAGTTTGCTCTACAGCACTGTGTAAAAGCCAAGAATGGTGGTAGGCATCTGTAATGTCAGCAACAAGGACTTGGGGTGGCGTGTTGACAGACAGATTCCTAGAGCTCATTGGCCATCCTGTCTCTGGACAGGTGACTGAGATCCAGGTATCTTGGGAAGTAAGGTGAAGATGAAGAACAGCAGAAGACACCTGGTGCTGACCTCTGGCCTACGCATACACAGACATGTACACAAACACATGACCTCTGGTCTGCACATATGCACACATGTACACAATAACACATGCAAAAAATTGCTGTTGAGAAAACTAAAGAGGTAAAAGCATTACTTTTAGGTTCTATTTCTTAAGATGTTTTACTTCACAGTGAGCCAAGAACAACTCCGGAACTAACATGCTTTTCAAAGCACAGTAGCACCTTCCCACAATTTATTTTTTTGCCAGATGACTCTTTCTGAGTCATACACAGATGCTGGATGCAGAGCTGGGTCATAGGTGGTTCAGGAATGTATTAAAGGTACTGCCAGGGTTCATGCAATTAAGTGGTATCCACCTTACTACCCACATGTACTAGGTCAGAGAGAAAATACTGCCCAGTTAGCAAACATCAGAGGCATTCTGCAAACCCCAGACAGTGGCCCACAGCTGGCTTTCTGTTCTACTGTTGATGTAAGTATGAGACTAGGTTGCTCTGGATCAACTATGAATGACCTGGAACATGGATTTCCATTACTCCGAATGATATATTCCATCATGGAAGCGGTTACAGAAAACTTTTACAGTCACAGAACAAAAAAGGAAAGTCGTAAATTAGTGTACATACTATTTACATTAATAAGACACATCAGGCAAGTGAATCACAGCACGTTGGGGACAAATTTCTTGTGTAGATTTCAGATGTTATAGTATACTTGGCATTTGGATTGATGGGGTGCTACTAAACCTAAGACACATCCTGAGAAGCTTAAAACTGTTAAACTAGGAGGATGTTAGGTCAGATATAGAAATTAAGACAGTTGGCGAAAAGGGGCTTGTAACATCCATAGATTTTGATTATGGACCTGCAGCATTCCATCTCCCAATAATTATGTTCTAGTTAAGTCCAGGTCAAGCAAGCAGTCTATAGGATATATACTGTAGATACAGCTTCTTCAGAGGACATTTCACACTGCTATATCATCTCCACAAATCCACATTCTTCCATTATAATTCTATGATGGTAAACACTTTACTTCATCACTTCTAGAGAAGAGGAGTCACTTCTGCCCAAGGCCTTTGCCCCATACCTTCAAAATCTTCCTGTAACAAGGTGAGGAAAAGACTTTCTTGAGCCTTGAGAGAAAGTGGTCTTTTTTCTTTGTTTTTTAAGATAAGAAAGCCAAGATGATGAAGAGATGACTCAGTGATTAAAAGTGTTAACTGTTCTTGGAGAGAATCTGGGTTCAGTTTGCAGCAGCTGGGACTATATAGTGGCTTAGAACTGTTCACAACTCTGCTTCCAGATTTCCAGTTACGAACTTGAGCCCTGTTCTGTTCTACAAGGGCAACAGACATGAACATAGTACACATACATACACACAGTAAACTATTCATAAAATAAAATCTAGAGTCAAATGGTGACTCTAACATAAGCAGGTTTACTAAAAGAAGGAGGGTGGCTTATTTGAGAGAATGTCCTTGTTAGGGACTATTTAAGTAGCCTGTGCGTTACTGTCAAATGATTTAGGAAATAAAATATGCAAGAGAAAGGTAAATGTCATGAAACACTGGTCAGGAAATATGGCTCAGAATAAATAGGAAAAAGTTGTAACTTTTCTGTTATTCCTGAAATGATTTCAAGATAAAAAGTTATTTTTTTTTTTAGAAAACCATATTTAAAAATATCTTTCCCTAAGTCTCCCCACAGACGTAGTATACGAATCACTTCCCACAAGTATACTGTTAATATGTAAAGGTGAAGGTTGATTTGGTGACTCAGATTTAGAGCTGTCTCTCGGACGGAAATTTCAAAGGACATGAGTATTCCATGCTGTTGTTTCCATAACAACCCCAGCCTTCACCTACTTTTCTTAGCATTTTATTTCACTAGAATGGTTGCATAAAGTTTAAATTTGTTTCAAGTCAAAGCATTAATAAGGCTTTAATCAAATTTAAAAAGAGGAAACCTTAAGTGTATTGATTATTTAGATGGAATTATTTTAGCAGCCTTTTGAACCTAAGCAGAAGACCGTTTTTATTCCTTAGATCTCTTAGGTCATTTGTATTTATATGAGGATGTTTCTGTTCTCAGTGCATTTCTGTCTTTGTTGTATCTTTGTGACTGAAGGATACTGTCCTAATTGACCATCTAATTACTTTAGAAGCTAAGTTACATGATGGCCAAACTGCCATTCTGTTTGGAGAAGCCTGTCCGCCCCCCCCCCCCCCAAGAAAGTCTTTCTGAGGAAAGATTATGTAGGTATCTGGCTTGTGTTTGACATTTATGCCCAGTTTCATTGAATCACAACAACAGCCCAATGTACCAAGATAGTGGCCCCTTCACTGTGACTTGGATATGATTTGTTTCTCCTAAAGGTTAATGTGTTAGAAGCTTGACCCCAGTTTGGCAATATAGAAGATGCTAGCATCTTTAAGGAAGTGAACCCTTAGGGCACATCCTTGGGTCACAGAGTTTTCTCAATAAAATTAAAGTAGCTCTCATAGGATACTTGATGCTCTCTAAAGAACAGTTACACGGGAGCCCAGCTGAATTACTCTGGCTTCCTGTAAATGGAAACTGCTTTTGTTTCCTGGCTGCCCAGACCCGAATAATCACACAGAAACTATGTTAATTACAACACTGTTTGGCCAGTGGCTTAGGCGTATTCTTAGTTAAATCTTACATCTTAAATTAACCCATTCCTATTAATCTGTGTATCACAATGAGGCTGTAGCTTACAGGTAATGTTCTGGCATCTTTCTCCCTTAGTGGCTACATAGTGTCTCTTTGACTCTGCCTACTCTCTTTGTTCGGATTTCCTGCCTGGCTTTACTCTGCTAAGCTATTGGCCGAAACAGCTTTATTCATTAACCAATAAAAGCAACACATATACAGAAGGACTCCCCACATCAGCTTTCTGCTCTATTGTGTGCTCATTCTTTTACACTGTTCCCATTGTAGTGAGTGAGACCCCTTATTATGCAGTCCTCACAAGAGCTGACTGGTGCCATACCAGTGAACCTCCAGAACAGCTAAGTAAACCTTTTTTCTTCACAAATATTTTGCATCAGGAATTTTGTGTTGTGAAAAGTATGAACTAATATAGTCTCTTTATAAATAAATCCCATAAGCCAGACGTGACAGTGCATACATTTTAGTCCCAGCACTGGAGGCAGAAGCAGGTGGATCCCTATGAGTTTGATGCCATCTTGGTCTACACAGTGGATTCTAGGACAGCCAGGGCTATACAGTGAGAGCCTGTCTCAAAATGGAAGTGGGGAAGGCGCAACAACAAAACAACACATCACTTTCCAAATTTCATGAAACTAATACTTAGAGCCAGAATTCAACCCAGCTGAATACAAAACTATCCCAAGTAACATTTTAGTTGTCCTTCAGAATTTTTTTTTTCAATTTGCCATAACTATTGGGGCTTAGGGGAGTAAGCTAATTTTTGTGGGTTTTTAGCTATTCATTGAACATTAACCACTAAAAAGGTAAATACCATTCTGGTAAGGAAAATGTTTACCTCTATAGTTCATGTGAGAAAATATAATTTGGAATTCATTCTTACCCCATACAGATCTACCCATTTAAGCACCGTGGCATGTGAGGGTGTGTAGACAGAGATGGGGAGAGATTATTGCATCGTTGAGACAAGGACATAAAAATTTACTTCTGCAATTTCACCTCACAAAAATTTATGAATAGGTTAAACTGTAATGATAGATCTTTAAAACTATGGGCAATTTAATTCTGGGTATCAGGGGCTTAGACAGTTATCATTATTATATTAAATATTTATTTCCAAGATATGAATTATAATTGACAGGTCGAGATTTCTAAAATTAGCACTGACAAGATGGCTCTGTAACTAAAACCTGACAACCGAAGTTTTATCCCAGAACCTCCATGGTGCAGAGAGCCACCTCCTTCCACATGTGTATCTCCTCCACACACATACAGTCAATAAACGCAATAAGAACACGTTTTTAAGATTTCTAAAGCTAGAACAACTTCTATATTGCATAAATTTAACGATTTGCAAGGTAAACATTTATATAGTTGGCAGACAAATGTGTTAGAAATGTAACTGTTGTCAGTTCAGTTTGCTCAGATTACAGAGCACAGATTGCAACCAGGCTGGGAACACTTCTGTCTATCCAAATAGGAAGCAACAGGCCTGCTGAAAGAGCTAGATGGGTAGATTTTGTTTTGTTTTGTTTTATCATCCACTGCCCTTAAAAGTCACAACCATAATTTGTGAATCTACTATCTCCATTAGTACAAGTCACAAAGAGAAACATATTCTTGTCCATGTTTGAAGCACAGTTAATAAAAGCTCAGGGTCAGGAATTGGGATTCAACCTGAAGATCCAAAAGTAAAAACAGCCATCCACTGGCTCTTAACCTCGACCTCAGTCTGAAATGGTGATCCTGTCTCCAGTAATCTCAGAATGAGACCGTGTGTGAGAGAGCTGTCTGCCCCATCTTATATTCCTAGGGCTGTGATTAGAGGCATGTCCCACTGGGATTAAAAGTGTGTGTCACTGTGGCTACTGGGATTAAAGGTGTGTGTTATTGTGGCTACTGGAATTAAAAGTGTGTATTACCATAACCTGGTCTATAAGGCTGACCAGTGGGACTGTTTTCCCATCTTCAAGCAGTCTTTATTTATTAAAATACAATTGAAATGCCACTACATGTGTTCATTTCCTACACCACCAGTATACAGGTGTAAGATAAACAAGAAACGTGATTCAGTTAGAAGTGACTGAGTTAAATGTATTAGTACTATTACTTAATTTTTAGTGAGTTATAATTCTGAGGAATTAATGAAAAGCAACACTTAGTTTCTATCTTAAAAAAAAATTCCAAAATAACGAATCTCCAAGGATCATTCTGGTGTTGGTCTGATCTACTTCTAAGCAAATACAGGTGGGAGTGCTGGTCCAGCTTGGACAAGCTAGTATCCCTAAACCATCTATCAAGGCAAGCCAGTAGAACTGTGCTGTATGGCATGCATCGCTGTGCCTATTACAGCCATGTGCAGTATTGGAGGATGGCAGGGAGGACGGAAAATAATACAATGGCATATAATGAACATTTAATGCTATTAATTTCATTCCTTCTTTTTAAAAAAAAGCCTCTAAGTAAATTTCAAAAACATACTTAGAGTAAATAGTCAGACTTTGTATATTCCTTATATTTATTGAATGATAATGTACTATAGGGTCTCTTATTAGATCAACAGAACTGTAGAATTCTTCGATGGGTCCATGCATTGCTGTAGCTTTTCTCTAGTGAAGCCAGCTCTGTTATAATCGAGATTGCAGTCTCAGTTAAGTCAATTGATACCTTCTAGACAATTTTAATTTCCCATTTGTTGTAAGGAGGGGCTGCTTGTTCATCCCGGCCACCTGGCTAGCTTAGCCCCGAAATAACCACACAGAAACTGTATTCATTAAATCACTGCTTGGCCCATTAGCTCTACCTTCTTATTTGCTAATTCTTATATTAACTTAACTCATTTCTATTAATCTGTGTATTGCCACATGGCAGTGGCTTACCGGGTAAAATTTCTAGCATCTATCTCTGGCAGATCCATGGTGTGTCTCCAATTCTGCCCTTCTTTTTCCCAGCATTCAGTTTTGTCTTCCCTGCCTACCTGAGTTTTACCCTATCAACAGGCCCAAAGCAGTTTCTTTATTCATTAATCAATACAAGCAACACAGAGAGGGGACTCCCACATCACCCATTGTGCCTCTGTCATCATCTTGTCCCCCCAGTAGTGCCAAAACTGTAACCCTAAACGATAGCCTCATCCATTCCAAATGCCATAACCTCATGTGAGGCCTTCCCCAGACTTCACCCAAAGGCAGTCATTTTCTCCCCTGAATTCCCATCCCACATTACCTGTGTGTCAGGTGTCACATTTTACTTCATTCTTGGAGTACAGCTTGGTCAGTCTCTAAAATAATGAACCACTTTTTAGTTATTGGCTTTAATGCTGCCAACTCTCTGACAAAGATAGGGAGGGTTCTTGTAGTCCTCGTTATCTCAGGTCCTGGAGTTTATATTCATCACAGAATTGATCTTGAAGGGGCTGGAGAGACAGCTCATCGGTTAAGAGCACTGGCTGCTCTTCCAGAGGTCCTGAGTTTAATTCCCAGCAACCACATGATGGCTCACAACTGTCTGTAACTCCAGTTTCAGGGGATCTGAAACCCTCATACCAATGTCCATGAAATAAAATTTAAAAAAAAAAATGATCTTGAAGGGTTTGACCTGAAATTTTCCAGACAAATTTCATGAATGTAACATACTAGTCAAAAGGCAGAGGTGTAGTAGCCTCGTTTATTACTGCCCCCTCCCCCCCCCCCCCGCATCTGTCCTGATGCTTGGTTGGGACAGTGAGGAAACTAGGTTTTCATAGTTTTCTAAGAAAAGCAAAGGCAAATTTCCACAATCCAAAGGGATTTTGAGCGAGATGTTCTAGCGGTGCTGACTGCCTTGCTGCCTTATTTGTATTTATCTTTTCCCTCCCTTTTCTGTGCTGGAATTCACCAATTAGGCTAGACAGCCAGCAAAACCCAGTAATCCTCTTGTCTCTACCTCACACCACCATGCTGCAGGGGTTTTTTTTGGCGGGGGGGGGGGAGTTCTGGGGATTGAACTCAGGTCATCTTTACAAAGTGAACAGTATGACTGAACTCTCTTCCAGCCTCTTTAAGTAATATATGTATGTATGTGTGTGTGTGTGTGTGTGTGTGTATATACACACACAATATGTAACTAAACATGTATGTTAACCACATTTAGATGTCTTTAAGGCATACACACACATATAAATAAGAATCAGTCCTTAGAAATTTGGAATTTTATTCTAATTATTTTCATAGCAATAAAATAAAAACTTAGAATGTGTTTTTGCAGACTTTTTACTTTTTCTAACTTTATCTGGTTTAATCCAGTATAAATGGAGTAAATTAAGAACCTAGGGTTTATCTGAAATAGCTCTATGAGTTAGGTATCTTAAGACAAAATTGACATATTGGAAGGATTGTCCATCTATAAGGTCTTGCTACCAGCTTATTGTAAGTCCCCGTCTCAGGCCTCCATCTTTGGAGGCCCCGCCCCTGTGCCCTTCGAATCTTGATCCCTCCCTGAGGAGGGCCAAGGTGGTCTGCCAAAACCAGGCGCACTTCCCCCCCAAGAGCGCAGGAATCCCATTAAAACCTGGATATTCTTTAGTTCGGCTTCTTGTGATTTGGCTTGATTGGGATTTTTGGCGTTGGCAGAGAGCTCATGTTAAGAAATATTCCTAACACATATGACAGGCTTTTCCCTTCCTTTGCAAGCCTCATATTCCCCCCTTTCCTTTGTTATGTGAAGTCCTCTAGTATAGTGTTGATTCAGTAATAGAAATGTTTTGTTAATCAGGCAGGAAACATTAAAAATTCTCTCATCTTTGGGCTTTGTGTTGTTTGTGGATTTTTTGTAGTTTCTCATAATCAAGCTTAGGAAGTTCCCTTGTATTTCTAGGTGTCTGAGGGTTCTTATGAATGAGTGTTGAACTAAATGGGTTTTCTTTTATATTTGTTAAAATATTTATGGATGTAGTAAACTAATTGATTCCTGAGTGGTTATTAACCTCTAATTACTACAGTGAAGCTCATTTAAATTTATTATACTTTGTTATATTACTGAAATGGATTTATTTTTTCATCCATATTTGAATATTACAGACACTGTTGTTTAGCTTTGTTTTCTTGATTTTTCCTTATCTGTGTTTGGGATCGGTGTAACATTAACATTTGATTAGGTAAGCATGTTCATGAAGAACTGCCAGTAGCTAAGTTTGAACATTGGTAGCCAGGAGTTCATGGCTTGCTGCCTCTACATGCTTTGAACCCCAGCTTGTGTTGCAAGAGACCCTGTCTCAAAAAATAAATCTCTAATAGTTTGTAAAACCTATCAACACAAAAACTAAAGAACAGTTTGTAATAAGGTCCATCTTACCAACTACCAGTCACCAATTAGGAAAAGTGAATTTCTAACTAAGCATAGTTTATGTACTAAAGCCCTAAAAACAGAGATAGATATCCTTGGATATTAGCAGGAATTTTAGAAACAAATCCTTAAAAAGCATGACTGAGAGATGTTGTCTAAAGAATACTGCATCTCATTCATCAGATTAGTAAAACATATCTGTACTCTCTTCCTTTACATCCTTATAGAAAATCCAGCAGTGTGTTGTTTAAGGAATAATGATGAGGAAGAAAGTCTGTGTACACTGTACACTGTCAGTACATATGAAATGTTTTTCTTAATATCTCCTTTCTCCCTCCCTTTTTTTTTCTTTTTCTTTTTTCTCTTTTCTTTCTATGGTTTATCTGTGTAGCCCTGGCTGTCTTGGAACTCATTATATAGGCCAGGCTGGCCTCAAACACAGAGATCTGCCTGCCTCTGCCTTCCAAGAGCTGTGATTATGTGTATGCCATCACACCCAGCTTTAAATTTTCTTAAAGATTTTATGTTATGATGTGTATGGGTGTTTTGCCTACACCTATGTCTGTGTAACGCATCTGTGCATTGTCTGTGGAAGACAGAAGGAGGCATCATGTCTCCTGGAACTGGAGTTACATACTGTTGTGGGCCACCATAAGGTTCTAGGAGTTAAACCCTGGTTCTCTGGGATAACACCCAGGGCTCTTAAGTGCCGAGCCTACTCTCCAGACCCTTAATATTTTTGATGCATTGTTGCTTGAAAATAGAAGTCCAGTTCTACACCATAAAAAGTAGAGTTCCAAAGCCCATCTAATGACATAGATGATTCCCACTGAATTTGAGAAAATAAATATTCAGGATTATATTCACAGTATATGATTGTATTCACCATGTCTCAGTTTTGACACAGTTCTCAATTTTGTATTAAAGTATAGGCAAATGCAAATTCTAACAGTAATTCTAGAGAGTATGATTAGGAGCATTTTGTTGTTGTCGTTTATTCCAAATGTTTTACTATAAGTGTAGTTACTTTAAAAAGATATACTGATTTCATTGTGTTATTTATTGTTTGGCAATTTCATGAAAGTATATATTTTGATATTTGATGTATATGTTTTGATCATATTCAATCAAAATTCTCTCTGCCACCTCCCCCAGGACCAGTGTCTCCCATACTTCCTTTCCTCTCCCACCTTCATATCTTCTTTTTTTGATATACTTTTATTCTTTGAGAATTTCATACATGTATACCAGGTATTTTGATCATGTTCTCTTCTCACTCCTTTCTCCAATTTTCTCAGACCCTCCTCGACACATTCTCTCTACCAACTTCACGTCCTCTTAATTTTTAATAACTCACTGAGTCCAATTACTGCTTATCATAAGTGCATGGGCAAACTACTAGTGATGGCCACACACCCAAAGAAAAATAACTCTCTCCCTCCACAGCCAATAGCTCCTCACCCAGACCACCGCATAACATGTTCCTCTCATGTTCATTATCATCTTCTGTTCCACCTCCTCCCTTTAAAGATAATCTACTTGGTCCAGCTGGTGTTGTTTGCATGCACATGGGTATGAGGCCATACACCGGAGCATAGGCAACTTTCAAGTTATCATAATCTGGAAATGTGCTAATTTATACTGTTACAGTAATGGTGTCAGCCCTCATTTATCTGTAAATATAGTCACCATGTTTCAAAAACTGTGACTGACTGCTATGTTCTCTTACTGTTACCTTAATGTTTTCTTTCTTTTTCTTAACCCTTTATCAAAGGTTGAATTAATAAAAGGGAATTTACAGAGTGTGGGACTTACACTTCGTCTTGTTCAGTCAACTGATGGGTATGCTGGGCATGTCATAATTGAAACCGTGGCCCCAAACTCACCTGCTGCAATTGCAGATCTTCAGCGAGGAGACCGGCTCATTGCAATTGGAGGTAATTACACACTGTGAAGTATGATGTGGTGTGCACAGAGAAACTACAAAAGAGGTTGGGGGCTTTTCTCTCTTCCTTCTCCCTATATCTGAAACAAGCATTTGCTAGTTTTATAACAGAAAAGCATCATTATAAACAGAATTATAAAATATACCTTAATGCACTTGTAAAATGTTTGCCAGGTTAGTCCTAATCTCTAAGTCTTTAACATAATTTATCTGGAAAGCGCTTTACTAGAACTTGTCTAGTTTGCTCTCCCTTCCCTCCTCCTCCTCTGTGCTTACTATTGAATGTGAAATGAAGAGCAAGTTATCCCTTCCTGTACATCTGTCACCACCGTGACTCTAAAATGCTGATATTAGCAGCACTCACTTCTTGTTGTAGGACTAGAAAATTAGTAGGAGAGAGATTATATTCCTTGCTGAAGAGGAAGGGTACATCCAATACTGTTCTGAGGCTCGAATGCCAGTGGTTTGTTAGTGTGCTGGTATTCAGAATCCATTCCAAATCTGTGGTAAATATGTAACCTGCATACTGCATACCTTCCTGTAGTCTGGATTGTTGTAAATAATAAAAATAAAAATCGAGGCAAATTATTTGCCTGAGTATATATACCTAACAATAGAACTCATCTGTGCACAGCAGCACAGAATAATCCAGGTCTTTTCAGACTTCATAGTACTGGCCCACATATTGTAGGCTTTGAACACATAAACTGGATATAATTATTCTTTTAGGAATATTGTGTTCTTTCAGGCTAAGACAATAAAGTAGTGCAGGTCCCAGTAAAAAAGTAGTTATCCTTGGTTATAGTAGAGAAAGCTGCTTTGATTCAAGTCCATCTTGACATTGAGATAATGAAAACAACTTAGTTACATACCTGGAGGTCAGTGAAGTAAGCATTTTCATGTGGAAATCCCTCTGATCATGGCATGCACAATGCCCTTCATACCACAGTCACCAAGCACTAGTATTTAGAAGTCATTCTGATTCAGAAAACTTGGTGTAGGGTCTAAGAATCTGCATTTCTCTCTACTTTTTGATTATTTGGTTTGTGTTTTGCTTTTTTGTTTTGTTTGATTTTCAAGATGGGGTTTCTCTGTGTAGCCCTGGCTGCCCTGAGTGGCTGTCCTGGAATTTGCTCTGTACACCAGGCTGACTTTGAACTCAAGAGATACACCTTCTGCCTCCCAAATACTGGTGTAAAGGCATGCACCACCACCACCTGCAGGTTGTTTTAGTGTTCCTGGCTCATGGACACTTAGGACATAGACTCATCCATTACATAGCTATCTGTATAAATACGAAAAGTTTGTCTCCTTCAGCAAAACCATGGTTCAATATAAATGCTTTTGCATTAATACATATTCTGTTTTGGGCTTACCTACATGTTTTATTTAATTATTTCTTTAACTTTTAAATGTGCCTTTTAAGTTCTGTTTTTAATTGCTCAAGCAGCAAACACCTATTATCCAAAATAAAAAGTCCAAGCCATATAAATATTTAGAAAGAAAAAGCAAAAATTACCTTTTTTAAGATATCCAACATTCATAAAAGTACAACTTTTATTGATTGAAAAGTCAAGTATTATACACATTTGCTGCTAAAGTTTCAAACATAACAAAAAAAACTTTATTTTTTATTTAATGTGTATGCGTGTTTTATGTGCATGTATATCCATGCACCAGATACATGTAGCATCTGCAGAAGCCAATAGGAGGAGTCACCTTTCCTAGAATGAGAGATACAGAGGTTATGAACCACAATGTGGCTATTAGGTATCAAACTGTCCTCTGAAAGAGAAGCTCTCTTAACTGCTGAAGCCATCTCTCTAGTGCCGTAGAAACCGTTTTTAGTGCCCCTCCTCATGTAAATAAATAAATTCCTTGTCCCAACCATTGCACACAAATTCAAGTCCTACAGTATATTTTAGTAACTCTTATTTCTTTTAAAAGTCATAAACTTGTCATAAACTTTGCCCAATGTTAATTGGTATTTCTTAAATAATTATAATTCATTTGAATTTACAATAGTTTTAATAATAGGAGAATAGTAGTAGTAGGAATAAGATTGGCAAAATGCTATGTTTAGGTTCAAAATAGAGTTAATTTTGCTGCTTTCTAAATTTATGAGCATGTTTGAAATATCCTGGAAGGTATTTGAAATATCCTGAAAGAAAAATTCAGATTCCAGATGAGCAAACCCTGGTATAGTGACCACCTTCACAAAGCACCCAAAATGATATGAGGGCAAGTTTTCCCACAGCACAAATAAAGAAGTGAAGATTGGGGTGAAACTTTTGTGTACTTACTAGAGAGCACATTAGGTGACGCTTCATTTGTGCATGTGACAAGCTGCCGTACTTCTGGGACACAGTATTCCTGGATGAAAGTAGTCAAGTTACTAAGCTGAGTCAGGAAGATCCCCGTGAGGAATCTCATGGAAATTCAGAATTCCACTGGAAAACCTGGCAGCACTGGCATCAGAGCAGAAAGGTCAGACGAGACGTTGCAGTTCAAGGCTGTTTCTGACTATAGCTGAGGCCAGTGGTCAGGAGTGGAAGATAGAACTCCAAAGGCCAAGGGTCCAGAGCTCTGAGTTGGGATTGACAGCTCAGAGAACATGGAAGTCAGCTGTCTCCAGGAACGGGGTTAAGAGGGCAGTAGCAAGTTGATTTGAGTCAGGACAGGACAATGTGCATTGGAATCAACTTGTTTACCTTGAAAGCATCTTACCTCTTCTCTTCCCTTCTTAGAGAGGTTGATCGTCATGTATATGGCTAATCAACAGGATCTGTGAAAGGGTCTGTTATTTATAGTATAATATTCTGTTTCTTATATTTACTTCAGACATTGGCTTTCTAAATTTGAACCATTTGCTTACAATTCCTGGAGTTATTTGAGAATTTTCTTCAGTAAAATGACTGCTTTCCATCATTCAAAGTGTGGTTTACCCCTTATTAAACCTGTTTAAATAGGCCTCTGCTCACTTCAGCAATTCAACTGGGACACATTCTTGTTGAAGCCAAGAGGAAATGGGAAGCTGCTAGGAATTAGCAGCTGCTCAGGATTTTTGTATCATCCAGGAAATAGTAGTTCCAGGCACTCTGTGCTGATTAATTCAAAATTTAAGTGAAATATTTTTTGAGATTTCCTTATTCCTCTTCCATTTATTAAGTAATCATGAGGTAAAGGCAGTGTAGGTAAGTCTTATTTCAGTAATTTGCATGTTTTCCCCTTTGAATCTTAACCAGGTGTGAAAATCACATCGACACTGCAGGTGTTGAAGCTTATCAAGCAGGCTGGTGACCGAGTCCTGGTGTACTATCAAAGACCTGTCGGCCAGAGTAACCAAGGGGCCGTGCTGCAAGACAGTTTGGGCCAGTTGGAAGAAAACTTTTTGTCAAGTGCCTGCCAGCCAGGTTATGAAGAAGAAGCTGCTGGGTTGCCAGTGGATACTGAAAACAGAGACCTTGATTCGGAATTTGAAGACTTGGCAAGTGATGTCAGAGTACAAACAGAGTTCAAAGAGGAGGCACAGCCCTTGAGTCCCAGTCCCAAGCGCACTCCAACCACGCTTTCTATTAAACCCCTTGGCGCTATATCCCCAGTTTTAAATCGTAAATTAGTTTCAGGAATCCATCCACCACCACAAAAGCTTCCATCTAAAGAAGGAAATAAACCATCAGCTGTAAAAACTTCAGAGGCCACAGAAGCAGCACCAGTGTCCAAACCCCAGGGATCCACTTTCAAACCACCTGTGCCACCACGACCACAAGTGAAGATTGCTTTGCCTTCCACTGACACTCCAACTCAGGCAGACCCGGATGCTGTTGAGAAGCCAGAGAAGGTGCTGCTCCCTCCTCCTCCTGCAGAGAAACCTGCTGAAAAGCAAGTGAAGAGTGTGGATCATGGAGAAGATGGGGCAACAGGTAAGCTGTCTTCAGCAAAGCAAGAAGTAGTAAAAGATGTTACTTCAGAAAGTTCTGGTCCTACTAAGGACACTTCGGACGACCATCAGATGTGGGAATCATCAGAGGTTCTTTATCGTAATAAGGTGGGAAAGTGGTCAAGAACCAGAGCATCCTGTTTGTTCGACATAGAAGCCTGCCACAGGTACCTGAACATTGCACTGTGGTGCAGGGATCCTTTCAAGTTAGGAGGCCTCATCTGTTTGGGGCATGTTAGTTTAAAACTTGAAGAGGTGGCTTTAGGTTGCCTGGCTACATCAAACATGGAATACCTTTCAAAGTTCAGACTGGAAGCCCCTGCTCCTAAGGCCATGGTCACTAGAACTGCACTGCGCAATCTGAGTATGCAAAAGGGCTTCAACGACAAATTTTGTTTTGGTGACATTACTATTCATTTCAAATATTTGAAGGAAGGAGAACCAGACCACCACATCGTTCCTAACATAGAGAAAGAAAAAGAACTCCATTTGATTGAGGAAGTTTCATCACTCCCTAAAGAGGAACATTTTGTGGGACAGATGAGTTTGTCAGAAAATAAACATAGTTTCCAGGATACTCAGTTCCAAAACCCAACTTGGTGCGATTACTGTAAGAAAAAAGTCTGGACAAAAGCTGCTTCCCAGTGTATGTTCTGTGCTTATGTTTGTCATAAAAAATGTCAAGAAAAGTGTCTAGCTGAGACACCTCTTTGTGGAGCAACTGAGAGGCGAGTAGACCGGACCCTGAAAAACCTCAGGTTGGAGGGACAGGAACCACTCATGGGCCTTCCCCCTCGTGTGGAGATGGAAGCTAACAAGTCAGTCCATAAAACAACAGGCTTGACAAGGCACATTATTAATACTAGCTCTCGTTTACTAAATTTGCGTCAAGTCTCTAAAACTCGTGTTTCTGAACCAGGAACAGATCTTGTGGAACCATCACCAAAGCACACACCCAACACATCAGACAATGAAGGGAGTGACACAGAGGTGTGTGGTCCAAACAGTCCTTCCAAACGAGGGCACGGCGCGGGAATAAAGTTGGTGAGAAAGGAAGGTGGGCTGGATGACAGTGTTTTCATTGCAGTGAAAGAAATCGGCCGTGATCTGTATAGAGGCTTGCCAACAGAAGAAAGGATCCAAAAGCTAGAGTTCATGCTGGATAAACTGCAGAATGAAATTGATCAGGAGTTGGAACACAATAATTCCCTTGTTAGAGAAGAAAAAGAAACAACTGATACAAGGAAAAAATCACTTCTTTCTGCTGCCTTGGTTAAATCAGGTGAAAGACTACAAGCTCTGACCCTCCTGATGATCCACTACAGGGCAGGCATTGAAGACATTGAGACCCTAGAGAGCCTGTCTTTAGACCAGCACTCGAAAAAGGTAAACAAGTACACAGACGATACGGAAGAAGACCTTGATAGTGAAATAAGCCAACTGATCGACTCTCAGCCGTTCAGCAGCATCTCGGATGACTTGTTTGGCCCATCAGAGTCTGTGTAGCAGACAAATTAAACTTTGAAGTGGTTGGGGACAAAGTGGATCTGGCGTGCCACGGATACAGCCATGTTTCAGTTCTCTTGTGGTGCGCTTTGGCCTACTTCTACAGTTGCTTGCTTGTATAAGAATGAAAGGTGGTTTTCCAGCAGAAACATGACGAGCTCACCAAACTGGTTGTTTTGGATTGTGCTTATTCTTAATGGTTTTGGGGTTTATACTGGGAATTGGGTTTTATTAATTTATTTTTAACCTTTTCTAATTATGTAAGCTAACTTTGTGTTTATGTATTGTGATGTCTCACTGTCCTTTTTTTTTTCTTTCCTCCTGGTTATTGAATTAATGTTAAGTAAGATCCTGTCCAGATTCCTGAAATATTTTCATTCTCATTCATCACGGTTATAACAGCAAATTTGTTGCATGCCTAAATTGACAGCAGTAATCACTGAGGGAACAGAATTGAATCTTCTTTCTTCTATGTTTTGAGGTTTGTCAACCGTACTTGCGTGAGGTTTTTGTAATATGGGGTTTGGGAGGATTTGTTTTGTTTTATTTTGTTTTGTTGTTGTTGCCAAATACAAATGAAAGCAAACAGTGCAGCTTTAAAATGTTATGCTGATTTAGTTTTTTTTACGTATATTGCTTGCTTCTTATGCTTCTGTGATATTTTTTAAAGCTTTTATGCAGTTGAAGTATAGTAAAATTATAGTAATTAGCTAAGAAGTTGCATTGAATAGAGGATAAATGCAATATCTAGTTGGTGAAGAATTTTGTAGAGAGGATAACAAGATTTTATTACTGAAGAACAGTTGCCAGTAGGATTTTGAAATATCTTTCAAATGTTGATGCTTTCCTTTTAAATGGAAGTTATGAACATTCATGATGATTTTTCATCTTTGGTTCTCCCATAGGAAATAAAGCATGTATAAGGATATTTAAAATTTCACAGGACTTGTTCAGAAAATGGCTGCATTGATAACTTGCTTCGTTTGAAAAAAATTTTTAATGTAGGACTATGCTGTGGAGGGCAATTATACAGAATATGTTTACTACATAAATCCTTTGGTGTCTGTGGCCTTAAAGGAATGTCAGTCATTCTGAATTCTTTAATAATTCAGACCATCATCATTCATTGTAAAGAAAAATAAAAATAGACAGTGTGCATAGGATTTGGGACTAGTTCTCTAAAAATGAAGGCCTACTGTGGTACTGGGTTCATCTAATGGATGCTAATAACACACAACTGAGAGAAATATGGGAGCTTGACCCCTATTGATGTATCTTTAAAAGTCTGGGCCTGTTATACCTATAGAATAGAAAAGCATTTTTCCCTTTTACAATAACACTATGATAACACATAAACCAACTTAATTTAAAACTATGGAACAGCTCTTTTGATGCAGGAAAAGTTGTAGTATGATATAGTAAAGAGAATGGTCCAGTCTTGAGTGAGCACTGCAGCATAGGCAGGGCACAGAGGGTCACACAGCTTCTCTGTCTCCGAAGGTACTTGCTCTACCTGCGGGCTTGTGAGGCAAACAGGAGCATAACTGCAAAAGTGCTTTGAACAGAAGAAAGCGGCGGACATAAAAGGTATTACATGAGAAAAGCGTTGTTGAGTGTGGAAGGTTATTCTAGCTTTAAATTCAATAGCTAACTCTTGTTATTAAGTGAACACTAGGACACAAACTTTGCTATCTGTGTAATCCCCACCCCACCCCTGCTTTCCACAACAAATCCCAGAAGCTAAAATGTTGCTCCACATCTTATGCTTGAAGCAATCTGCCTGATGTATAGCCATGTTTCATCTTGTAAACAGTAACTTGCCATTGCTGCCTGAAGGTGATGCGTCTGTAAGTGGCTGGTATGTATACAGATAAATCATGGACGTTTTAGCGATGCCCAAGCATGCTCCTGCAATGACTTTGAAAGAACTATAGAAGTAATGCAAAGCTTTAGTTCTAAGAATCTACTCATGCTTCAAAGTATTTATCTCTGTAGAACCACAATCATGGAAAGCTCGACAGTGCTGCTAATGGTGTTTGTAAAATAGACCTTTAATGTCGTGCAATATTTTTCTATTAGGAGAGACAGTAGAGGCATCACAGTTGTACTTTAGAGCAGGGAAGGAGGGGAAACTCCAAATACCCTAGAGAATAGTAAGGGATAAGGCTTCAGTTTAAAAGGTTGTATTATATTACATTACTCATGTAATCTTGCTGCCATGCTATGTTATCAATAGCTAAAATAATAATAAAGACTACCACAGAAAATAAGAATATCTTCATTTGATGACATCTGAAAACGAGGTGATTGGTTCATCCCTGTGGCATTATACCTGATGTAATTGGCCATGCAGACAAGCTAACAATCCATTTTTACTAAACAAATTTGCAAAAGCATTCAAACTTACTGTTGCTACCTTACCTTTTGAAACAGATGTATGGATTTTTTTTCTAATGCTATAGTATGTAATAAGCATAGTGAGACATGTCTCAGGAAAGAAAAATTGGACTATTTAAAGTGTGTTCTCTTCATTGGTATTTAGATGAATGACTGGATTAGACAAAATGAACAACATCTTAGTATTTTGCAATCATAATATGTATGTTTCTTTTTTATTTATTGTGTTGGCTTTTTGAGACAGTCTTTCTCTATAGGTCTGACTGTCCTGGAACTCATTGTATAGATCAGGCTGGCCTCGAACTCAACAGATATTTTCCTGCCTCTGCCTCTGGAGTGCTGAGATTAAAGGCATGTATCATCACATCCAGCTGTGCTATATTTCTTAGTATCAGAGTTTATTCAACAATACTAGAACTTATTGGGTAGATACTTTCTCATTCTAAGAAAAAGAACAGTCTAAAATTTTGAGAGTAAAATCTATCTAAAAAAATTTTTTAAAACATTTTGAATATATTTGATTGTAATAGTAAGAAAATAGAGTTTAAAATTTTAAGTTCTCTAAAGTAAGTTTGAAATCACTTCAATTTTTAAAAGATGCATTAATTTCTAAATTGAGGTGATGGTTTTCCTTATCCCCTCCCTCCAAAAAAAAAAAAAGCAAAGAACGGTGGAAAGGGGGATTACCTTCATCCTTTTTGATTCCTTTATGTTCCTCAAGGTCTGAGTAAAACAGCATGCCACCCTAATCCTGGAAACTACCATGTCTACCCCATTCAAAGTGATCCTAATTTCTAGATCTTCCAGAGCCTGTTCTGTTGAATGGTTTGATGTCACAGCTCTCCTCACCAGATAATTTATCTGTTCATAGCAATTAGAACAATTTTTGGACAGCTCACTGTTCTTCCACACTGATAGGCTATAACAAGTCCTATGTTTCATTTAAAACAGACTGTGGAAAGGCAAAGAGAACGGTTCACCCTAGCCTGGAGTGAGTTGTGCCTGGTGCCCGCAGATACAGAGAATGCTTTCTAATTAAACATCTACAGCCGAAACAGTGTGTATGTATTTTATTCCAGCAGCAGTGTTGATGAAAGAACACAGGCAGGCACAGCACAGTGTTGGAGAAGATTTATTAAGTAACCTAGCTGAAGTGCAGCTAGGACAGAGAGATACACTTAGCAGTCAGAAGTTTCGTATCCATTGCTACCTCACTAAGGTTTGTGAGTCTGAATTACCAAGTACAAACAAAAGCAACCTCTACTTTGTGAAAATGTTCAGAGTTATAAGTTCTTTTTCTGGAACATGCACAGTATTTTTAAACACCCTATTTTCAATCTTGTGTACCCAGGATATTAGTCATATAAATGTATTTACCTTCCCCTTGGAAACAAGTTATCTTTTGCTCTCTAAAACGTTCTGAATGTTTTATTTTGTCTTTTCCCTGTGGAGTGGAGTAACTGGCATGCCTTTGCTAGTCATCCTTGATGACCCCTCAGAACAGAAACGACACCAGCATCAATTATTGCATGTGGTACTGTGGGCAAGGAGAACTACAGGCCTCTCTAAGCACACTAAAGCTGTCCTGACGAAGCGCAAGTCCCACCTTTTGATTTCAGTCACGTGAGAGTTTCTCTCCAGCCATCTTTCAGAGCTGCAGACCTTGTGACTATCCAGCAGTTTCATGAATAGGAACCTGTTTCCCTCAAACACATGACTTCAAATCACCAAGGTCCCCAGAAAGATTCATAAAGCAAAAGAAGTATTAGCCACTTTCCTAACGAATGTGTAATAGCCAATAAGGTTGAGGGGTTGTTGTCCTAAAGTTCTCTTAATGTCCAGGGTCACACAAACACAATTCAGATTAACAAAACTGACAGGTATTTTTTTTAACAACTGCAGAGTTGACATGTACTATTTGAGACATATTCCACACTGTGTTTATATTCTGGGAGGCTGTAATCTCATACAAAGCGCTACAGATAAGTTTCACTGATGCTGGCACACTGAAAAGGTACATCAGTGTTGGCATGCTTAGAAAAACTATTCTACTCCACACACAGGATGACACAACAACATGCACATTTGTAGATGGTTTTCTGCTCCAGAAAGGGAAAGTGCCCTGATCACCCTAGTATCTTTCTTAACATACTAATGTTAGACATGAACAATTTCATCCCTTCATCCTTGTTTGGAATTCATTTCTACATTGATAGGAACAACTTTTAGGAGTCTAAAAAATAAAAGCAACTCAAAATTAAGAAACCTCTAGAAAAACACTTGGATGACCTACAGGTAGATAAAGATGTGATAGTCTGATTGTTCACATAGCAGCTCAATAGCCTTTGTTTCCTTTCCCAAAACAGGAACTAGGTTTGGTAAATCATACCATGCTTAACCTTGCCAGTGTACAAATACATACTTTATTTTCACCCAGTAAGACTATTAAATCTATATCTTTCAAAGAAGGCAACATTTGAGTTCTTTTCTCTACTTTCAGAACATTTACTTTTACCCCTTGTTGGCTTTAATGATTGTTGCCAATGACATGACACAGGAAACAGAATTTACAACCATCCATTTCCAGGTAGGTGGTGATAACAGAAAACCAATGCCAGCAAAGGTTTATGAATACGTCTGAAAGATGGCTGACACAATTTCTTGTCCTCTGTGCTTGAAATGACTAGCCTTTAACTCAAAAACATCGATACTAATTACACGTTAAGTAGCAACGCATTCAGTGCTGCCACATAACGACACTGTCTTGCATGATTGTTTCTCAGACCTCTAGTTTCTTGTTGGAGAGTCTCAGATAATGTGTGCTTTAAACACTCATTACCAGTATTCAGAAAAAATACAAGATTTTTTTGTCCAAGTGTTCGTGAATGTAAGTTAAAAAATTATATTTGATTTGGATTCAAATATTTATACATTTACAATATACCTATTTCGTCAAAATATATTGTATAATATTTAATAAAACCAAATACATAAAATAAAGTTTTCAACACTATTTATACAAACCCCTAGAAAAGCTGCTTTTTCTTTATAAGGCTGTTGGCAGTCGGTCATAACCATGGAAAAGAAAGTATCACCTTTGGTTGTTTTACTCTTTGCCAGGAATGGATGATGTGATGAAGACAGGTCTGCACGAGTCGTTTCACTGGAGACACTGATACACAGTTAGGCACCTGCCAACGTAGAGGGTCTCAGTCACTTTCCGATTCTTCATCCTCGCCGATGGGATACGACTGGACATTATTCTGAGTGTACATTTTTGTTTTAATGGGGCAGTTGTGGTCCATGAGGATAGCCTGAAAGCAAAATGCAAGTACATGAACTTCTCGCTTTGTAAAGATATGATGGTTTTAACCCACTGCTGTTAATTGTTACTATTTTGAAAGCAATTGCCATTTCTTGACCTTCAAATCTCAAATTCTCCACTTAGTGAAAAGTTTTAGGTAATAGGCAAGAAGTAGTCTCTGGGATGTGTTCATTGGACCTGTTGTAGGTGGAAGTTGAGTTTTGTGAAACAAAGGATGGGTGGATTGGGTTCAATAAAAGTTAAACTGAGTCTTGTAAGAGTTGGGAGCTGGAGACTGCATTGCAACTCCCATTTTATAGACTGCCACTACAGGGAACTTCATGAAGATGTTTGAAGGGAACTCTTGTAAGAAATAGAGGGAATTGGAACTGAAATCCACTCTTACTCAACTATGGCTCTTGTTCTGATGGTAACCACTTACACAGATTGTCTTACAATTTGTTAAGACTACATTTTGCCATGGCCCTTTAGTTTCCCAGGTCAAACATCCCAGGGCTTTGTTCACAAATGTGATGTTCAGACCATCTCTCTCCACATCCTAGCTGCCTTCTTTTTAGCACAAATGTGTATGTAAAAGTCCTTTGCCCATAACTGCAAAAGGAAAAAATATCCACAAAAAATGATACTTTCTTTCCAAAGCACCCTCAGCAAGAAGTCCTGGCATCATTATTCCTGCCAGCCGTGGGCCAAGCCTGACATCCTTTCAGGAACATGACTACAAGTAGACGAAAGCCTTAGCTTCACAATAAGCATAGGTGAGAAGTTGAGAAAGTAGGCACACAGGTTTAAAGAACTTCACCAGTGGATATTCACCTCCCAGCCACAACAGCTGGTCAAGTCCTTTATGTAGAACTGTGTTTGCATAGACTCTATCTCCATGTACATTTCAATTCAACTTTATGGTATCCAACACAATGCAAATGTGTAGTATAACTAGGGGGTGGTTTTTAAAATGTACAATTAGTGCAGATAGTTGGTTTTAGACACTTTCTTTGGCTTCACATTTGCCAAGTCTACAGATGAGAACTTTTGGGTGCAGACAGCAACAGTGTGGCATAATGGTGCAGAGCAAGAGACCAGGCAGCTCCAAGACCAATTCCAGTACAAACCAAATGAATCAGGTATGTCTTAGCAGTCTCCCACCTTTATGGGAACCATTCCCCCAAGGGGTGTGTGCAGTCTGCAAATCTGAGTGGATTCAAATGTTCTGAGCCTGCCTGTGGCAGTCTATCTTGGTGTGTGTTCGTTATCCCCGGCTCTTGTCCTGCAGATGTGATAAGACGCCACTCAGTGCTTAACCCTTTTATCATTTTCCTAGAGATTCTCAAGTGATCAGATGTGTGACACAAAGATAAGGACTTATGTGACCCTAGTCGGGCTGTCATCTCAAGCCGCCAGCTTCAAACTCGGCTCCCCTTCCAATTATGCTGCTTGCTGAGTGAATTGGTAGTTGTGCTTAAATGATTTGATTATTAAAATAGTTGAGGTAACAGACATTGCATGTTTGAACCATTCTCCCTGTGTTACACAAAGGTTTAGCCTTTGGTAGCTAAAGGTAATCTCCCCCAGATTGTGTGCCCAGAGGTCACTGTGGAGATGGTCTGGGGGCAAAGTGGAGAGGCTAAGTGAAATCCCAGGTTCCTACCTTCACTATCAACAACCTCCAGAGCACTGCCTTGGTTTCAATACATGGTCTAAGACTATAGCAGTCATCAGCTGACATGGATTTCTAGGGCACCTACTGTATCTCTAACCTTACCCTGAAGGTCCTATACCAGTGACAACTTCAGAGGTATGGACAGGTTCCCCAGGGTCACAGATGGAGGACTCACTGGAGCCTAATGCTTAGCAAAAGTTCTTCAGAGGAGATGGGAGCTTAAGTGAATCCTGAAACACGGGAAGGTTTGCAGAAGACAGGCTTGAATGAGCAAATCATAGGTTATGGAGGGTAGTAGGTAAAGCACTAAATCACCATGGCCAAGGAGGTCTTAGGAGGCAATGGAGTCAGCAGTTGGAAAGCACCACCAAAGCCAGGAGCACCAGGCACGAGCCTTGATCTTAATCTGGTCCACAGGCAGCAAAGCTACATCAGAGAGAGTGACCAGCACTGCCCTATTCACGACCACCGTCATCTCTGCACTCACCATTCACTTCTCCAGGTAATCTTGAGAACTCCAGGACTGGAACACAGAATATATACTCAACAAAAACTGTTCTGGGAGTTGCTGGGCGTGGTAGCACATACCTTTGATCTCAGCGCTCAAGAAACAAGGCAGATGGATCTCTTGAGTTTGAGGCCAGCCTGATCTACACAGAGTTCTAGACCAGCCAGGATCCTGTCTTTAAAAGCTGCCCTGGGATTAGGGAGATGTCTTAATGGTAAAGAAGTGTTTGTCTCGCAAGCATGAGGACCTGAGTTCAATCTCTAAAACCCACATTTTAAAAACTCCAGTGTGATGGTATACACTTGTTATCCCTGCACTAGAGAAATAAAACAGCCAACAAGATTTGGTGAGTTCTAGGTCAGCAGAAAACTCAAAAGCCAAGGTAGACACAGATCCTGAGGAACAACACCCAAAGTTGTCCTTGGGCCTCTATATGCATGGATTGCTTTGAACATGCACACTTCATGCGCACCCACATATATATACCAATGTACTGCAGAGTTCATTCCAACTGATTATTTCTATCATGAAGATACGGTGATCAGAACTTTTCAATACAGCTGATAGCTTGTGTGTTTCGGGCAGCTTTTTTTCATGAATATTGTTTCATGGCATCTACAACTTAGCTTCATGTCTTCTCCCAAAATCTTAAGTGGGCAGTAGTTTTACTTTTTAAAAAAATTATACATGGTTAAATATGCCAAATAGTGTGCCATGAAAAAGGAAGCACACAGCACTGAGCAGGTAACACAGGTACATGAGGGACAAGTGCCCAGTGGCCCATGAAGCTGGCAGGGGATTTAGGCTAGCACTCCACATACCACAGGGGGCAGAAGTGGAGAGAGGAGGGGTTGGCACCAAAGGCATGGCAAAGCCTAGATATATCCAAGCTTCTGCCATATACCTAACTCCCACCACTGTACACAGAGCAAAGCTGGGAGGAAAAACAGCAAATGAAGTAGAAAAGTAACAAAAATTCAGTGCTGGGCTGGTGAATCAGTAAATGCACTTAGAAGGTAGGCACTCCAATCTCAGACTTGAGAGCATTCCAGTAGATTCATTCTATTTTTCTTAACTAGAAAAAAAAAGCAATTCGCTATGTACACCGTGTAAGTGCCCAGAAAAGGGACAGGTGTCTACAAGTAGATGATAATGTACACCCCACGTATATCCTCAGCTAGCCCATGGACAAGAATCCTTTTTAAGTGTATTTTATGTGTAATGGAGTGCTGTGCATGCATATGTGTGCAGACTTTCACATGTGTGGGGTACGTGTGTGTGTGCATGCGCTTGTAAAGACCAGAAGTTGACATCAGGTATCTTCATGCTTCACTTCATGTAATGAGGAAGGGTCTCTCATTTGAACCCAGAGCTTGCCAGTTTGGCTAGTGTAGCCAGCCAGGTTGCTCCAGGGATCCTCTGCTCTGACTTCCTCACTGAGGTTACAGGTGGGCCACCACATCTGCCTGACATTTACATAGGTGCTGGCAATACGAACTGGGATCCTCTTGTGGCAAGCAGTTTTATCTATTGAACTATCTCCTCAGCACTGAACTGGGGTGTGAGCTAGAAGGACCTTACACACCTTATACACTTACACACCTTATACACTTACACACCTTATACACTTAAAGGTGTCTGCTATTCATGGACCACTTCCCTTCCTGCCTTAGCAGCAGAAACTTAATAAGACTAAAAGGCATGCATCCTACCCTTTAAAAATAATTCTTTAAACTTGAAAACCAAAACCCATCTCAGAACTCAGCTAACCTCCCTGGGTATTTTGAGAAGTCAGGGTCCTGTGTCATTGTCTTATTAAGGGTGTGCTCCTCAAATGGCAGCGTTGATACGCCTTACATTTTACAGAGACTGAGCAACAGGAGGATTTTTCCCTTTGCCTTTATCAGAACATTTTTTTTTAAAAATGAATGGAAGAAAAGCTGTGGTGCTCCCAACCAATTCACAGCCTGCTGTGACTAATAACCCTACAAAACACAATTGCACAGGTGGATCTCACACAACCGCAGGGTCAGTGCCTGCAGAAAGTACTTAAGGAAAGAATATTTTGCTTGGGGTGGAATGCCTCATGGCCCCCGTGTCTCTGACACTTGGTAGCTCATGATCTTGTACCTCAGCACTTGTGTGTGCTAAGGTTTCTCGAGTGAGTGTGATCTATTCCCCTTCATGGCACACGCTCTGCCACACTCCCCCTTATCATTAGAGGCTGCTGGCTTCCACCCACTCTTCAGCTCTGCTTGCACAATCAACAACACATCACCTGCTGGGCACCACCCCAGATGTTACCACCGTCAGTCAAACGGCATTGCTCCAATTACGGGCATGAGTTATAGAGAAGTGCACACCGTAAGACTTGATTTATTTCAATGGGCACTGGTTAAGAATTTTGACATTTTATAGTGAAGTGCCCCTGAAACCTGTTATTCTTACCGCTTTGCCTTTCAAAATTGTCTCCTCCACTTCCTTCAGTATTTTTTAAAATGAACTAAAGCACTGGTTTAAGTGAAGAAAAAACTGACTTTCTACCACCATTTTTCAAAACACTATGGTGACTGGCTAGACAAATGCTTCCCACCTCCTACCATGCTTCATTTCCTCTCCTAGCGCATGCAGGAAGCCACAGATAGATAACACAAACAGCCACTAACGTCTGCTGTCTTGGTGCTGGTCGCCCACCCAGCAGAATCTGGGTAGCGAAAGGAAGCTCTTGCCTTGAAGAGCGAAGATGTTTGGGTGCTACCGGGAGAGCAGAGTAGAACACTGCTTTCAGTGCAGCAGGAATGGCGCATGGTGACCCTGAGGACAGTCACTGCTGAGACTCTCGTCTAACAACACTTCTGTGAGGTGTTATCCTTTCCCAGTGCAATGGCGAAGACTGTGGGGAGCCAGTGCAGCTGCCCCCAGGCCCTTGCCAGCCCTTCACCATCCCTAAGAGTCTTCACTGTCTCCCGGGTGACAGAAACACTTACTGATAATTCAATTTCTTCAGTCAAAAAGGTTGGGGAGTAACCGTCATTCAGCCTTAATCAAATTATTGATAATGTGGCCACAGAAAGACAGGTTTCCAGTGCTGTGTGGGGAGTCTTCTATCCACTCTGAGGGATATGGGCTCAGGTCAGCAAACAGAGGTGCCACAGTGAAGCACACAACCAGGGTAGAAGCAAGAAGTCAGTGAAGGAGCCACGCTTCCACCCAAGGATCTCCACATCATCCCTCCTTCCCTACGAGTGTGGAGCATCTTGTGTTTTAACAAATAAAGCTTGCCTGAAGATCAGAGTACAGAACCAAGCCACTAGAGGCCAGGCAGCAATGGCACACACCTTTAATCCCAGGACTCAGGAGACAGAGGCAGATGGATCTCTGTGAGTTCAAAGCCACACTGCGCTACACAAGATTGATCCAGTTTAAAAGAGAAACAGGCAGTGGTGGCTCACACCTTTAATCCCAGCACCAGAAAGGCTGAGATGGGAAGTGATATGGCTGGGAGGAGAAAGGAGATCAGATGTAGTCTGAGCATGCAGTCTGAGGATGAGAAGAGATAGGATCGCCCCTTCAGTCTGAGGATTCGGGAGAGGTTAAAAGGTTTCTCTAGCGGCTGGCTGCACTGCTTCTCTGATTCTTCCTCTTTCACCCCCTAATATCTGACTCTGGATTTTTATTAAGAACAATTAGAATTCATGCTACATAGGAGCCATCCATGAGAAACTAGTCTCTAGTCAAAGCCTGTATAGTTCCGGGCACAAAGCCAGCGGCTAGAGATCGATGTATTTTTAAGCTACAGTAAATGGATAAGTAAATGTGATATGCTTCAGACAAACATAGGTTACACAATCTAATTTGGTTCTGTCTTTAAATTTGCTTTTGGAGGAAACCATCAAGAGTCAGTCAAGAAATGATAAAATACTAAGACCTGTTCTTGTCAGAAAGCTCTTCTGTGCTGGGCTTAGTGGCACAGGCCTGTCATGCCAGCTGCTCCTGGACTGAGGCAGGTAGGATCCTAACTTCCCGGCCTGTCTTGTCTCCTACAGAGTAAACTCAAGGCCAGCCTGGGCAACTTATTGAGCCCCTATCTCAAGATGAAACATTTTTTAAACGTAGAAAGAGGGCTAGAAACGAAACACAAAAGCAGAGTGCTTCAATCGACAATATTGGAGAAAGGAAACCTACAGAAATCTCGTCTGATCCACTCCAAAAGAACATGACAAAGAAGCCTTAGGTCTGTCCCTGAGCACAACACTAGCACTTCCTGTGGGCTTCTCCTTCATCCCTAGTCCACACAGTCTCCTTTCAGCTAAACAACACCAGCATCTGATACTGTAGTCTGCCCCCCCCACCCCCCGCCAGGACAAACGATAGAGGTAAACACCTTAGAAAGGGCACAAGCCTTACACACCCCCCACTTCAGATTTAGAGTCAATAATTTGAACTTGTTCAAAAAAGAAGCCTTGATTCTAGCCACAAAGATAAAACTAAATAGTTCTTTGCGCACACATGTGTGCCCCAGGGTGTAAATATGACCATCTTTCACAAAGACTAAAGACATTTTCAGACTCTTATGCTGGACCAAGATTCCAACTATCGCTAAATGCTATAAGGATAGAAGAAAAGCAACTGGAACCACATCCTAGTAAGCAGGAGGATTCTCAAGAACCATAACCAATGAGATTGAATTATATTTAATTGGCGAGAATTAAACAATATTAATCTCAATATAAAAATTAATCTTACTCTTCCAATTCATGAACATGAAGCTTAAAAGCAACAACTGGGAAGATAATATGAATGAAAGAAGTTACTGTGACAGTGACTGCAAAGGAATTCTCTCTGCTTCCGCTTGGGGCCTTCTATGGGAAAGGAGCAGAAATGTAGCTTAGAATTGAACTATGCAGAAACTATCCAGATAGCCATACCAAAATTATCACCAAACAAACAGCTTTCTTACCATCTTTTCTTCCTTAGCAGGTGGACTTCGGAGAAAAACGCAGAGGGGAGCAAAGACAATGTCAATTACCCCGATAATCGTCATGAGCCAAGGGAAGCCGATTGCCTTCGCAATGGCACCGCCCGCAGAAGGACCTTCGGGGAAACAGAAAATCAGCACTTCCTCCAAATGTCTTACTGCCAGAAAAATGTAAAGATTTCTTCATGTCTAGGAGGTTTCATCTGTCCTGCATTGAGGTAAAAGGTATCTTGAAAGCCAGCATACTCTTACCGATAGCATAGCCCATACAAAAGGCCACATCCGCAATGGCATACACGCTTCCATAGACAGACACGTGCCGCAGGTCCACCAGGTAGCCCATGATCGGCATCATGGAGGAATCCACCATCCCTGTGGATAGGCAAGAACGGCATATGGAAAAATGGTATAAACCAGATACAAGCTGAATGCTAGGGACCATTGCCAGCTCTTTCCTTCTGTCATTGCTACTTCTTCATCTGTGCCAGACTCCTGACAGCAAACTTTCATTGTGGATAGCAAGCAGAAGGGTTCAGAGAGAGGAGTGGAATTCCAGACACTGAATCTTTATTAGGCCACCGTTTGTAGGCTGTCTGACCTCACCTTATAATCTCTTGTAAGGGATCATCTTTTGGGTAAAGGGAAGGTACGCAATCCTCTGGCAACTCACCTATCACTATTCTCCAGGTATAGTATATATTTTTACAGGCCACTGAAACTTGGCCTACTAGGGGAACTTGGCCTACTAGGTTATGACTTCCTGACCCACTATTTTCTCAGTCACTTTTCCCTTGCCAGTTAGAACACATACATCTATCAGCCAACCTCTTTCCAGCTTGCCTCCAACATCAGGCCTTAGACCACGCAAGTTCCCAAACTGTAAAGTGCCTGTGTACTAGAACTCAGTGGAGGCTGAGAAGGCGTCTCTTCCTGCTCAGAAAACTAAAACCTGAAAAGTTGGCTACAACCAACAATGAAGACCAGTGTGGCACGCTGGGCCTCTTGACTAGCAAAGGGACAAGTATCAGAAAGAGCACATGAGTTCAAGTTCTGGGGCAAATCCTAGCTGAATGAGCATGTCATACCTAGCCTCTGAGCATCTATTCCCCTGTCTGCATGGGGTGCTTTGGAAGTGGTTATGGTGACTGACTGTGGTGAACCAGTGCCTGTGAGCACTGCCTAGGGGCTGGCCCACAGCGGTAGGTGGATGGGAGCAATGGCCTTGCTTTGTTTACTGTTTGCTGATCATCTGGTGTGTGCAGCCTGCCACAGAGAAAGGGCGGAGCAAAACCTTAGAGGTGGATATTAAGCAAAGAGTTGAAGGAATTACAACAGGACTGCTGTGTAGGTCCATGGGGAGACAGAAGATGCCAGGGCCACCCAACCTCCTCTAGAGGGTTGGGAGATATCCCAGTCATTCTTTCTGCCTTACCTGACTCAAGGACTAAATTCCTGACGCTAAGGTGTAACAGATTTGGTCTTTACCTTTATCGTGGTAATCAGTATTTATAAATGGGCAACAAAAGCATACCATTAGTCCAGACGCACCCTAACGCACACTAATGTTTTCTTCTCCTTTGCCTCTGAAAATCCCTGCAGTGCACAGCATGCCTCCTCCCTAGCCTGCATTTTCTTTAGCCTCGGAAGCAAAGCACTTGGGAAGGTCTGCTCTCAGATTCTAACTAGATCAGGAGGTACGTGTTTGCCAGCCCACAGCAGTGAAGCATTAGTTTGCTTCTGCCAACGCCACCTGATTCTCAACAGGAATCTCCATGCATCTGGACTAGGGGTTGTTCCTGAGCTGACGCCATGGCAGCCTCCACATCAGCTTCTGGAAATCTGAGCTTCTGAACCTAACGACAGTTTGTTCACTCTTCAAGAAGAGAATCTCGGCTAGAGAGAAGACAGTTCCGAGTTGAGGCACAAGGCCCATGTGACTTACCAATTGCAAAACCAACTCCAAAGTTGGGAGCGATGAGTCCATAGATATTTTTCGCAAAAGGAATCTGTAAGAGGAAGTTAATGTGCTAAAATAAAAGATATTGACGCTAATAAATCATCTTCTACAAAAAGTACCTTTTACATAGGAATGAGAACAGAGAGAGGGAGGGGTTGTCATCCCTATCTTTAAACCCAAAGCCTACAGTGAGGGTGTGGCCCAGTGGTAAAGCACTTGCCTACCATGCATGACACACTGGGATCAATCTCCAGTGCGGTCAATCAATAACTAAATGTCAAAGCCTGAAATGTAAATTCTGACTGCTGTGAAACCTTAAGTACATGGCTCCTCAGAAGGGCGGTTCCGTCCACCCTCAGCTTTATCAGGGAAGACAGCCATATTTGCGGAGATACTGGCCACTAAGATACGTCTATTCAGGAGTTATCTTGCTATTGTTCAGAGTAGCTGCCATAAAGTATTTAAGACATGGTGGTTCATGCCTGTAAACCCAGCATTTGAAAGAATGAGGCAAAGAAGACTGTCGTCAGTTCTAGGCCAGCCTGGGCTACATATGAGGCCTTAAGGAAAAAAAACTACAAAAGAATAAAAACAATAATAGAAAAATAAGTTGGTAAACTGCATAATAAAACAGTTTAAATAACATCTGACCTAAAATTACATAATATACCCACTGGAATCTTTCCAGAAATGTTTAAAGTGACTTTTAAAAGTTCAAGTTATAAAATGAAAAGTGTAAAGATGAAGAGCATAATAAAACCAAATATTAGCAAACAAACTGTCATAAAATATTGCCTAGCGAGTCTCACCCAAGACAAGAGTTTCAGTCCCATGTGCTCCCAGCCCCCGACTGCCTGACAAATGCAGTCTTTCACTCACACATAAAATGCTGATTCCAACAATTATCATCCCCAGAAGAGCACAAAGCCACCTATCAAAAGAAAAAGCACATCAATAAATGAACACTTAATGGTGTTTTCCCCAAGACACATCTTCAATGAAAATCACAGCAGTTACTTGTAATAGCGAAGACAGAAACACTGAATTTCTTCAAAGAACCACATTATTGTCAAAACAATAGAACGAATGCTTTCATTTAATCTTACCTTCCCATTTTGTGTGCAAGTATTCCAAAAATATTGGTTCCAAGGAGATAAGAGATACTTGCTGGTAGGAAAGCAATGCCTGCAGGTTTATGAAAAGGATACCTTATCAGTGCTGCTACAAGTCACACGTCAGAAAAACTAATAATCACAGACAGTGCAGCGATGATTCGAGAAGATGAAATGAAGTCTGGGGCCTGCACCCACGCAGCTAATATCCGGTTTCAGTCTGGACCCCACATGGCTTATCCGTCCCAGGAAGCTGCCAAGACGCTCCAGAAATGGAAACCATTTCTCTATCAGTGGCTCCATCTCACCTCCATCTGAGTCTGGTGGCAGCATCACATGCGGACCAACAGAGACAATCCCCAGCTGTGGGAGCTCAGCAATGGCCACCCGTGTGGTCTGGGCATTTACATGTGTGTTCTCACTTTTGTAATTCTTGGCAGAAGGCACAGCCATTGAAAGAATTAGGGAAACTAGGACCAAGAGAAAAGAAAGCAGTGGAAACTAGCCAGAGCCCAGCGTTACGTTCCCTTGTAAGTTTACACACATGTATGTGTGCACACAAGGCTTTGTCACACAAAGAGGACCATATAACACCTACTGCTCCATGCCCTGTTTTTCTCAATTAACTGTGAGCATCTTCCTTTCTTAAGAAAAAAAAAAACTACTTGGTCATTTTTTCAAGGTAAAACTGTGGCTGACAGACTTAATGGCTCTCCAAGGGGAGACAATGAACCAGGAGCAGCTTCCAGCAGGCAAGGGCAGAAGTTGCCTTGAACATGGCCAGCACTGAACAAAAGGCCCGTCAAGTTAAGCCGTGAGGATCTGTCCACTTCAGCTCTACAGTTCATACTAGGGCAATCTCTTGATAAGGGACCGCTGTGCAGTTTCTTAATTTCAGTATTTTCTCCTTAAAATCAGATACACTAGACTTGATTCCAAGTCTTGCCCTCCAACAGTCAGAGTTGCTTTTCTCCACCATCTCTGTGTATACTAGGTACACATGGTGAGTGGTCAACAGTGCTGTCTACCCAAGCACAATTCTGTCCCTCTAAGGATAAGACCCTAAGCCATTAAACCCTGGGAGAAGCTGGCAGAAGCCTGAGCCTCTAACACAACAGGAATTTCAGGTTAAATGGTCCTATGATCAAAACGCAAAGCAGAATCGTGCCAGGACTAGGATTCTGGGAAATGATGGCGGAGAGCAATCGCATGTTCCTGGAAATCATTTCCATCACACCTAGCAATATGCAGAGGCCAAACAGTCTCTTAGTATAATCTGATTGGGCAAACATTTACTGACAGCCTTGTGCACAGCACACCACCAGCTTACAGCGAAGGCAATGAAAACATGAGTCCTGTCACCATGGAAGTGTCTTTGACAGAGGGCGTTTGATCTGTGATCGTAAGATAGAGTTCTGAGAACCCCAGACCTGCAGCTGGTCACATTCTCCGAAGCAGATGGTCTTGAAGCCTGACCCTAGAAAGACTGTGACAAACCTCCCACACTTTGCAGACCGGGTTGGGCTGGGTAATAGAAATCATGTTGACTTTGCCTCAGGGTTAGTTGGAGCCAAGGGCCGTGGGTTTTATATACCCATGCCAACTGTGAGAAAAATAACAGCAGGGCAAACAGCCACTAGCATAGAGCCTCAGGGTCAGAGGAACAAAATGAAACTGAAGGGACTCTTCGGTGGGAACTCTGAGGACCAGATCCCATTTGACAAGGTAGCAGCCACTCTCTGACCCATCACTGCCTGGAGGACTGCAGTCCAGTGTTAGAGGAGGTGTCCTGTAGGCAAGAAGGGAGTAGACTTTTGCATAAGATTAAGATTAATGTTAATTTAAAGAACAAAACCAAAGGACCCTCGTGTACAACATCGCTGATGGTACCAGTCAACCAAATACTCTTGACCTTGGCCCATAGACAGCCTTTGTTTCTAGTTCTGAGGGCCCAGCTAGGTTCAAGGACTCTTGATGTATTGGACTTGAGTTAGAACCTCAAGCAGGGACACAGACAGACTCCTCAATCCAGTGAGCAGCCCTACCTTCTCAACATGATAGGGGGTACCGGTCTCACACAGGACTAAGAAACACAACGACCTTATTTTCCTTGGGCAGCAAGGCCATTGGCAAGCTCCATCATGCACTGGATTAGGAAGTACAAAGCAAGGTGTTGGCTTGAATTTACAACTTGCATGCTGAACTTTGCAAGGCTCAAACCCCTTAAGCCCTGCGAGAAGCCATTGTTCCCACCCTGTACACTCAGAAGGGATGTGAGGCTCAAGGGATGCATTGCATCATACGGTTGTGAACAGACATTTTTCCAGACTGACTTCAGACTGGCATGGCTCCCTGCAAATCCCATTTCCCCATTCTCCACCCTGGCCTGCTGGCCTTCCCCGGCAAGCAGGAACCACCTCAGTTTCCCCATAACCTTGCTCCATTGTGACAGGCAGGCAGTCCCCAGACCGGGGCTGGCCATCCAAACAAAAGGTCCTAGCGGGGTCTGGGAGTGCACGCCTTTAATCCCAGCACTCAGGAGGCAGAGGCAGGAGAATCTCTGTGAGTTAAAGGCCAGCCTGGTCTACAAAGGGAGTTCTAGCACAGCTAGGACTACATGGAAAGACCCTGTCTCAAAGGAAAAACAAACAAACAATGGGGTGTGGGGGTGGGGAGAAGTTTGAAGATACCTACTTCACAGAATTGGAGAGATCTCTGTCCCTCAGAAATAGGGTTTCCACAGAGAAATCACAGGCAGAAGCTGTCTCTACACCTCACAAAGTTCCATCAACAAATATGAAAATAACTCATTCTAGGGCTCTCCCCACCTGAGTAAGAAATGTCAGCTGCACTTGGTCTATACACGACATCCAATGCAGTATGCATATTGCGCTGACAGGAGTTCCCACAGGCTCCTTACCCATCTCTGGTCACACCAGAAGATCCACCACAGGGACCAGCCCACCTCAGCCCTGAGCAGCAAAACAGGGAAAGGCTTGTACTATATCATGAAGCATTGAGGAGTGGATGCTGGACATGGGACCTGAGAGGTGACAGTAGTGAGTCCTTGAGACTCTTCTGAGCTCAGATTGTTTTTAATGGCTGATCCTGGAACCAGAACCCGCCAGTAGGCCTTGTTAGCCTGACCTAAGAGAGGCCTGCAGGCTCAAATCCTGGCATCCCCAAAGCGCACACGGTCAGCAAACCAGGCTAGCACAGGATGTCCTATGATGTCACAACTGGTTAGGACAGAATGGGATCCCTGCCTGGCAAACCCATATCCCCTCACCCCTCCATGACTGTATCACCATCACATTCAAAACAAACATGGCAGAATGACCGGCAAGAAGTGTGGCTCCAACCTTGCCTCGCACTATTATGCAGGGCCTAAGTTTCCCTTTGGAGAGTTACAGTCCTCCCCGCTTAAACTCAGCCCTAAGCATCAAGCTGTCGAGAAGTCATTTGGCTTTGAACTTGAGGTGAAAAGGAAACAGAGAGTCCATCCTCAACAGCTCCAACTCAGGACCTGCTCAACATGGGACAGAGGAAGTACTGGGAACAGGCTCACACTGAAGCCTTCTGGAATAGGCATCTGCCGTCTTTTCCATCCCTGAAAGTACAGCCAAAGCCCTTTCACGAGAGCAATCACATGTCACATAACTAATAGGTACGCTTGTCCCTGACTTCCAGTGTCCCCAAAGATGACTGGGAAATAGAGTGAGTCTGAGGCCAGACTTCTGGGCCAGCTCTAGGGCAAGGGCCACTGGCTCCAGGCTCACTGTCCTCCACATGTATCCTACTCATCCCACAGTACCCTTGGTTCAGGGGCTGGTGGTTGTAGGAGCCACTAGTCCCAATCTCAAGAGACCACTAAGAGAACCTTTCCCCTCACACTGAAGATGAGGCAAAGTTAGATTCTCTCCAAGTGACAACCCTACCTCTGAGGCGAATGGCAGGCAGAGCCTCAGGGTGGGTCAGCTAAACACCAGGCAATGGCAAGCCTGCCTCAAATGATCTTTCATTGACATCTGGGAGCCTGAGTTCTAGCTCATGGTGGCCCTGGGGCTCCTTGCTGACCTTAAAGACTTTAAAGAGAAAGCCGCGGGCTCTGTCTGGTGACAGAGCGGCCTAAGTGCCCAGCACACGGCCAGGACACATTCAATTAAGGTCATAAGGCAGTTAAGTGGAGACACTGGCAGCCCCGACAAGCTTCCCGGTGGAGATGTAAGTAAATATGTAGTGTTTGACCAAGCCGTGCCATCCCCGAGTGCCTCCTGAGAAGACTCGAGCTGCAGGGTGCCACAGACCTGAGGGAAGGAGAAGTCGGGGCCTCCCAAAAGGATCAGCTGTGGTCTCCACACACGACAGCCCGCTCACGCTGAGTGGGGGTGGGGACTGCACCTAGCAGTGACTTTCGCCAGGAGCCTGAAGGCTTGGGCATCCGCTTTGGCCCTGATGGGGAAGGTCCGAACTGTAGTTTCTGAGCTCTGAGAACCCATCTGCCAGTGACTAGCATACGTGGCCTGTGTTTGGTTTTGTCACAGAATTCACATCCTATAAAATCTACCCTCTCGGTGTTTCCAGATGGGTGGTTTTCAGTTATCTTCACAAGGCTGTGGCAACCATTGTCATGAGCAGGATCCAAAAGGCTGCCACTTCCTCGAAAGAAACCTCCCACCTGCGAGAAGCCCCTCACCCATAACTACCCTGGGTTGTTTGAGGCCTTTCAGGGTCTGTCTGACAGACATACACAGCAATCATTGCAGAATCTAAAGGGGCTGGTTCTTCGTTGAGAACATGTCCAAGGCAAGCAGAGCAGGGTAGGTCCAAGCTACCCTTGTGGGTAGATGGGATTGGGAGATGGATGGGTTTGACCTGAGTTTGATCCCATGGGCCTACACGGTAGAAGGAGGCAAGCTGTCCTCTGACTTTCTCAAGTGCACTATGATGCACACACACACACACGAGACAGAGAGAGAGAGAGAGAGAGAGAGAGAGAGAGAGAGAGAGGTAAATGAAGTCAGAACAAAGCATCTCCATATGAAGATATCCATGTGAATTGAAGGAACTAAGAAAATAAAATAAATCTCTAACACAGATAATACATATTTAAATATGATTATATGTGTATGGGGACTAGCTTTTCAGAACACTTTAAAGTTGCAGAGATTCAAGAGGAGGTCATGACATGGGGGACAGTGGTAGATCTGTGAAAGAGAAGAGAGAATCCAGAATGAGCCACTCACGGAGGAATGGAGTTGGGGGATCACATGTTCCCCTAGAGACATGGCCCAGGGATAACTGGCCACATGGAAAAAAAACTCATTCCTATCCCCAAATTAAAGCAAAACTAATTCCATACAAAATGCATTAAAGGAAAACAAAGGCTACTTAATTTTTAAATGATCTTGGTAAAGGAACGGGCCCTTTGAGCTAGACCATGACATGGAAAAAGAAGCCCGTCAAGTCTGACACGGAGCCTCTTAGATGTTCTGAGACATGAAACATGCCCTGTGCAAAGCGGGGACAATATTTGCAACGTTTCCTACAAAATGTTAATGCCTGATACACAAGGAATATGTTATAAGTAAGAAAAGAACAAACAGCTCAGTACAACAGTTGACAGAGATTATCAGCAGGAATCCCACACTAACCAAGTGTGGTACACCCCTCTGATCCTGGTATCCAGCAGGCTGAGGCAGGAAGATCAAGGTTTTGAGGCCAATTTGGTTACATAGTGAAAACTCTCTCTCTCTCTCTCTCTCTCTCTCTCTCTCTCTTTCTCTCTGTCTCTCTCTGTCTCTCTCTCTCTCTCTCTCTCTCTCTGTGTGTGTGTGTGTGTCTGTCTGTATGTATGTCTGTCTTTCTCTCACACATGTGCCCCTAAACACACACACACCACATATACACACACACTTAAAATTAAGTCTATGAAAAGAGCCTCCAATTCTTGCCTATTGGATTCAAGTACCTGTGTTGGTGCAAAAACTACATCAGTTTGACTTGGGGAAGATGCCCTACAGATAACTGTCTAACCATGAGGGAAAGAGGGAAAGGCATGAATATTCTGCTATATGAATCGGTGGCAAAAAATGAACTGTGACACCCTTCAATAAAGATTGCTTGAAAATACATAGCACTGGGATGGGTTCATGAATCAAGCCATAGGATGCACACGCAAGAGGACCTGAATTCAGCCACCAGGATCCACAGTAAAACTGGGCATGGTGGGCTATAGTTGTAATCTCAGCACCGGGGAGGAGGAAACAGAAGCTCCCTGGAGCTCGCTGTTCAGTCAGTTTAGCTGGGTTTATGAGCTCCAGGTTCAGTGAGCTATATCTCAAGTGGCATTGACCTCTTGCCTTCACATACATACACATGGGTACAAGCATCTGTCTAGGGAAGAAGGACAAGAAAGGGCGTCAGAGAGGATGCCCAGATGGTGGGAAGGAAAGTCCCCATGTGGCTCAGACTGGACCATGTTTAGAGTGGATAGCTAGGACAGATATCCAGAATGAGCAAAACCACAGCAAACTCTCCTTGGGTCATAGACCTAACCACACTGAAAGGCTCATTCCTCTCTGCCAGAGAGTTCAAGGAACACATTCATAAATGCTACACAGAAAACCAAGAAAAGAGAAAGACAGGGCAACGACTAACTAAAGGAAAAATGAATTGAAGAAAAGATAATTGATCATAGTACAATATAGAGTTCAGCTTGGGACAATATTCACAGATAATGTCAATAATAAATCCCAATCTAACGAAGACATGCAATGCAACTGTAAGAGTCTACTAGGATCTGTGGACAGTACATCCCAAGACCTCAGTAGATACCTGAAGCTGGAGAGAACACCAAACTCACTGCATATGTACCCATGATACAATGTAGTTTATAAAACAGACACTAAGAGATTAATAATGACAATGAAATACAATTCTAGCAATGTCCTGTAATAAGATTAGTGTGGATGTTTCCTCTCCCTCCTCAATATCTCCTTTCCCCTTTTCACTTGAAACATCTGTCAAGGATGATTTTAAAAAAACTGGAGCTGAAAGTGACCCCAAAGCCCATTTGAGGCAAGCTGTAGCGATCACTCATCTTGCTGTGGGTGGTTCTGCAGGGCAGATATACAGACAGACAGGACACACCCTAGTCCTTACCCAGCTGCCACTTTCGGGAACACATGGTCTCCATCATCCAGATGGGTAGGGCGGGCTCCAGCATGGCTATCCCCATGTTTGCAAAGCAGATGGAGCCTGCAGAGAGGGAGGAGTGTTAGTGTCCTTCTGCCTTCATAGTAAGTGTCTGTGATCACTTCAAACACAGACCCCACGGGCCCCAGTTCAGAGACCGTACTTCCATGGGATAGAGGCCAAACGAGCCAAGAGGATAACATGACTATTAGTTTCAATTTTAAGCAAGCCCAACCCCAGAGTTACAAAGTCTGTAACTGGAGAGAGCCATCAAACTCTTTTGACTTAGCCCATCCACCTTACAAATGAAGATAAAATGTTGCAGTTCACTAAGGAGGAGAGCTGCCTGTAGCAGCCAGCAGACCACCCACAACATGGGCCATCCTGGGGCTCTTCTGACTAGTTCTCATCTGCAATGGGCTTGGATAGTTTTCGAGATCCCTGAGGTGTCAGAAGAGCTAAGGGTCGTGGTGCACTGGGGACACGCGTGATGGGGACAGGTGTTTGTGGAGCCATAGACACATAGAGCATCCATGCAGATCTTCATCATTTGTTTACCAAGCTCTGTAAACACAGAACCGCCTGGGAAAAGACACACAGAATGGCCCTCCATCATTCTAGAAGCGTCCTGTGCTGTGCTCCGTGGAACCTGTAATTTGCTAGCACAAATTCAAAGAAAGCTGTGCCAGCATGATGACGGTGAGCGCAATTCATTCCTGGTGACATTTAACGGTGGAACATCTGAACATCTGACTTCTCTTCCCACTCACCTCGCTCCTCGCTCCCTCCACTACCGCCACCACGTGAAACACAGGAACTGTGCCTAGTTTAGCAGTGTTGGCCACATCTTTGATTGTCCTTCCATCACTGAGGTTCCAAGAAGCAGTCACTGCCTGGCCCATAAGTGCTCAACTCAGGGAGTTTACATCTCTAGGGCCCCACCCTTCCCAAGCCCCTATTTTCCACCTAACCTTGACTCTGGAATGTTTCCTGCACCCTGTAGAGCCCGGGGCATGAAGAGATTGGTGCATCGACTTCCTAGCCCTTACCCTAGATGCCACCCTGGCTAATCACACAGAAAAAGGGTTCAACAAAAAACAGCCCAGAGCTTGGTTGACTTTTTCTTTTTTCTTTCTTTTCTTTTCTTTTCTTTTCATTTTTCCTTCTTTCTTTCTTTCTTTCTTTCTTTTTTTTCTGACAAAGTTTCATGCAGCCTAGGCAGGTCTTTCCCAGTACACCAAGGATGTCCTTGTACTAGAATTACAGGTGGGCGTTACCGTGCCAAGTTTAAACAGTGTTGGGAAATGAACCCAGGTTCTGTGCATGAAAGACAAGCTCTATTCACTGAGCTACATTAGCAGCCCCCAACTTGGAGCACTGAAAAGGGCAGAATATAAAAATTCTACAGAAGTAAGACCCAGTTCTCTCAAACATTCTCAGTTGTCTTATACATCATGCCTTGCATAGACAAATCATCCCCTCTCAGGCTGAGCCATACTGCAAGGCTGCCCAGAGGGCTACTTGCTGGTAGCAGCCTTGTATCTGGGAAGGGAAGTCCAGACCCTGCAGGGAAATAAACTGTCTCCCCTGGGACAGACCCACCAGAACCCCAGAGTGTTCTTTTAATCCATCTAGGCCCCATGTCCAAAGGCATAACTTCTCATGCTACAGGCAGAGAGGTGCCCTCTAGGGCTCAGTTCTCAGGCCAAACATCCACCTGAGACCAGCAAGCCCTTCCAAGGAAGTTCAAGGCCAAGCAATGAGCCTTTAACAAGAAGACAAGAAACCAGCAAGTATAATGCAGGATTATCCCACGTCCCTGACCTCACATTTCCAGCAGGCAAGTGAAAATCACCCCCACTGCCCACCCACACTGTCCCCCCAGGACCCAGGAGTCCCACCTGCAGCGATGAGGATGTACGGGTCCTTCAGCAGGGTAGTTAGGGGTGTCCCCTTCTGACTCTGTCAGGCAAAAAGAGGGGTTAGAAAGAGGAGTTCCCTGGGCCACCCTTTGGTCTTCACCACCCAGTTGCTTACCTCTGGCTGCACCCGGGATGGCTGGAGCACGAAGAGCTGGACAGCTACAAAGGAAAAGCACAGATGACCTTCTTGGAAAGCGGTTATGGCCCAAGCACATGCCATTACACAGGCCAGAGCCACAGCACTCACCTCCGTCCAAGAGCACCAGGGCAGCCAGAACCAGGAAGGGAGCCGTCTTCCCCACAAACTCATAGAGTATACTCCCAAACGGGGGTCCCACTACAGAAAGAGAGATCCACAAGACAGCCATAGTAGGTGGTTCCTCACCCATAGGAGAAACACCATTTGGTTCTTACATTTTGCTCCTTAAAAGATCTGGGATACACACCCTACATTCAGCTTAGCATCATGTTGAACTCCCTAGGTACGTTTTCACCTAGGAAATGGGAAGAGCACACAAAAGCGTCCCGAAGACCAAGGGTCTGAAGCTGTGTGGGCTCTGGAGCACAGGTCGCTCTACAGACTCACTCATTTGCTACCACCAGACATGGGAGGCACTGGCTCCAGAGAGAAAGAAAACATCAAAGGCAGGGGGAAAGATCCAACTCTCGTTCAGGAAAAATGTCTGTCCCCTGGCTTAGGATGTCAACCAGGGCAGGTGTAGTGGCGGATACAGAAGGCTGGAAGTTTCTCTCGGATTATAACTATTATTGTTGTTGTTGTTGTTGTTGTTGTTGTTGTTGTTGTTTTTCAAGACAGTGTTTCTCTGTAGCTTTGGGTCCTGTCCTGGAACTAGTTCTTGTAGTCCAGGCTGGCCTCGAACTCAGAGAGATCCACCTGCCTCTGCCTCTCAAGTGCTGGGATTAAAGGTGTGTATGACCACTATCTAACAATAACTCAGAATTCTTTTAAAAGAAGGGATCTGACAGACCATCCTACTCAATTCTGTGTTTTATATTGGAGCCTGGTACAAGGTTTGGGGACAGAGGCCAAGGAAGCCCAGATCCTTTCCGCAAGGGACTTTTCTCCCATTTCCCAAAGACTGTAGGGAAAAAACTAGAAATAGGAGGGCTGAATGCCTGTTCACAGGAGTGTGGACGTGGGCTCAGTGTGGCCAGGACCAATGAGCAAGGGAAACTGTAACCCAATGCCAAAACGTTTCCACCTGCAAGTGACTATTACATACCTAAGACCCCCATGGCCAGGCCCCCCAAAGCGATCCCCATGGCGTTACCCCTCTCTTCATCATCTGTGTACACGCTGGCCAGCATGCCCATTCCTAAGCAGAATAAGATCCAGTTAGCGCCCATGCTCTAGGGAGTACCAAAACATCACCCATGGCATCCTCCCTCCCAACAGGCTGACCATCTTCCTGAGTCAATGAGACTGACGGAAATATAAGACTAGGCAGAATCCAGTAGGAAGGTGGGCACCTTCTCAAAAATCTCCTCTACCCTTCACCTCCAGTCCCAACATCAGTCTGCAAAGTGGCAGACAGGCTCCCCGCCCAGGTGTTTTCACGCCTACCAGCCACGGATGAGCAAGAGGAGCCAATTCCCTGCAGAGACCTGGCGATCAGCAGGAAAGCATAGCTGCTGGAGAAGGCAAACACTGCCAAGAGAAGAGGCCCAAGCCCTCACGTCAAGGTCAGGAGGCCCCTGCCCACAAGACAAGGATGTCGCAACATTGCGTGACCTGGAACACACCCTTAAACTAATGGGTCTATCCATGCTTGAGGCTGTGGGCTGCTCCATGAAGCTCCCGCTTCCTGTACTATTGCCAGGACAGCATCCCTCCTCCCCCAGTCTAGTCTACTTCCCGGCTCACAAGAGACAGGACTTCTTCCAAGACCCACATGCAGAAGGCAAACAGCAGATACTTACTAACTGTTGAGATAAACATAATACAGAATCCAGCAAACATGGGAATCGGATAGCCAATTCTGAAAGACACAGACATGAAGAGTCCAATGACCGCTGGCTGTTTTTGTAAGGCTTTATATTGATTTTTCCAGGCGTTATCTGTTGGGGATCAGCTGGATAAGTGGTCTGTAGACTTGTCTGAAAATTCATATACTCGGTGTTTCCTACGTGACCTTTTCGTGTTTGACCGTCTTAGAATATGAATACACTTATGGGCTGCCACTGTGAATGAAAATTCCTCTGGAATAAATGTTAACACAACATTGTCAAGTAACCCCAAACGTATCTAAAAGATGAAGGGCCTGTTTCTGTCATCATTGTTATTATTATCATTAGTGTAGTCTTTGCAAGAACTTCCCCAAAGGGACATCTGTGGTCAGTCAGAGCAGCTTCCCAGCCACCTCTGCCTGGAGGAAATGTCGCCCTGCTTTGATAAAAGTCCATCAGATGAGTCACCTGGCAAGAGAAACAGCAACACCATGTCTAAGAGGCATTAGAAATCAAGATGCTAAGATCTGCCTTTATGCTGACCACCCTGAGAGGCCATGTGTCTCATGCAAAAAGTCTAAGTCCAAGTTGTTTGTTAGGACCGACATCCAGGGAGAATTCAGGACCTATGTCCACTGAAGACCCTGGTACCAGTTCACATTGTATCAGAATGGCATATGTCTGGTTAGATACCTACCCCCTCCCCCACAACACATCCCAAGGCTAGTCTCCTTTGGTCTCCACAGACAAAAAAGGTTATCACCTTAAACCCAAATACAGAGAGGCTTTTATAGGCAACTGTCTGCCAGGGAACCTGAAACAGAAAAGATTCTTCAGAAACTGTATCTGCTCCTTACTTGTATGTGTGTGTGTGCTGTGTGTGTGTGCTGTGTGTGTGTGATGTTGGTCAGAAGTGACAACCTCTAGTGTCATTCACAAGAAGGCCATCTCACTCCTTTGAAATATCTCCTACTGCCCAAGAACTCCCCAAACAAGCTAGATTTTCTGACCAGCATGCCCCACGAGTCCTCCTGGACCTGCTTCTCCAGGCCTGGGATTACAGCTGCATGTCACCAGGTCAAGCATAGGTTCTAGGGACCAAACTCAGGTCTTCATGCTATTAAGGAAAGTGCTTTACTGACTGAGCCGTCTCTATACCCTTTCTCCACTCCATTCCTGCTAAGCCATCTCCCCATCCTCTTCCCTCCATTCTGACTGAGCCATTTCTCCACCCTCTCCCCTCCATTTCCACTGAGCCATTTCTCCACCCTCTCCCCTCCATTTCCACTGAGCAATCTCTCCATCCTCTCCCCTCCATTCTGCTCCATTTTCTCCTTTCCTCTGCTGTGTGGCCAAGAACACGACAGCAGCCACCAAGAACCTCTGCCCAGGAGGTAATGCCAGCTCTGCCTAAGCTACTGCCCTGTGTTTGGTTCTTCCAACCTAGGAAACTCATAGCTTCCCAGACCTCTTCGCCCTCCAGCCTGGCATCCCAGGGACCTGGAGAGGGAGCAAATGAAGCTCAGAAAGAAGACAGTTAAGCATGCCCTGTCCAGGCCTGCATAGAAGGATTCTTCTAGTCCAGACCATCATGCAAAGTGTCCCATCAGCACCTTCCTTTGAAGGTTTTATACCCAGTCCCACAAGCAGCCACACAGCTAACCCAATGGCTTCCTAAAAGTACCACCTCCTCATTTCACAGCTGGGGAAACCAAGACATGAAGAAGTGGCATGTCAAATGTTATCTGGGCTAACTGCTCTTGGACTATGCCCTCCTGGCCAGAGCTTTTCCTTGTGAATTTGGCAACCCCACTGGGTAAGCAGAGGTCATAGATGTGGTTTTGAATGGGATCTTTAAACAGTTCTGTTGTCACAGATTGTGTGCATGTGTGCAGGTGTGTGCCCACAGAGAGCCCAGAGGAAGATGCCAGGTGTCCTGTTACATCATTTTCTGCTGTATTCCCCTGAGAGAGAGGCTCTCACAAAACTCGGTGCCCACCATCTCTGCTAAGGTAGCAGAGTGGCCAAGCGGTCACCTTGGCAACACTGGTGCTCAGCCCCAAGTTAAAGAAGATTAAATGGGTACCTTGTAAGACTCCACCCTCAGACTCTCTTAGTTCTTTGTATGCCCCCCTTAGAGCACTGAGCGGTGAAGGGGACACAACAACCTTCCTCCTTCCCCACAATGTCTCTGAAATGGGCAGCAACTCAAGCGACATTAGTCACCACCAACTGAGTTTTCTCTCTTGCCTCAACTCAATACCATCTCAATTAAAGTATTGTTAGCAAAGCTAGATCTGATTCAGCAAGCCTGTATCCAAATGGCCTGTTATCAACCGCTTGTGAGTCATGCTGGACCACGGTCATTCTCTACACAGTACCAGGGGACAATTGATCCAATTTGAATGTGACCAAAAATCACATATTGACTCCCTCAGAAAACATCTAGAACAGTAGATGCTATCCTGGCTGCACAAACTAAGGAGTAGAGAAACCTCATGCCCTAGTTTGCTTTCTAGTGCTATGGTGACCACCATGGTCAAAAGCAGCTGGGGAGGAAAGGGTTTGCTTGGCTTACAGGTCTCAATCACTGAGGGAAGTCAGGGTAAGAACCCAAGCAGGAGCAGAGGCAGGAACTACACAGGAATGATGCTGACTGACTTGCTGTCTGTGGCTTGCTCAGCCTGCTTTCTTATACAACCCAGGACCAGCAGTGGCATGACCCTGGGTCCTCCCACATCAACCATTTGTCAGGAAAATGCCCGCAAAGGCTTGCTACAGGCCAGTCTGTTGAAGACAATCTAACCGAGGTTCCCTTTTCCAAGGTAACTCTAGTTGGTGTCAAACTGACACACTCTTACCAGCATGCCTTCTGACAACTCATGCTTCTGTAATGCTAATTGTTCCTTTCTACAAACTCTTCTCAGCTCCCTGAGACCACACTATAGTCCCTTCAATCACTGTAAATGACAGAGAAGGATATAAATGAGAACCCGGTAGAGTGTGACCTGTCACCAGCAGAGGCCCCATCTCCCTTTCAATAATCTCTGCAACAGGAAATGAATGTCAAGAGACAGGAATATGTTAAAGTTGGTTCAGCATTTAGGAAGTGAAAGCCTTGAGTCCAGCCTTGGGTCTGCTAGAGGTTGGGCTGGATTGTGAACCACACACCTGCCTGAGCAGGTCCTTGTGCTCGCAGGAGAATGCGTTAATTCTATTCCTGGTTCCTCCTGGCTTCAGTGTGAGAAGCCCTTTGTGAGCCCACTGTCCCCTCCCTACCCATCCCAGTGAAGTCGAAGATGGGAGATCCCTCCCTCAAACAGCTAGTTTCCCTGTCTGCCGCTTGTCTGAAAAGGTCACCGCTTCTTTCTACAAAGCGTACTTTAGAACAAGCAGCTGAAGCTGGAGGGGGGAAAAAAACCCATAAGATTCCAAAAAGCTTTCATGCCCTGTGGCTTCAAGCTTGTCATTCAGATGTTAGCTAAAGTCTGCAAGGAAAAACAACTGCTTTCAAATATACTAGGTAACTATGGAAATAAATTAAGCCACCGACACCAGCTTGATAAAAAGCAGACCACCCGGATAATGCCAGGCTACAAAGGAAGTGAAGGGAGTCAGCTCCCATTGGTGGAGTGGCCTCTCCTAGGCCATCTGCTAGCTCGAAACGGCACTTGGTTCTAAAGACGCAGCTACTATTTAAAGTGGATGCTGAACAACTTAGGACAGGGCATCTACGTCCTGGGCCAGGGACCAAAGGTCGCTCATGCTTAGCGTCTGAACGTTAACCTTTTCACTATAAGGAGAGGGGAGGAGAGTGAGTGAGAGGGGAGGAGAGAGGCAAATAGAGCATACCTTTACCTGATTTATGAGAAAGAAAGGTAGCCATGTTTTTATATTGTCTGTCTACACACATACATGCATTTTATGTACAATGACAGGGTCACTAGCAGAATCCTGCTGTCTCTTTTGATATACAGTTACCATTACGGAATAAACAGTTCAACTAGAATTATAAAACAGATTGCTTCAACCTCCATGAGGGGAATGAAACAAAACTCTGAGACCTTAGAAAATGCTACTTGGATTCATGAAAGTAAGTACATGTTCCAAAGGTGAGGCATCCTTCCTTTTCTTTCCTGTCACACAGTGGCCAGGAATATACTGTAGCCCAAGTATAAATGAAACAGGAAAAATGAAAGGTAGCCAAGGCTTGCCCAAAAATTCAGTATGAGACAGTACCCCAATATTTCAAACAACAGACAAGGCACCCATTATCACTGTCACCACATAAAAGGCACTGTGCTGATGCCGCCTTGGTCACGAATAGCAAAGTGGGAGTGGAGAAGGCGATGTGAGGTGTCTGGGCTCACAGTGGAGTCCTCTGAAGCTAACACAAGACAGGCATTACAGAGGGGATTCCTCTAGACAGATTTCTCCATTTAGACTTTGGTGTGTCTAAGTCTGGGCCAGCTCACGTCTGGAGCTGGGCAAGGCCCAGGTGGGAAAGACTCAGACTGTCTTAGTATCTAAATTCCCCACACAAGGAGTAAAAAGTATGCTTTTGCCCATTTTGTTTGGCCCAGAAGGGGCCCAAGGAGATGTTAAAAAGTAACAATTTTAGACCTGCGCTAAAACTACAAACTGTATCCTATGGAGCAGGAAAGGATGGAGGGGAAAATAGAAACAAAGTGTGTCTGCTCTGTCACAAGACACAAATGTGAGAGCTTCTTCCTCCTGTGCCATACACCCCTTTCCCTCTAACACTCTAGGACTGGCTTCTAATAAAGACGACAAGGTGTTCTTACTGCTTTGTCACCAGGAATCTCAGCGCCGCCATTCGCTGCCATTTAGGCAGGCGTGATTACAGCACAAAATGTGAGTTACACTCAACACGTTCAGCTCCTCATGTCTGTCAGCATTAAAACGCTGTTTACAGCATGGAAGACGTGAGTCATACCTCTTGTTGGTGACTGAAAGTGGGATCGGAACAATTACATCAAGACTGTTTGTAGTGCCTCCCGTGAAGACTGGAAAGGCTACCCGGACGGACGAACTTGTCCTTCTTTGTTAGTCACCATCAGAACAATGGCGAGGAGCAGGGCCTGTGAGCCGCCAGAGGAGCGGCAAGTCTCTAATCCGCATCTCCTAGGCTCAGAAAGTGATTTTAAAAATTTACAAACTACAATAATTTTGAAGGGATAACAGAGTTCACCTGATCGCTCCACATCAGTCAATATGAAAATGTTTGCATTTCTGTGTTCCCAGGCAGCACAAGAAACCAAAAAGATAAAAATCATGTTTTAAACTTAATGCAATGCCCGGGCAAGCAATTAGGATTTGCTCTGTCTCATTTGCAGAGCAGATCGCTCACTGTAAGATTAGATGGCAGTTCACAAGCTCAAAGTAAAATTGGGATTTTCTTGGAAGGCAGTCTGAGACACAGACACAAGTAGCTTCAATCCTAAGCTTTAGGGCAGTGGTTCTCAACCTTTCTAATGCCACGATGCTGAGACCCTTTCATGCCTTTCTTTATGTTGTAGTGCCCCCCAAACCATAAAATTATTCTGTTACTGCTTCATAACTATAATTTTGCTGCTGTTGTGAGGTGCAATGTAAATACCTGGGTTTCTGGATGTTCTTAGTTGACCCTGTGAAAGAGTTTTTTGATCCCAGGGTCACGACCCACACGATGAGAACCTCATCTTTAGGGGATGGTTAAGAGGAGGAAAGTCTCACTGGCTTTAAACAAGCTGCTTCTCAAAGACATGAGTAAAATTTAATGTTTTAATTTAATAGGTTTTAATACCTATATTGGGATTTTGAAAGCGGTTTGTTTGTGACTCGCATTTGGAGGACCGGAATTTTCACTGCATTGCAGCAAGCTGGCTAAGTATTTCCCAGTGCCTAGTCATGTTCCCTCCTAAGTGATTGGCAGGGCGTTCTTACTATAATGTCCTCAATTTTCCCATATAGTATTGGAGCTGCTTGCTCTGTCAGAACACCGAACCCTGAGCCATTTTTTTTTTTTTTTTTTTTTTTTTTTTTTTTTTTAGTTTTTCGAGACAGGGTTTCTCTGTGGTTTTGGAGCCTGTCCTGGAACTAGCTCTTGTAGACCAGGCTGGTCTCGAACTCACAAAGATCCGCCTGCCTCTGCCTCCCAAGTGCTGGGATTAAAGGCAAGTGCTGGGATTAAAGGCATGCGCCACCACCGCCCGGCCTCTGAGCCATTCATTTTTCTGTAATTATACCAGATGCATTTAAAGAACTGCTCTTAGCCTTGAGAAAGAAAAGAAACAAACCCGTGACTCTGGAGCTCTGTTTGGTTTTGTCCTGGAGGACAGAGGAGGGGCAGAATGTCACGTCCATAATGGGGCCTCTCAGTGGGTGCACACTCAGCCGTGCCCAGGTTTATCTGCTTGGCACGCTTTGTATGGAAGCCGCACAGTATTCCTCGGAAGACAGGAGGGCTGGCTGGAGCCTGGGTGGTTAACACAGGCTCGGTAGCAGGACCCAGTCCACAATATCACACTGCATCAGAAGTGAGCTCTCTGTGTCTCTCTGTGAGTGCAACAGCGGCAGCCTACATGCCTAAGCACAGCTGGTGCTGGGGGAAGCAAACCTCTGAGATCCCTCTGAGGTCACCCCAGGCCTTCTCAGCTCACAGACCTTGAAACCCAGAGAAGCACAGGGTTCTACTCTTACTGGGCCTTTGCTTAGCTCTCTACTGTAGTTGGTATCATCAATGCTTTATAGCATTTGAGTATGGGACCCACACTTTGACTGCACTGTACCCCACAAACTGTCTGGCCAGTCTTGCTCCCTACTGCTTGGTTCACAGATTTTTCATTGTGTGACTCCAGGACCTGAAATAACTCACTTCTCCTATAGTAAAACCCGTGTCTCTGGTCTAGCACCTGGGGCCTTGTAGCTTCACCTTTGGACCCCTTCTTGATCTCTCCCCAGCCCTTCCCTGTTAGCATCATCTCATCCTCTAAGCTCTTGTCCTGGCCTTTTCTTGTCTGTGTTACAGCTATGGGCTTGAAATGATGGTCACTCCCCTCTCTGCCACTATAAGAAGAAGAGACAGAATCTTGCTTCTGTAGCTCAGGCAAGACTACTGTTTACTATGTAACCTAGACAGGCCTTTATCTCAAGGTGGTCCTCCTGGACCCGTCTCCTCTACGACGGAATTATAACCTAACTCCACTAACTCTCACTCCTCACAGCTGACATCTTCAGGATGTCAGTGTCCTGGGTTTTGAGTTTCCAAGTACAAGACAGAACCAGAACCTTGGCTGTAGCAGGATATTTGCTGATGGCTGCCAACAATGGAGACAAAGATGCCAAAGAACTCATAACCTCTAGGTTAACTCAAAACCAACTTCAGCAGCTTGAGTTCTCAGACAATAGTCTCCATTCTCTTCCCGGGGAGTGTGGGGGGAAATGGAGTGTCCTGCCTCCCCCTCCCCCAATGCTAGGATTACAGTCACAGATTAGGCTTGCCCATTTACACAGCACTGGAGTCTGAACCCAGGGCTTCCTGTATACTAGGTGAGCACTCCACCTGCTGGGCTACAGCCCCAGCCCTAACCTTAGCTTTCTCTAACCAACCACAGAGGCAGGAATCCACCTGACCACAAGAGCAATGACCCTGCGACCCAAGAGCAGACTTGACAAAATCAAACTGAGCATTTAGAAGACCAATGTTTTCTTCCCTCTTCTGTCATGTTTCTTATATTAGTACTTTTGAGGCAACAGGTGGAAAGACAGGTGGAGCCAATATGGAATTCTGGTTTCTGAGGATGAAGTCACCATGCTCAGGTGTTGGGTTTCCCTGGTCCACCATCCCCCAGTTCTCCACATTCTGACAAATGAGCAAGCAGCAGAATGCAAGCAACTGGAAAGAGTAAAATCTCACTCTTCGTCAGAGGCACACAGCTTACCTGTTGGTCAGCAGTCCTATGAATGGGTTGGTTAGGAGCTGGACGGTGGCCTTGGAGGCAAACAGCAACCCAACTTGCACATTTTCGTTCAGGAGGTCTTTGTCTTCGCTCGGACAGTCAGAAGGGACAGTGGATGTGTTGGTCACCATGTGCTGTGTGGCAATGGTCTTGTATGGCTGCTCCCCTGGGAAGCCCCCGGTGGCATTCCCAGTGGAATTCCCAGTGAATGAAATGGTAGAGTTGTCATAGTAGGAGAATATGCCCTGGATGCTTCCCAAGGTGGAGGCTGTGAGTGCTGGCTTAGTGGTCTGGATTTCTGTAGTGTTTTTCTCGTGCTTAATGCTGTACAGGTAACTGGGGATGATGGGAACTGGGTGGGGACAAGGGTGGGGAGAGAAATAATTATCACATCAGAACCTTTTCTGAGACAAAAGCCATCAAAATTCAGGTTGTGTGAAAAGCCAAATGAAACCCAGAAAAGTGGGCCATGTACCCCAGAAGAGGAAACCATGTTCAGAGGACATGCTGGAACAGTTTCATGTTGCTTAGTCTGAGAGAGAAGGAGAGAGAGACAGACAGAGAGAGAGACAGAGAGATTCTGAGGGTCCCACCATGCCCACAGGGTAGCGACTGTGCCCACATGACTGGACACAGAGATGTCTGTCTTTTATAGGGTTTCTCATTACAGCATTCCTTCAGAGGACTATGCTGGAAAGACAGAACACTCTCTGAAGTAAGTCAGTGCTGACCTGGGGTCAGAGAGGTTGGACAGACTTTGAAATGGATAAAGAAAGGAAATGGACATTTAAATTCCATTATGTTCTTGGGTGTAGGGGAGAAAACCAACCCTTGCAGACAGTGATAAACTGGACAGTCTCAACAGACCAACTCTATCGTGTGATTGGGGATCTATCTGCAGGTTTTCATGGCCCTCACTGAGAATCCCTTAGACTTCTATCATGGAAAAGCAAAGCTGCCTAACATTCAAGAAGCTCTGAGCACACCAAGAACGTGGGGGCATTGGAGGCAAAGGCCAGCTGAAACCCTGATGCCCTGAGCTGAAAATGCCATGGAGATCCTCTCAGAGCCTGCAAGTGGGGGCGGGGGGGGGGGGGGGGGGGACTCACCACTTGAGAGTCTGAATGAAAACCAAATATTTCTGTTTCACTGAAAGTTGGTTTTCGAAAAGCGCATTAGGTCTTTCGCCATGCTAACCCTCAAGCAAGCACCTTGGCTTTCAGCTTTTTTTTTTTCTCTCATTTGTTGTGTGTTCGTCTTGGCTTTTTTGTTTTAAGATAGGCCACATGTGGCCCAGATTGGCCTTAGTCTGAGGGGCGAAGAGGCCTGGTTTTGAACCATTCGGTCTGAACCTGTCATTTTAGGAGGAGGTATTGCACGTTGGCAGTTGTTCCCTCACACACCTAAATATGGCTTGCTTTACTTCAGAGCTAGATGGCGACTTGCTCACTCGGTCCTCCACCAAGGGTTCACCCACCTTTCAGTAGCCTAGTAACTAGAGCGCGGCAGCAGCTCAGCACATTGCTTCACTTAGACAGAAATCTTTTTCATCACAGTCAAAGTGGACAAAGGGAAGTGGGCAGTTATCAGGAGGAAACACAACTTCTGCTGCTTATCGGGTGTCATGGGTTTTGACCTACCCTCCAGGAAAGCGAAGCCACAAGTGCAGCTCCCGGGAGCAGAGGGCAAGGCGGGCTGGTATTCAAGGATGGGTTTTTGTTTTGTTTTATACAGCTCCTTCAACTTTTGGGGCCGGCAGAGCTGCTCAGATAAACTGGGGTATGTGGGGTGTGGAGGACAGGTTGCCGGGGACGAGCTGCCTGGACCGGGACTAGGGGTGCCGGGGAGTAGGGGCTAGATGATGAGGATGAGGTATTGGGGATGCAGTGCCAGGGCCAGGGTTGCTGAGGACCGGCGCCAGGGACTCAGTGTCACGGACAGGGATGTCGGGGATCGGATGGCTGGGACGCGAGGGCCGTACGTACCCACGACGGTGAGCAGCATGTTGTCCAGCAGCAGCGCGAGGAACACGATGAACAGGATCAGCTTGCGCGAGTGGCGGCTGTCCCGCAGCCATCGCAGCGGAGCCAGCTCGCTCAGGGCCATGGCTCTGCTGTGCTGCAGGTGCGGGTGCGGTCAGTGACTGGGACAGCCAAGGTCCCCGCGCCACACGAAGCACAAGGAGTCGCGTCTGCCAACGGTGGCGCGGGACGACCGGGAGCACCTGGCTCCGCTCACGCGTCCGTATAAACGTCCCTAGGAGAGCCTCCAGAGCCGTCGGGGACCAGACCTGGGACCCGCGGACGCTGCCCCTCACAGCCGCGCCCAAGACCCCCCGCTCAGCTTGGGTCCCGGGATCCCTGGACCCCGCCCACTGCCTTAGAGGATCCCAGAGGGGGTCTCTGTCCTCCCGGGTCTCGCGTACCTCCCAGTCGCCTGCGAATGCCTGCTGGGTTCTTGCGCCACACTGCCCGGCCTCTGTCCGTGCGTCCCTGCGGCTCCAGGTCGCCTTCTCCACCCCAGCGCCCCAGAGCCCTGCTCAGTTTACCCAGTCCGGCTCTGACGTCACGGACAGCGCGGAGCGGGGGCGGGGGGCTGGGGCGCTGGCCTCCGCCCACCCAGAGCCGCCTCTTGTCCCCAGCCTGGACTCTGTCACGCGCCCACCCTGGCGGACCTCGGAGACTTGTGTAGGGAAGGAGTGGGGAGGGGAGTCGAGAAGGGAGCTGCAGGGGCTTCAGAGGACAGCGTCAGGGGTTCAGAACAAGGAGTCAAGGGTCCCTGGCGAAAGAGTCATGGCCAAGGGTGTGCAGGTACTCGGACTTTCTTCTATCTCCAGGAGAGGCCAGAAAAAAATTGTGTGGGTCCATAAAATGGCCGGAGATGGCATGAATGAAGGCTGTGGGATGTGCCCAGGGTCAGAGTGCAGCTGGGAGGCTAGAGCTCTGGGCACCTTCGAGTGAGATGGAAACAAAGGGAAGGAGGACAAGGAGGGAATGAAGGCAAGTGAAGACCCCCCAGGGTGGAGCCCATGTTTAAGAAAGCGGGGCAGCCGGTTTGGGACTCAGGGGCCACCAAGAGCATACTTGAGTGGGCAGGAGAGCCTGGAACTAGAAGAGCGTGTGGCTAAGGGTGTTTGCCACCTTGATAAAGGAGCCTTCTGTGCTATGCCTGGGGTATGATTTGGATGGTTAAGCGTGGCAGAGTCCCTGAGCCACCGACTTGCTCCGCATACAAGCATGCAATCTTTGGTTAGAAATGTGCCTATGATAGACAGTAGAGAAACATCTACACACACACACACACACACACACACACACACACACACACACACGGCGGGTTGGTTTCTGATGCTCCTCTGTGAGGCCAGAGGGTGAGAGCATCCCTGTTACTGTCACAAGCTCTCTCTCAGCAGAGGAGTCTGGCCGTGTTTTGTTCATGTTCATCGGTTGTCAGCAGGAGCCTGCGTGGAGCAACCTTGTGATGTCTGGTCCTCCCTACTCTCTCCACTTCTCCTTCTTTTGGAGAAAGACCTTCTGCGCTCCCCACTGTTACCCTCCCCCCATGATGAAAGATGTATGGATGGGAAAAGTAGGTCAGTGACACGGGCCTCTGGAAAATCTCAGAATGTGTGAAACTTAAATATTAAACAGGGAGGGAGGTGGAGACGTACTCAGGAGGAGAAAGCAGATGGCAGGAAACTAAACTGTGGAGGGATGGAATTTATGGAGTGCCTAGTGTGTTGCCTCTGGAGCTGCTGGGCTCTGACCTGGTCCACAAGGCTAGCATGTAAGCACTCTCACCAGGTGCTGGGACCCCAACCTGATAGTTCCTGGATTATTGAACCATGGCAGATTATGTAGGCTTGCCCCACCTTGTTTCTCCCAGCTCTGGAATGAGGATATCCACGGAACCCCCTGCTTGATGGTAGTGAGAATTAGTGTCACAGGATGACACACACACAGAGCCCAGCCATCTGTTCAGCCAGATGAGTGCAGCCAACAGCGGCACCATGGTGGATTCTGGAGAGACAGTAATGACCAGAGGAGACCAAGTCGTCCCATTCAGACATTAATGAAGTAGCCATTTTGCAATGGGGGGGAGGATGGACATGCAAGAAGCAACACAAAACTCCATCTCAGCTTCCTAGAGGAATGTGGTTCTGGGGAGCATTCCAGATCCACAGGACTCGACATAGATGTGGGTCTCAAACTTTTTAATACCTCTTTGTTAAGATTTAGAAATGTTCTCTTCTGTGTATGAGTGTTTTGCCTACATGTAAGTATGTACTCCACTCACGCCCCTGGTACCATAGGTGACCAGAAGAGGGCATCATATCTCCTGGAATCCTAGTTAGTGAACCTTCAGGTGGGTCCTGGGAGCCTAACCATGTGCTGAGTTTAACTGCTCTTAACTTCTGAACTCTATCCAAAGTGCTCCAGGAAAATCCTTAAAAAAAAGAAAATCCCTTAAAAAAATAAAAGTTAGGTTGGTGGTGTCTGAAATGGTCTCTTTAATCACAGATTAAAATATTTTTGGGATATATTATAAATATTAGCATTATATATAAAACTATCATAGTGTTTTTTTAAAAATGTATCCAGCAGAGAATAAATATGAAAATGTAAAACCACCCTATTGACTTAAATAGGCAGACATGTTTCTCTTTAACAGTTAAAAAATTTGCATTGTGTTCTGTCCTGGTTACTTTTATAAGCTTGAGACAATGTAAAATCATTCCAGAAGGGAATCTCAGTAAAAATTACCTAAGTTAGATTGGCCTTGTGGGCATGTATATGAGGATTATTTTGTTATGTTGTTACCTGAGGTGAGAAGACCCCCCCCCACCCAGTGTGGGTTTCACCTTCTCTATGCAGCGGATCATAGTTCTTTACCCTTCATGGAGGATGTCCCGTGACAGCTGATTCAAGTTCAGTGAGCTTCCCCACAGTGTGGACTATCACCTGCAGTGGAGAACAAAACAGACCCTTGTACAATACTATTTTAAGATGTGTTACATTTGTTTACACTGTGGAAAATTAGTTTAATGATGCAAAGATGTGTTGCATTCCTTTCTGTTGCAGTTGTTTGACTCTGTGAAGCTGTGTTACTGTGCCTGTTTAAAACACCTGATTGGCCTAACAAGGAGCTGAACGGACAACAGCAAGGCAGGGGAAAGGATTGGCAGGACTGGCAGGAAGAGAGAATGAATAGGAAGAGCGATCTTGGAGGAGCAAGGAAAGAAGGGGCCAGCCACACACCTATACACCCAGAAATGGAATAAGAAGGAAAAAAAAGATATTCAGAAACAGAGAAAGGAAAACATCCAGAGGCAAAAGGTAGTTGGGATAAGATAAGAAAAGCTGGCTAGAAACAAGCCAAACTAAGAGAGGACATTTATACAAAAATAAACGAATAAATAAAAATAAATAAAAAGTAATAAGCCTCCATGTGTATTTATTTGGGAGCTGGGTGGTGGGCCCCAAGAGAGTAAGAAAAAACCTGCAGACCCTTACATTGCCTTTGCCAGGGTAACTTATTAAGATGACAACAAATGCTTTATAACTTCAAAGTGTTCTTGCTTTCTTCCAACAAAATTGTGTCCTCCTTTGATGTTTCTGAAGTTTAATTCCTTTGTTCATCACCCCATCTCTTATGTGAACTGAAATATATAAATAATGCATTAACTTTTAATTTTCTTTTCTTATGGCCATAAGGCTCTAAACATCTCTGTTCCATCCAGGATGGTGTGATTGTAATTACTAATGATTACTGATTATCAACGATAGATATCCCATATATACTATGAATTTAATGAATAATTACCAAACATAGCAAAAAAACTGAACTAGACATGCATTGTTCTGGACATGTGTTATGGTACAACTCAAACTCCCAGCGTTTGGGAAATTGGAGCAGGAGGATGGAGAGTTCAGTCACGGCCCTTGCTAATTTGTGAGATTTGTGAGATTGTTGTGTATGTGATGTTTCCAGAGAGGTTTCTAACTAAGAAGGGATGATCCACCCTGAATACGGGTGATACTAACCCATGGGTTGGAACCGTAGTGTTTGCCACATTTTCAGCTCATGGCTGAGAGGAATACAGTTCACCATGGTGGAAAAGGCGTGGTGGTTGGAGCATCAGGCAACTTGTCTCACTTTGGACTAATCTTTCCTTTCCATTCCCCTCTCATCTCTTCTGGGATAGCAATGCTTATTCTATGCCATTGTACATCGGATGTATGCAATTTGTTTTACAGGGTGTTTTTGAGGCAGGATCCCACTATTGAGTTCTGTCTGGTCTGGAACTTGCTATGTTGACCACACTGGTCTTGAAATCTGTCTGTCTCTGCCTCCCAGGTGCTGGTATTCAAGGCACATACTACCATGCCCACATTTTTGTTTGTTTGTGTTTTACATTGTATCTAGTTAACTATTGTGTGTAGAAGTACAGCATATATGAGGATTGAATGCAGACGCTTAAATGAAATTCCACACTAGCTCACAATTGAGTAAAATAGTGGGTTATTTATTTAGGAGTAGACTCACAGATTACAGTCCTCTGCTGAAACAGGGAACAGCAACTGAATCCTGTAGCCAGAAGAGAGGCCAGACACGCGCTTTATATGGGCATATATAGGTATAAGAGGCTGCATCCAAGTGGGCTGGTAACTTAAAGTCTACTGAATATAGGAATTCCTACAGCACCTCCCTTTTTTGTTTAAATAAGAAAGTCCTAAGCCTAATACAAAATTATATACAATTAGAACAAATATCAGGTATAAAAATTAGAATTACAACCAGCATAAACAATATTGAGCAAGAAACATGTGATAAATGTTTCAGTAATTTTCCTATCCTAATGAGTTTAAGTATTCTATAATAAATAACTTGGCAAGTCAAGAAGGGAAAGTAACTACAACTATCTAGTCTTCAACCCCATTGAAGACCCAAGAAGGGAAATAATATTACTTGAGTAAACAGGAAGTGCAATCAAGCAACTTCCAAAATGTGCAACAAATGACAGACAGCTGGATACCTGGGCAATCACTCAAAGTCTGGTTTACAAAGTTGGAGCAACCAACTTTGGCTAAGGCCTAGAGTAACTGACAGAGCATTTTCAGAGGGAGGAAAATTTTCAAAACTCTTACCCTGTCTTGGCAAGATTTGACAGTCTTTTTGTCTTGTATTCTGCTTGGTCTGGCCAGACATCATGCATTTTGTCAGTGGTTGAAGCATGGGCAGTTCCTTGCCCGAAGGTCTTTGGTGCTCAACAGTCTCTCGGGAATAGATCAGTGCTGCCAGTAGCAATTGTGTCTCACGTCAACAGAACCCTAAGTTATTTAAGTGCCATATTCTCTTAAATGCCAAATGCTCTTTAAAGTGTTTGAAGATTACTTATCTATGCATAATACAATCTCTATGCATCTAAAGAACCTGACTAGTCTAACTATAAGTATGACAAACATGGATGACTATTGACCTATAAATCTTAATACCTATATAACTTAAAGACTAAGACATAATATTAGAATATTAAAAAAATCTTTAAACAACTCTGCAACAAATGAGGACAATGACTTCAAAATGTAAACAATGTATAAGTATCTTGATCAGAGGTAGAAATGTATATTGCAATATGATAAATATATCCTAAAATTGTATCAATATACAAAATGCCTTAAGAAAAGGTAGAAGCATGCATGCATATATGTCAAAATAAGTTTGCCTATGTATACAAATATTGTAGACGAAATAGGAACATATTCAATATAATTTAAGTTTGTATCAATATACAAGAATCTATACCAATATAAATTGCCTATAAATAATAGCTCACAAGTATTCACTCCATTATTCATTATTATTATTAGTGTGAGTAAGCTCACACTAATCTATTATCCCTATTTAAAAGAAACAATCTTTTAAATTAATAACTATAAGAGGCCATCCTTTTGGTAATAGAGAAGGCAGAAGAATTCCAGATTGTAGAGGGCCCATAGGTTGAATTACCTTGTTGACAGCTCTTAGATCTGTCACCACTTTCATTTACCAGATTTCTTTTTAACAAAAAATACAGGAGAAGTCCAAAGGTTGAGTGATTCTTCAATATGGTGAGCATCTAATTGCTCCTATACCAGCTGTTCTAAAGCCTGCAATTTTTCCTCAGCTAGAGGCCATTGCTTAACCCATATTGGTTTCTCAGTTAACCATTTTAAAGGTAGAGCCATTGGTACCTCTAAAGGTTTCCTAGTTGCTTTATGTTCTTAGCCTGAATGACTGGTGACCTTTGTGTATAATACCTTATTATATCCTTCCCAGACTTATGAGTTTCTGGGACTTCAGAAATGTTAATCTGGGTATTCCATTGCTGCAGCAGGCCACAACCACATAAGTTCATGCACTATTAGCCACATATGGACTCAGCCTTCCTCTCTGACCTTCTGGCCCTATGCATTCAACCCTCTGGTCCTCATTCTGCACATGTGATTCCAGGGTCTGAAGTTTTTCCTTTAAAGATAACGCCTCATGCTTGGACATTATTTGGATAGTGTGCAGATTGCCATCCTGGAGAGATACTCTCTGTCTGCTTTCCTACCATAACTTTTTAACAACCCTTGATTGTCAAATTCAATATGAATTCTTTCAGCTAAGTTCTCAGTATCCTTTGACATGGATTCAATTTTGTCTGTCAAATTAATGTTACCCTTTTCAATAATATTAATTTTTTTCAGATAACCTTTGATGTTTGATGGTATTAATCCTGTCAGCTAACTGTTCATTATGAGTCTGTAAAGACTGTATCATTTCTAAAAGTGCCTCATTCTCGGCTCTGTTATCAAACCATTTTCTTAAGAATATAATTTGACCACCTACACTTCCTGGTCATCCTACAGGGGCTATACTGCCCGATACCTCCTCTCTCTTCCTATCCCATCCAGCTTACATCCAGATCCCCCCACCCCCTGCCTCCCTCCCTCCCTCCCTTCTTTGGTGGCATAGCACCTCCCTGCTCAGCCTGCTCTGGCGCTGGGACCGAACCCAAATCGGGAGGGCAAAGGGGAGGGTGGTAGCTCCTTTGTCTCCATAGCCTGCCTGCAGCAAGCAGGGTGGGCCCTTTGTTTGCGAGCTAACCAAGCAGCACGGAGTTTCGATCTGGGCACCGAGTGAAACATCATTGTGGTGAGTGAGTGCTGAGGCAGCCGGGAACAGGGAACTCAGATGTACCTCAGCCCGCCTACACTTCCTGGTCATCCTACAGGGGCTATACTGCCCGATACCTCCTCTCTCTTCCTATCCCATCCAGCTTAAATCCAGATCCCCCCACCCCCTGCCTCCCTCCCTCCCTCCCTTCTTTGGCGGCATAGCACCTCCCAGCTCAGCCTGCTTGGGCGCTGGGACCGAACCCAAAGCAGAGGGCAAAGGGGAGGGTGGTAGCTCCTTTGTCTCCATAGCCTGCCTGCAGCAAGCGGGGTGGGCCCTTTGTTTGCGAGCTAACCAAGCAGCACGGAGATCCGATCTGGACACCAGGAGAAACATCACTGGGGAGTGACATCACTGGGAAGGTACATCAGTGGGCAAGAAGACCTGATCCTGTAAAAGAAGATCCATAGGGGAGTATTGGGAGGAAGAGATGGGCAGACGCCAATGCAAGAATTCACCCAACAATCTGAAAAACAACACGAAACCACCAGAAACCAGCGACCTCACAACAGAAGGACATGAACACCTTAATCAAGAAGAAGTAGAAAAAACTGACTTCATGAAAGTGATTGACACCCTTAAACAGCATATAAAAAAACGCCCTTATAGAAATGGATGAGAAGTATAACAGAAAGTTCAAGGAATTGAGTAAATCAGTGAATGATACCCTAGGAAACCAAGGAAAAACAATCAAGCAGATAATGGAAACAGTTCATGACTTGAAAACTGAAATGGAGGCAAAGAAGAAAACACAAACAGAGGGCCGGCTGGACATGGAAAATCTAGGTAAACGAATAGAGACTACAGAAACAAGCATAACCAGCAGAATACAAGAGATAGAAGAAAGAATCTCGGATTCTGAGGATAACATAGAGAAAATAAATGCACTGATCAAAGAAAACAGCAAGTCCAACAAACTTTCATCACAAAACATTCAGGAAATATGGGACACAATAAAAAGACCAAACCTAAGAATAATTGGAGTAAAAGAAGGAGAAGAAGTGCAGCTCAACGGTCCAGAAAATATACTTAATAAAATTATAGAAGAAAACTTTCCCAACCTGAAGAAAGATGTACCTATGAAGGTTCAAGAAGCATACAGAACACCAAATAGGATGGATCAAAAAAAAAACTCCCCTCGCCATATAATAATCAAAACACAGAATATACAGAATAAAGAAAGAATATTAAGAGCCGCAAAGGAAAAAGGCCAAGTTACTTATAAAGGTAAACCTATCAGACTTACACCTGACTTCTCTATGGAAACCATGAAAGCCAGAAGGTCCTGGATAGATGTACTGCAACAACTAAGAGACCATGGATGCAAGCCCAGACTACTATATCCAGCCAAGCTTTCGTTCACTATAAATGGAGAAAACAAAATTTTCCAGGATAAAAACAAATTTAAACAATACGTAGCCACAAATCCAGCCTTACAGAAAATAATAGAAGGAAAATCACTAACCAAGGAGTCCAACAATGACCACAATAACTCAGACATCTAGAGACCCTTCACCAGCGCAACTCAAAGAAGGGATACACACAAACCCTACTACTAAAAATGTGACCGGAGTTAACAACCACTGGTCATTAATATCACTTAATGTCAATGGGCTCAACTCACCTATAAAAAGGCACAGGCAAAGAGATTGGATATGAAAACAGGATCCAACATTCTGCTGTCTACAAGAAACATACCTCAACCACAAAGACAGGCACCTACTCAGAGTAAAGGTCTGGGAAAAGGCTTATCAAGCAAATGGACCCAAGAAACAAGCAGGTGTGGCCATACTAATTTCTAACAAAGTTGACTTCAAACTTAAATCAATCAGAAGAGATGGAGAGGGACATTTTATACTCATAACAGGAACAATTCATCAGGAAGAAGTCTCAATCCTGAACATCTATGCTCCTAATATAAAAGCACCCACGTACATAAAAGAAACATTACTAAAACTCAAGGCAGCCATCAAACCGCACACACTAATAGTAGGAGACTTCAACACTCCTCTCTCACCAATGGACAGGTCAATCAGACAGAAACCTAACAGAGAAATTAGAGAATTAATGGAGGTAACGAAGCAAATGGACTTAACAGACATCTATAGATTATTCCACCCAAAGAGGAAAGAATATACCTTCTTCTCTGCAGCTCATGGAACCTTCTCGAAAATTGACCACATACTCGGTAACAAAGCTAACTTACACAGTTACAAAAAAATATTAGTAACCACCTGTGTCTTATCAGATCACCATGGATTAAAGTTAGAATTCAACAACAATGCTACCCCCAGTAAGCCTACAAACTCATGGAAACTGAACAGTCAACTACTGAACCATACCTGGATTAAGGAAGAAATAAAGAAAGAAATTAAAGTCTTCCTTGAATTCAATGAAAATAAAGAAACAACATACTCGAACTTATGTTGTGTTACGAGCGGCAGGGCTGCGTCCCTGGCACGCGGCCGCCCGCATGGCTAGCTTTACCCGAAATAATTACACGGAAACTGTATTCTTTTAAACACTGCCTGACCCATTAGTTTCAGTTTCTTATTGGCTAGCTCTTACATATTGATCTAACCCATTTCTATTAATCTGTGTAGCCCACGAGCTGGCTTACCAGGAAAGATCTTAACCTGCGTCTGTCTGGAGTGGGAGAATCATGGCGACTCCCTGACTCAGCTTCTTTCTCCCAGCATTCCGTTCTGTTTACTCCGCCTACCTAAGGGTTGGCCTATCAAATGGGTCTAGGCAGTTTCTTTATTAATAAGAAATCACTCCCACATCATTTCCCCTTTTTCTGTTTAGACAAAAAAGAAAGGCTTTAACTTTAACATAGTAAAATTACATATAGCAAAACAGTTATCAAGCAAGAATTACAGTTACAATATTTATATCTATTTTATCTTTTATCATAACTAAGGAAAACTATAACTATCTATTCATTCTTCAACTCCATCAAAGACTCCAGAAGGATATAATACTACCTAAGTAAACAAGAAATAAGAAAACTCTAGAAATGACAGAGACATCTTGCTGCCTGGACAGTCACCCAAAGTTCTTTTGTATGGTTGGGGCATCCATCTTCAGCCTTCAGGCCCATAGTATCCAGCAGACATTTCCATGAAGCAGGAAATTTCAAAGACAGTTCAGTCACTATCTGCTGTGTCCTGCAGAATGTCTCGCAGACTCTTTCATGAGTCATGAACCCCAAAAGACCGTCTCACCTTTAGGCAAGTTCAGCAGTCCTCTCTCTGCGGGTTCTCTGTGTCCATTTTATGCAACAGTCCAGGCAAGAGCAGTTTCTTGCCCAAATGGCTATCCAACTCCATAAGGAACTTCTTCGATGCCCATCTTCCTCTCGAAGTAGATTGGTGCCACCAGGAGCAGATATGTCTCATTGTCATGAAAAGTCCTAAGTTATTAAAACATTAAATGCCATATTCTGCAGTCTTTTAAAGATATGAAGAATGTCTATCTAACTGAAATGTATCTCTATATATCTAGAAAATCTAACTAACATGACTACAAGATTGACTATTATTGATGATTAACCATTAACCTATATTTCTTAATTATACATTACATTTTTAAATGAACTACACAATCACAATACCTTAATCAAGATCAGAAATACATATACATATAACAAAATTGACTGTAAAATCCACACCAATGCAAATTACTCATACCTATATCATTTCCCCCTTTAAATGTAAAAGAACATTTACAAACAATATTTTGGGAACATGGGCGCAGTTTTTTCTCTCCAAACTGCTTCCTGCTGAATGGGGGCGCTGTTAATCAGATCGTTTAGGGTGTAACCTGTGTGTCAGGTTCATCTCAGTTGGCAGTTGAGTGAAGTAATTTTGTGAAGATGTTCACAGCAACTTTTCGGGAGGTCGTGGTCTATCATACCAAATTGGGATAGAAGAAATCCACAGGGTCTGGTCCTCTGTGAAAACAAAAGAAGACCCTTTCCAAAGTATCATATCCTTAGACCCCAATTTTGAAATCGTAATACCTTTATATCCATTCTGGTTTAGCTTGGCAGCCCATGTAATGAAATGTCTGTCTGTACTTAGCTCCTTTACAGTCAAAAATTTTAAAGAAAACACAATGTACATAATCCAGACTCTCTGTGAATTTTCCATTTTTACGTGGCTTATTTTTCTTTATTTATTTTAATCTCTTTACTATCTGTACTCTGTCTCTTTAAAGACTTTACCCTTTTTTTTAAGACATTTACTTTATTCTCTATATTCTTATTCTTCTCTCTCTCAAGCCTATGTACATTCATCCAACACTGTGATCCACTGAGGTCTGTTATGTCTGAATCTGTTTTATTGTGAATCTGTAATATTTTTACTATCCAGGAGCATTTCTTAAAATGTTAAGCACTTCTTAAAAACTTAAGTTGCACCATGTACAGGTAATACGGTACCACCTGTGTCCTGCCCAGTCTAAACCTTAACTGTGCTGTTATTATGGTAATTACGGTAGTTCCTGCCAACCAGCACAGTTCAGCAAGGAGCAGCCGCTCCTGCCTCAGATCCATTTGGTGCCCCTGAGCTGTGCACAGTTCCAGGCACACAGCAAGTCCTCATTGGAGCCGCACTCAGTAGTTTAATTTTGAGACTGAGCATGCAGCACAGAAACTCTTTTTATCCAAGTTACAACCAAATCTGACATGCAGAGCACTGCGCAGTCTGAAAACACGTCTCTTTCACCATGCTCTTCCGCCTGCCTAAGCCTGATTCTGCCATCTGCCCAGGTGCAGGCGGGGAGCACTGAGAGCACTCTCCTTCCGATCCCAAGCGGGAACACAAACATCCAGTCCCATAAAATCCATTGAAATGCTTTAAAGCCAGAGTTTGCATTGGCGGCACAGTCCCAAGAAGCCGCACTTTAAAATGACGCAGCTTTTTTTTCTGTTGCTGTTGCCGAATCAGGAAATCTCTCTACAGCACGCCACCAACAAACAGCAAAAATCTGTGTTAAAGTCTCTCTCCCTTATTTTTAAGCCTTCTCAGGTTTTTAAGTGGATTTAGTCCATCACGTCGGGCGCCATTCTGTTGTGTTACAAGCGGCAGGGCTGCGTCCCTGGCACGCGGCCGCCCGCATGGCTAGCTTTACCCGAAATAATTACACGGAAACTGTATTCTTTTAAACACTGCCTGACCCATTAGTTTCAGTTTCTTATTGGCTAGCTCTTACATATTGATCTAACCCATTTCTATTAATCTGTGTAGCCCACGAGCTGGCTTACCAGGAATGATCTTAACCTGCGTCTGTCTGGAGTGGGAGAATCATGGCGACTCCCTGACTCAGCTTCTTTCTCCCAGCATTCCGTTCTGTTTACTCCGCCTACCTAAGGGTTGGCCTATCAAATGGGTCTAGGCAGTTTCTTTATTAATAAGAAATCACTCCCACATCAAACTTATGGAACACTATGAAAGCAGTCCTAAGAGGAAAGTTCATAGCACTAAGTGTCCACCTAAAGAAAACAGAGAAAGCACATATTGGAGACTTAACAGCCCACCTGAAAGCTCTAGAAAAAAAAGAAGCAGACTCACCTAGGAGGAATAGAAGACTGGAAATAATCAAACTGAGGGCTGAAATCAACAAAATAGAAACACAGAAAACAATCCAAAGAATCAATGAAACAAAAAGCTGGTTCCTGGAGAAAATCAACAAGATTGATAAACCCCAATCCAAACTAATCAAACGACAGAGAGAGAATATGCAAATTAATAAGATCAGAAATGAAAAGGGGGACATAACCACAGACACAGAGGAAATTCAGAGAGTCATTAGATCTTACTACAAAAGCCTGTATGCCACAAAACTGGAAAATGTAAAAGAAATGGACACTTTTTTAGATAAATACCATTTACCAAAATTAAACCAGGACCAGGTGAACAATCTAAACAGACCTGTCAGTCGCGAAGAATTAGAAGCTGTTATCAAAAACCTCCCTACCAAAAAAAGCCCAGGACCAGATGGTTTCAATGTGGAATTCTACCAGAACTTCCAAGAAGACCTAATACCTATACTCCTTAATGTATTCCACAATATAGAAACAGAAGGGTCATTACCAAATTCCTTTTATGAAGCTACAGTTACTCTGATACCAAAACCACACAAAGACTCAACCAGGAAAGAGAATTACAGGCCAATCTCACTCATGAATATCGACGCAAAAATCCTCAACAAAATACTGGCAAACCGAATCCAAGAACACATTAGAAAAATTATCCATTATGACCAAGCAGGCTTCATTTCTGAGATGCAGGGCTGGTTCAACATATGAAAATCTATCAATGTAATCCAGCATATAAATAAACTGAAAGAAAAAAACCATATGATCATTTCATTAGATGCTGAAAAAGCTTTTGACAAAATTCAACATCCATTTATGTTAAAAGTCTTGGAGAGATTAGGGATACAAGGGTCATACCTAAATATAATAAAAGCTATATACAGCAAGCCGACAGCTAACATCAAATTAAATGGAGAGAAACTCAAAGCCATCCCGCTTAACTCAGGAACACGACAAGGCTGTCCACTCTCGCCATACCTCTTCAATATAGTGCTTGAAGTTCTAGCAATAGCAATAAGACAACATAATGGGATCAAGGGGATTCGAATTGGAAAGGAAGAAGTTAAACTTTCGTTATTTGCAGATGATATGATAGTGTACATAAGCGACCTTCAAAACTCCACCAAAGAACTTTTACAGCTGATAAACACCTTTAGTAATGTGGCAGGATAAAGATCAACTCCAAAAAATCAGTCGCCCTCTTATACACAAAGGATAGGGAAGCAGAGAGGGAAATCAGAGAAGTTTCACCTTTCACGATAGCCACAAACAGCATAAAATATCTTGGGGTAAATCTAACCAAGGAAGTGAAAGATCTATTTGACAAGAACTTTAAGGCATTGAAGAAAGAAATTGAAGAGGATACCAGAAAGTGGAAAGATCTCCCTTGCTCTTGGATTGGGAGGATCAACATAGTAAAAATGGCAATTCTACCAAAGGCAATTTATAGATTCAATGCAATCCCCATCAAGATCCCATAAAAATTCTTCACAGATCTGGAGAGGACAATAATCAACTTTATATGGAAAAACAAAAAACCCAGGATAGCCAAAACAATCCTATACAATAAAGGATCTTCTGGAGGCATTACCATCCCTGACTTCAAACTCTATTACAGAGCTACAGTGATGAAAACAGTGTGGTACTGGCATAAAAACAGAGAAGTCGACCAATGGAATCGTATAGAAGACCCGGATTTTATCCTACAAACCTATGAACACCTCATTTTCGATAAAGGAGCTAAAAGTATACAATGGAAGAAAGAAAGCATCTTCAACAAATGGTGCTGGCACAACTGGATGTCAACCTGTAGAAGAATGAAAATAGACCCATATCTATCACCGTGCACAAAACTCAAGTCCAAATGGATTAAAGACCTCAATATCAGCCCAAACACACTGAACCTGAAAGAAGAGAAAGTGGGAAATACCCTACAACAGATGGGCACAGGAGATCGCTTCCTATGTAAAACCCCAGAAGCACAGACATTAAGGGCAACATTGAATAAATGGGACCTACTTAAACTGAGAAGCTTCTGTAAAGCAAAGGACACTGTCACTAAGACACAAAGGCAACCTACTGACTGGGAGAACATCTTCACCAACCCCGCAGCAGACAAAGGTCTGATCTCCAAAATATATAGAGAACTCAAGAAACTGGACTTTAAAATGCTAATTAACCCAATTAAAAAATGGGGCACTGAACTGAACAGAGAATTCTCAACAGAAGTTCAAATGGCCCAAAGACACTTAAGGTCGTGCTCAACTTCCTTAGTAATCAGGGAAATGCAAATCAAAACAACTTTGAGATATCATCTTACACCTGTCAGAATGGCTAAAGTAAAAAACACCAAGGATAACCTTTGCTGGAGAGGCTGTGGAGGAAGGGGTACCCTCATCCATTGCTGGTGGGAATGCAATCTTGTGCAACCACTGTGGAAGTCAGTGTTTCGGTTTCTCAGGAAATTCGGGATCAACCTATCCCTGGACCCAGCAATACCACTCTTGGGAATATACCCAAGAGATGCCCGATCATATGACAAAAGCATTTGTTCAACTATGTTCATAGCAGTATTATTTGTAATAGCCAGAACCTGGAAACAACCTAGATGCCCTTCAATGGAAGAATGAATGAAGAAAGTATGGAATATATACACACTAGAGTACTATGCTGCGGTAAAAAACAATGACTTCTCGAATTTTGCATGCAAATGGATGGAAATAGAAAACACTATCCTGAGTGAGGTATCCCAGACCCAGAAAGATGAACATGGGATGTACTCACTCATAATTGGTTTCTAGCCATAAATAAGGGTCATGGAGTCTACAATAGGTGAACCTAAAGAAGCTAAGTAAGAAGGTGAACCCAAGGAAAAACATATAGTTATCCTCTTGGCTAAGGGAAGTAGACAAAATTGCCGGGGAGAAAATTGGGATCTTGGGGGTGGGGTGGGATGGGGGTAAGGGGAGATGGGGAGAGAAAAGGTAGAATGGAAGGAGGGGGGGACTGGGGGAAACAGGAGGATTGGGATAAAGGAAGGTTGGATAGGGGAGCATGGAACCACAATTCTTAGTTCAGGGAGCCACTTTAGGGTGGGCAAGAGACTTGACCCTAGAGGGGCTCCCAGGTGCCCAAACTGAGGTCCCCAGTTAGTTCCTTGGGCAGATGTGGATAGGGAACCTGAAATGACCCTATCCTAGAGCAATACTGACGAATATCTTGCATATCATCATAGAACCTTCATCTGGTGATGGATGGAGATAGAGACAGAGACCCACACTGGAGCACTGGACTGGGCTCCCAAGGTCCCAATGAGGAGCAGAAGGAGGGAGAACATGAGCAAAGAAGGACCACGAGGGGTGCACCCACCCACTCAGACAGTGGAGCTGATCTACTGGGAGCTCACCAAGGCCAGCTGGACTGTGACTGAAAAAGCATGGGATAAAACCGGACTCTCTGAACATGGCGAACAATGAGGGCTGATGAGAACCCAAGGACAATGGCATGGGGTTTTGATCCTACTTAATGTGCTGGCTTTGTGGGAGCCTAGCCAGTTTGGATGTTCACCTTCCTAGATATGGACAGAGGGGGGAGGACCTAGGACTTACCACAGGGCAGGGATCCCTGACTGCTCTTTGGACTGGAGAGGGAGGGGGAAAGGAGTGGGGGGACGGGGAGAAGGGTGGGAGGAGGGGAAGAAGGGTGGGAGGAGGGGGAGGGAAATGGGAGGCTGGGAGGAGGTGGAAACTTGTTTGTTTTTTTTTCTTTTCTCCTTTTCTCAATAAATAAATAAATAAATAAAAGAATATAATTTGAAGAAAAAAACTGAGTCCTGATATCCAATAAATGGATGTATCACAATAAACATATAATCCTTGCAGAATATAATATATAGTATTAATAAAAAAGTTACTAAAATTCTCTATGGTAATATTGTCTGCAATTATATAACTTTCAAGTTTTTTTTCAAGTTTTTTTGTTTTATTAAATAATAAATTATTTTTTTTTTACCTGGTATGAGGTATATTGTTTTAGGTGTAACAATCTTTATTGTCCAGCAGGTGTCATGGTTGCAGCATCATGACTAGTGGTGCAACCTGGTGCCACAAACAGCCCTGAGCTGCTTTGGTTTTCCTGCCTTGGTGCTGGTTAAATACCGAGAAAGATGCTTTGTTTGACAAATTAAAAACAATTAAATCAATTTCGTGTGTGGAACAAGAGGTCCAGAACTTTGGTCCTGGGAATACAAATCAGGAACTGTGCAAGTCACCAGGGCAGGGAATTTGGCATTGGTTTTGTGTGTGTGTGTGTGTGTGTGTGTATGTGTGTGTGCGCGCGCCCATGAGCATGAGCTTGGGAAATTTCCAAGTTGCCGCAAGCAGTTAACTTCACTGTGGTGGAGGTTTTACAAAAAACAAAAGGAAGAAGAAGAGGAAGATGTTGAAATACGGAGCGGCGGGCTGTGTCCCGCCACCCGGCTAGCTTTACCCGAAATAATTACACGGAAACTGTATTCTTTTAAACACTGCCTGACCCATTAGTTTCAGTTTCTTATTGGCTAGCTTTTACATATTGATCTAACCCATTTCTATTAATCTGTGTAGCCCACGAGCTGGCTTACCAGGAATGATCTTAACCTGCGTCTGTCTGGAGTAGGAGAACCATGGCGACTCCCTGACTCAGCTTCTTTCTCCCAGCATTCCGTTCTGTTTACTCCGCCTACCTAAGGGTTGGCCTATCAAATGGGTCTAGGCAGTTTCTTTATTAATAAGAAATCACTCCCACATCATTTCCCCTTTTTCTGTTTAAACAAAAAAGAAAGGCTTTAACTTTAACATAGTAAAATTACATATAGCAAAACAGTTATCAAGCAAGAATTACAGTTACAATATTTATATCTATTTTATCTTTTATCATAACTAAGGAAAACTATAACTATCTATTCATTCTTAACTCCATCAAAGACTCCAGAAGGATATAATACTACCTAAGTAAACAAGAAATAAGAAAACTCTAAAAATGACAGAGACATCTCGCTGCCTGGACAGTCACCCAAAGTTCTTTTGTACCTTTGGGGCGTCCATCTTCAGCCTTCAGGCCCATGGTATCCAGCAGACATTTCCATGAAGCAGGAAAATTCAAAGTCAGTTCAGTCACTATCTGCTGTGTCCTGCAGAATGTCTCGCAGACTCTTTCATGAGTCAGGAACCCCGAAAGACCATCTCACCTTTAGGCAAATTCAGCAGTCCTCTCTCTGAGGGTTCTCTGTGTCCATTTTATGCAACAGTCCAGGCAAGAGCAGTTTCTTGCCCAAATGGCTATCAAAACTCCATAACGAGCCTCTTCGATGCCCATCTTCCTCTCGAAGTAGATTGGTGCCCCAGGAACAGATATGTCTCATTGTCATGAAAAGTCCTAAGTTATTAAAACATTAAATGCCATATTCTGCAGTCTTTGAAAGATATGAAGAATGTCTATCTAACTGAAATGTATCTCTATATATCTAGAAAATCTAACTAACATGACTACAAGATTGACTATTATTGATGATTAACCATTAACCTATATTTCTTAATTATACATTACATTTTTAAATGAACTACACAATCACAATACCTTAATCAAGATCAGAAATACATATACATATAACAAAATCGACTGTAAAATCCACACCAATGCAAATTACTCATACCTATATCATTTCCCCCTTTAAATGTAAAAGAACATATACAAACAATATTTTGGGAACATGGGCGCAGTTTTTTTCTCCAAACTGCTTCCTGCTGAATGGGGGCGCTGTTAATCAGATCATTTAGGGTGTAACCTGTGTGCCAGGTTTATCTCAGTTGCCAGTTGAGTGAAGTAATTTTTTGAGGGTGTTCACAGGAACTTTTCGGGAGGTCGTGGTCTATCATACCATATCGGGATAGATGCAATCCACAGGGTCTGGTCCTCTGTGAAAACAAAAGAAGACCCTTTCCAAAGCATCATATCCTTAGACCCAAATTCTGAAGTCATACCCTCATGATATCCATTTTGGTTCCACTTGGCAGCCCATATAATGAAATGTCTCTCTGTACTTAGCTCCTTCACAGTCAAAAATTTTAAAGAAAACACAATGTACATAATCCAGACTCTCTGTGATTTTTCCATTTTTACGTGGCTTATTTTTCTTTATTTCTTTTAATCTCTTAACTATCTGTTCTCTGTCTCTTTAAAGACTTTACCTTTTTTTTTTAAACCATTAACTTTATTTTCTATATTCTTTTTCTTCTCTCTCTCAAGTCTATGTGCATTCATCCAACAGTGTGGTCTTTTATGTCTGAATCTGTTTTATTGTGAATCTATAACATTTTTTTCCTATCCAGGAACATTTCTTAAAATGTTAAGCAGTTCTTAAAAACTTAAGTTGCCTCATGTACAGGTAATATGGTACCGCCTGTGTCCTGCTCAGTTGAAACCTTAACTGCGCTGTTTTTATGGTAATTACGGTAGTTCCTGCCTGAGACCAGCACAGTTCAGCATGGCAGAGCTGAGCCAAGCCGCTCCTGCCCTCAGAGCCATTTGGTGCCCCTGAGCCACACACAGTTCCAGGCACACAGCAGTCCACATTGCCATCAAGCAAGCCGTAGAGCTTTACTCCAAATGCTCCATTCAAAAGCTCTGTCTCCCACAGGAGCCAGACAGAGATCGCAATGGCGGCACAGCCCAGAAAGCCAGCATTTTAAAACAGCCAGTTTTTTCCTGCTGCTGAGTCAGGACAATTTCTTTGCGGCACGCAACCCACAAACAGCAAAAAGCTGTCTTAAATTCTCTCTCTCTCCTTTTTAAGCCCTCTCAGGTTTTACGTGGAGTTCATTAGCACATTGGGTGCCACTCTGTTGAAATACGGAGCAGCGGGCTGTGTCCCGCCACCCGGCTAGCTTTACCCGAAATAATTACACGGAAACTGTATTCTTTTAAACACTGCCTGACCCATTAGTTTCAGTTTCTTATTGGCTAGCTTTTACATATTGATCTAACCCATTTCTATTAATCTGTGTAGCCCACGAGCTGGCTTACCAGGAATGATCTTAACCTGCGTCTGTCTGGAGTAGGAGAACCATGGCGACTCTCTGACTCAGCTTCTTTCTCTCAGCATTCCGTTCTGTTTACTCCGCCTACCTAAGGGTAGGCCTATCAAATGGGTCTAGGCAGTTTCTTTATTAATAAGAAATCACTCCCACATCAGGAAGAGGAAGAGGAAGAGGAAGAGGAAGAAGAAGAAGAAGAAGAAGAAGAAGAAGAAGAAGAAGAAGAAGAAGAAGAAGAAGAGGCCAATTCACCCAGTAGGCTTGGAGTTCGGATCCACATGAAAATGGATGCTTAAAAGAAATCCCAAGTTAGCTCAGAATTGAGTATAATAGAGGGTTATTTATTTAGGGGTAGACTCACAGATCACAGTCTTCTGCTTGAACGGGGAACAACAACTGAATCTCACAACCGGAAGAAAGGCTGAAAACACACAATTTATATGGGCATATATAAGTATAAGAGGCCATGCCCAAGTGGGTGGGTAACTTAAAGGCTACTAGCTGTAGGAATTCCTACAGTAGAGGATTGAGAACAATCTGTGGGACTCCTTCTCTCCTTTGCCGTGTGGGCTAAGGAGGTAGAACTCAGGTCATCAGGTTTGGCAATAATTTTGTAGGAGCCCCAAATTAAGAATTTTCCTTGAGTTTTGGAAGAGATTTGTGGTTTGGGCTTTTGAACAATGTCAGAACTATTAAGCTTTTAGAGATTCTTGCAGAAGAACAGATGCATTTTGTATTAGAAGATGCCTATGAGCCTTGGAAAGCAAGGGGTGGGATGTTATGGTTAGTACCAAGAAGACTTAGTATCCAGTACCAAGTAGACAAAAAGCAGAGCTATGATGGCCTATCTTTGTTGTGAAGCTGGCTGGATTCGGAGTCGCCTGGGGAAGCACAGCTCTGGGTGAGCCTTTGATGGCATGTCTAGAGATGTTTCGCTAACAGAAGACCTCCCCTGAATATGGATGGCACTGTCAAATGGAATGGCATCCTAGCCTGAATACGTAGAAGGTAAGTGAAGTCAACATTCATCTCTCTGTTCGTCCTGTCTAGGGATGCAGTGTGAACAGACACTTGCCTTACCTATCACGACAGACTTCAATCTTCTGGACAGAGATCCAAAAGCCTTTTATCCTTGAGTTCCTTTTGTCAAACAATGGGAACATACCCTCCCACCCACACTGGTTCTCCTTCGTGTTTCTCTCTGCCTCAGGACCTTTGCCCATTCTTTCCCTTTCTCTGTGAAGTTCCTGTGGTTGCCTCCTCAGGTGTCATGCCAGGGGACCCTGTCTTTTTCACCACTGATGAGCACATTGCCAACTGGGGCAGAGTGGGTTTTGAATCAGACCTTATTTGAGATCGACTGACGTGAGTTAAAGCTGCAGAGAGAGGCCTAGAAAGGGAACCTTTTTCGATATATGTGAATGAAATTGCATGTGCTACCTAATCTTCTGCCCCTCGGTTTCTCATCTGTTTCTGCTCAGAACTGACCTGAGCATGAATGATCTCCCACCTATGTCCCAGGAAGAACCCCACAAGCCCCATGGAGTGTATTAGTCACTTTTCTCACACTGTGACTGGTACATGAACAGAAGCCACTTAGAGGATGAGATGGTTGTTTCAGCTCACAGTTTGAAGGGATACAGTCTACCATGGCAGCTTCAGCTCTGTGGCCGTGAGAGCTTGTGCTAGCTGCTTGCTTGCATGTGTGCAAATCAGAAAGGAGAGTTCAGACAGGAAATGGGGCCAAGCTATAAATCCTCAGCCCACCCCAAGAAACTCAGCATATACTAGAAGAACTCTATCTCCTAACAGTCCCATAGCCTCCAAAAACAAAGCCACCCACCTGGAGACCAAAGGCTCACACACACGAGACTAGGGGCAAGGGGCATTGCATGTTCAAGGCACCATGGGGAAATTTTCTGTGGAGACAGAGCTAAGCTAATTTTAGTTTTCATGACAATACATACAGAGTCCCTCCAAATGCAAGGCTTCCCTTGTGGGGTTTTGGCTATCAGTGGCCAACTGTGATCTGAAAAAGTTCAATGGAAAATTTCAGAAATAAGCACCTCGTACGTTCTCAGTGGTCCACCGTTTTGAGCAGTTTGATAAAATCTTAGGCTAAGTTGCCCCGTTTTGCCAGGGGCATGAGTCATTCCTTTATTACCATGTTTGTGTGCGCACACTATCCACCTCATGGTCAGTCACCTAATGATCATCTCTGTCGTCAAGTGGGCAGAGGCAGCCTCATAACGTGTGTGCTCAATGGCCCCAGGGTCCGAGAGCAGAGGCGCCATGGATTTAAATGGGCTCCAGAGAAGCGCCTGGGGCCCCGTCCCTGGAGCAGAACCCCCCTTCACCACAGGAAGGGCAAGGACCTGCAATGAGATATTTTGAGATGATGTATGGTGACTATTTGTCTTGATGTTTCTATTTTGTCGTGAGTTAATGTTGATAATATCTTACTGTGATTAATTTATAAAATTGAACGTGATCGGAGGCACACATGGACAGGAAAAGACAGTAGAGAGAGCGTATTGTTTCTCTGTTAGTTTCTTTTCTTATCGCTGTAGCCAAATGCTGACAGCCTGAGGAAGGGTTGTTTTTGTTCACAGTCTGAGAGGAAGACACGGGTTGGGGGATGTAACCTCTATGGGAAGGGGAAGCCGTGGGGATGAGATGGGGTACTCGCTGAGAAGCACCATGCAACCAGGAGCAGTGGTGTGTTTAGACACCTGTAAAGCAGACACGACACCCCTGGACAGCTGGGTCAAGTACCTGTTTGGGTGGAGGAAGGGCAGCGGGATGAGGGCATGGAGTGAGGTTTGGGAGTGGAAAGGACTGGACACAAGAAGCAGGCCTTGGTCACGGTGGGCCTGGAGCTGAGGCAGGTGCTCCCCTCAGCTGTCTGTCTGTCTGTCTGTGGAGACAGCCCCACAATGCTTCCACCTAAAGAGCTGTTGACGCTGATATAGAAGAATATTATGTGTTGTAATAGGAGCGGTGGGCTGCGTCCCCGGCACCCGGCCGCCTGCACGGCTAGCTTTACCTGAAATAATTACACGGAAACTGTATTCTTATAAACACTGCCTGACCCATTAGTTCCAGCCTCTTATTGGCTAGCTCTTACCTATCGATCTAACCCATTTCTAATATCCCTGTAACACCACGAGGTGTCTTACAAGGGAAGACCTTAACCTGAGTCTGTGTCCCATAGGAGAATCATGGTGACTCCTTGTCTCAGCTTCTTTCTCCCAGCATTCTGTTCTGTTTACTCCGCCTACCTAATTTTATGTTCTTTTAAAGGGCCAAGGCAGTTTCTTTATCTAACCAATGAAACAACAGATAGAAAGATGACCCTCCTCCATCAGTTATGTGCAGAGTGGGCAGTGCTGAGGCCATGCAGGGGGACAGTCTCCAAGGGGCAGGCAGGCTGGGTCCACCAGACTAATGGGAAAGACAGTGACCAAAACAGACCCAGCATCCGGCCAAAGGCAAAAGACTCTCGGGGAGAGTTTTTCTATGTTTATTTTATAAACCTTCACCTATTTAAATTGAGATTCTGTCATTATCTGGTAAGTTCTATGCCATTAGCTGTTTAAATAGATAAACTGCAACTTGAAGAGGAATGCTGCCGGGTGGCAGGTGGTCACCTTTCTCTTGCACGTGTGGGTATGGGTTCACGTGTGAGTGCACATGCATATCTGTGTGGGTACACGTGTGGGTGTGGGTACACGTGTGGGTGTGCATACGTGTGGGTGTGCATACGTGTGGGTGTGTAGAGTACACGTGTGAGTGTGCATACGTGTGGGTGTGGGTACACGTGTGAGTGCACATGCATATCTGTGTGGGTACACGTGTGGGTGTGAGTCCACGTGTGGTATGGATACCCATGTGGGTGTGGGTACACGTGTGGGCATGAATACACATGCATGTATGGGTATATGTGTGGTGCATTTGAGGAGACAAGAAAATGGCCTAAGATGTCAGCCAGTCTTCAGGGACCGTCTGCCTTTCACTTGGGACAGAGTCTCTCATGATCCTAACTGGTCCACAGGCTCTGGGACACAACTGTGTCTTCTCTCCCATCACACGCGGAGATTACAGGTGTGGTCCATTGTGCCCAGCTCGGTACGTGGGCTCTGAAGATCCAAATTTGGGCTCACACTTTCCTGAACACACATTAGACTCCCTTGGTGCACAAGCTGGTCACGCTGGTTGCTCTAGGAGTGTATTGTGTGTCCTCAGCTTTTCTCCAGGCCTGCATAGTCAACAAGACCGTCATCTTACACAGAGTGCAGAAACCCCTGGGTCTCGGAGAATAAAGGACATTGAAGACAGGGGAATGCACGGGAAAGAAGAGGATGGTGCCTTATGGGGGCATATGCTCAAAAACACATTATATCCTCGTACAAAAGTACCTTATGTAACAACTCATTAGGATAACGAGACAAACACACAGCAATAAAAACTATTTTTAAAGGATTTCAGCATTATGCTATCTCTAGGAGACGTTCTTTTTTATAACTGCTTAATAATTTACTTATTTCGGGGAGGTGCTAGTGTTCCACAAAGCATGTGTGGAACAGCTCCAGGACTTGGTTCTCAGCAACCACAGACTATCTGAGCAAAAGATTCATGGGTATCAACAGAAACAATAGCATCAACCTCCTTGGCTTGGAGGAGTTTCTTTATTCCAAACAGTAGCCAGCTTCACTTTCCTTCCAAGGTACCAGAAGGTCTCAGCCATTCTTGGTTCCACTTACTTAGAGGGCATTTTGTTTTGTTTGTTTTATGATACCAACTCTAACAGTTGTTTAGTATAAACACAGAGACCCCAAGTTTAAAGATTATATTTCTTATCCTTCTGCTTTCTTGAGGCTTTACACCCGGAAAGAAACTCTTGTGCATAAAATGTAACCAAATCAATTGTTCTGACTTTAAGAGGGACCAGCACAGCAAATGTCAATTTGCTTGAAGGATGCCTCGCTGATGGCCAATGAAATTAAGTCGCAGATGCTGTAACGTAATAATCCAATCAGCGAGTCCACCGGCTTTGGGCCGCAGCACTATCGACCAGCTCGGGTCTCCAGGTTGGGTGACTTTAATGGCATCACTAACCTGTCTGAGGATATTTGCTGGAATTGAGATCTGCAAGGAGCCACGCAGCAACCCTTGGGCTGTTGGTTCCCTCCTCCACTCTCCAGCTGTCACGGTCACCCCAGGGTCTGTGGGGGACCCTCAACAGCCACCCAGGCTCCCCATGGTGCATCTCCTTTACCCAGCCGAAAGAGCATTGTGACCTCTGGTGGCTCTGCCACTGTCGAAACTCTTTCAGTGGCTTCACTTGGGACAATGTCAGAATTCCAGGCCTGGCCACTGTCTGTCTTAATCTACCACCTGTCACTCAGCTCTCTGGAGTGTCACATGACTTCAGGGGGTCTCTACAAACCCCGACATCCCAGCATGAGTAGCCCTGGCTTGTCAGCCTCCCTGTCATCTCTTGCACCTCCCACCTGTGCCTTCAGCTTGCAGGCTCTTGTTCTCTTCTGCTTACTGTATTCTGACGCCTAGGCTTCTATCTATTCCTGCATCCCGCTCTTCTGGCCACCCCAGGACCCTTTTCCTGCACCATTGTGGCTTCCTGTGGTGTCTGTCCTGTTTCCTCCTGGCCAAAATAATCCACCTTATCATTTCTGTCTTAGATTAAAACACGGATAGGTTGAAATAAAATGATGAGCACGTATTAAGTCTTCCCTGACCTTTATGCATGTGACCAGGGCTGTGCTGGCAGGCCCCTAGACAACTAACGTAATGGCTAATGTTTGTTTTCTGCACCCCTTTCCCCAGCTCGGTAAGGGCATGGCCTCCCTCCTGTGTTCTGGAACAGAGTAAGAGTTCTAAATGTCACTAATGACTCAAATTCCCTGGTCACTTAGGCAAGGCATTTGCCGTTTCAGGGTGACTCACTGGATCACTGGCCCCACGGCTCTCCTCTCTCATAGGCTGCCGAATCCACCCCAGCTCCCTCTCCTTGTGTCTGGGACTCCCATGTCCTTTCTTCTGCTCAACTCTCACCCTGCCTGCTTTGTTTGGTCTTAGACAACGTCTCCTACCCCGCTGTTGCCGACCAGAAGTCCCCTCAGTGACTGAGGCCCCAGGAGTTGCCAACTGTGTTTGCTGCAGCATTGCATAGTGAACTAGCCGGCCTGCCTCCTTTCTACAAGGCCCGGCAGCATTGCCCTGCTTACCTCATCCCTCCTGACTCTGGACCACTTTCCAAGAATGTCTTCCTGCCCTCTGTCAGAGGAGTACTGCCTGAGGCAAAGTCCTGGGTGCCACCTCCCGCTCATAGTGTCCTTGTCAAAGCAAAGGGTCACAGCTGCCACCCTGGAATCTGCCATGTTGAATGGCTCCTCCTTTTCCTCTGCCAGGGTCACCTCCTCCCATGCCGCTGGTCTCCTGGCACAGCTGCCGTCTGTAAGCCAATGAGATACAGTCTCTCTGCAGGAACCCTGCAATGAACTGGCCTCCTGGTGCCCAGAAACCACCCTCATTCCTGTCATTTTCCTCTCCCTTCCCCCTTTACAAATCCTATTCCTAACTCTAGAGCCCAACTCAGCTGCAAAAGTCAAACCAAATGACTCGGCCGTGCCTGGGCGTACTGCACTAAAGCATCTGGCAGCCGGCACTACTTACCAGGGCCATCTGGACAACGCTTTTGCCTATCTTCCCCAACCCCCACCAGACCAGCCTTGTTCCTTGAAGGCAAAGGAGGTGGTGCCTTCCTGCTGAGCCTCTCCCAGGACTTCAGGCTGTGCTGCCCACAGAGCAGACACATCTGTCCATAGATAGACTCGGCATGGGACAGGCTGGTGAAACCCCGGGACAATGAAGGCCTGTCTACACTGTCTACAGGTGTGGTGCACCTGCACAGGCCAGAACAGAGCAACTTGGCCCTGTGGCTGAGAAGCCCTTGAAATAGCAAGAGGGCAGCCTGGGGTGCCCTGGGAATAAAAACGACATGTTGGACTTGAGTGACTTGGTAAACAAAACAACTCTAAGATAATTTATCATTTTTATATTACTCATTCTTAAATGATAGCATTGAGTTAAGCAAGATGTTTTTAAAACTAATGTCACCAGCTTCCTTTTGCTGTTCCTCCCCACAACGCTCAGACTTGAACCCTGCCCATGTAGGCAACTGCTCTACAACTGAACTACGTACTCTGCTCTTTCTTAGCGTTTAAAATGTGGCTTCTAGAAAGTTCCACCTGGCTTGTGTTTGTAATTCACATTATGCTTCCAGTAGACAAAGGTATAAAATCTCGTGACTATTTGTGGCCCCCAAACTGTAGACCCAGAAAGGAAGCGTGCTGTATCCTGGCTAACGTGCTGTGAGAGACAGTGCTGTGCCTGTGGACCGTGGTGGCTTGACAGCGGTGAAGTCTGACACCGTTGGTACCCACAGGAAGCCCAGCATGCGGGTGCCAGCTGGTGGTCCTCACCTGCAGAAGACTCTGGGGAAGGGGATCTCAGCTTCACGTCCCCCGCAGGCAGAGCTGTCTCCACCCACTTGCTATTGCCAACCACACACCCAGACATCAGCAAGGCAGGAGATGGTCACAGGCGATCGATAGTCCGGCAGGGCAGGCTGCATGACCCAAACCCAATTATGTTGTTCAGAAACTTGTCCGTAACTAAAAGGCGTCTGAGAAATCACTGTCACCATCTCTGAGGGGGAGAGAAAGCTGGTCATTATGCCCAATTGGATTTGTATTGACTGTTGTCTATTGTTTGAGGACAGCAGGGCCATGCAGGCACACGCGCACACACTCATGAGCACGACTCTCATTTGCTGGGACATTTGGGGGGTAATTCCAGGTCACCCTCCTCACATATGTGGCCCGAGACTCTGTTATAAACAGGCTGGCTTCCTGTTCTTCTTCTACTTTTTTTTGTCTCAAGATAGGATCTTGCTACGTGACGCTAACTGACCAATACTCTGCACATAGCCTAGGCTGACCTGGCTCTTGATTTGTAGCTCACACGGGCCTTGAACCCCTGACGATCCACTTGCTTCTGCCTCTTAACACTAGAATTATGAATATGTGCTATCCCTGGCTTCATCTCGATTCCACAGCTCTAGATCCTCACAGAAGCACAGAACTAAAGGAAGGCAGGAAAACCAAGATCTCCTCTGACCCCAGGCTCTCAGCAAAAGCCCCCCAGCTGAGAGAAGGCATGTCAGTATGAGGGATCACTTGGTAATCCCTGAAGACACCTGCACATCAGACAAGAGACTTCCAAACTGCAGTGGGGCAGCCTGGGAGCTTCCCAGCCATCTCTATGGGCAGACTCTTCCAGCCCATGATGGTCACCCACAGGGGACACTAGAGACAGGAAACCAGAGTGAACCCAAATTTCACGAAACAGCACACCACAAAGGACCCAGTACCGTGTATCTAACCACTTCATTCAAAAGACTCACAGGCCACTACGAAACACAGGCTGGTGAGGTCAGGATGAACGCCACCAGCTCATAGGGTGCCCATAGCTAGCTACTCATTAGGAGGAACTGAGCAGTGAATTCATGAGAGAGCTGGGAAGATAAAGATTACCACTTCCCAACTGTCATTTCAAAGGTTTGTCTGTAACAGATTCATACATAGTCTCATATTTCCCCCATTGAGATAGATTACAAGATAAAGATTACCACTTCCCAACTGCCATTTTAAAGGTTTGTCTGCAACAGATTCATACATATTTTCATATTTCCCCATTGAGATAGATTACATACATACAGAAGACAGACAACACATCTTCACCCATCAGAGTAGTTGGGCTGAGTGCCAGGGTGACCTCTCCCCAGTTCAGGTACAACTTCCAGCAGAAGCCTCCTAGGACCCTGAGGGCATCCCCCACATCAGAGACAATTCTGTCTTGTACTCATGGAGTTGAATTTTGGTAATGTCATCCTTTTGTGGCAAATCATAACAATAATTAAACATTTATTTTCTGTTTGCTTTTTCCACTACAAAGACAATGTTGACTGTAAATGTTTTGCTTTCGTGGGACTGGCCGGGGGCATGCCTCAGTGGCAGAACATTTGCTTTAGCTTTATGAGGACCTGGCTTCTGTCCTAAGAACCACAAAATTAACCAATTACAATTGTTTGGGTTAGCAAAATGACGCAGTGGGCAAAACCACTGCTATACAAGGCTGAAAACCCAACTTCGGTTCCCCAGAAAACACAGTTGAAGAAGAAAACTGTCTCCTGAACTTGTTCCCTGGCCTCCACCTGCATGCTGTGGTCCCTACAGTCACACACACGTATGCACACACATACGTGATGTGGGACGTCCTTCTGTATATGTGTTGTTTTTATTGGATAATGAATACACTGTTTCAGGTATATATATAGAGAGAATAGGAGTCCGGGATATGCCAGGTAGCTGCCACAAGAGACAGATGCCTTGAAACCTTACTGGTAGGCCAAAGCCTCATGGTGATACATAGATGAATAAAAATGTGTTAATTTATGATGTGAGAGCTACTTAATAAGAAGCCTGAGCTAATAAGCCAAGCAGTATTGTAATTAATATAGTTTCTGTGTGATTCTTTGGGTTTTGGTAGCTAGGAACGAAAGAGCAATCTCCGCTTATACATACATATCATGCAATATTAAGATTTTGATTTCACGTTAGGTGATTTGAAGCAATGTATTAGTCTTATTAATTCTTTTTGTTCTCTTGACAGGCATTTCCATTATCTGGCTCTTGTAGATAATGCTACAGGAGCTAGCCCTGCGACCATGCCCTGTGGCCCTATGACCTCGCCTATGCTGTCCAAGAATCAAGCATTAGTGAGCCGCTAGGAGTGGTATTGCTGACACCCACACACTGTTGATTGAGGATTCTGTCCCACCAGGTCCCCGCAGTTGTTAAGTCCCAAAGAAACACACAAAGGTCTACATTAATTATAAACTGATTGGCCTAGTAGCTCAGGCATCTTATTAGTCTTATAACTTATATTAGTCCATAATTCTTGTCTGTGTTAGCCATGGTACCTTTATCAGTGAGGCAGTCACATCTTGCTTCCTCTGCATCTGGGTGACGACTGCAGGCTGAGTCTTTTCCCAGAATTCTCCTGTTCTCATTGCCCTGCCTCTACTTCCTACCTGGTCCCTCTGCCTATACTTCCCACCTGGCTACTGGCCAATCAGCATTTTATAAAAATACAATTGACAGGGTACAAACCATTGTCCCACAGCAACACACCAAGGTGAGGAGGCGGGCATTGGCTCACTGGAGCCGCCACCACCCAGAACGCCAGGAGAAAAAAATCTTACAGCCATGTTCAGAACCTTGGATACAAGCTGTTTCCAGTCAGACTATGAGCTGGGCCTTCAGGAAGAGAAGAATGCTTGCCTCAAATAAACAAGCATGGAAAGATTAGATCAAGCCCCAAGGGAAAGTGACAGCTTGAACCCAGAGGGTCCTGCTGGCTGCACAGAGGCTGTGGGGAGGGATGCCTCCCTGCTTTCATCTCTCTCTCTCTCTCTCTCTCTCTCTCTCTCTCTCTCTCTCTCTCTGTCTCATGCACATGCATGAACACACATACACATGAATGTACACACATAGTTGTACACACACATAGGCATGCATGCACAGGCACACACATACACAGTGGCACTTGCGTGTGCATGTGTGTATGCATGTGTGTGCATGAGTACATGCATGTGTGTGTGCATGAGTGCTTGCATGTGTGTGTGCATGAGTGCTTGCATGTGTGTGTGCATGAGTGCTTGCATGATGCATGTGTGTTGGATGAGTGCATGCATGTGTGTGTGCATGAGTGCTTGCATGATGCATGTGTGTTGGATGAGTGCATGCATGTGTGCATGAGTGCTTGCATGATGCATGTGTGTTGGATGAGTGCATGCATGTGTGCGCATGAGTGCTTACATGTGTGTGCATGAGCGCATGCATGTGTGTGCATGAGTGCATGCATGTGTGTGCATGTGTGTGTATGGGCTCCTTTTGACAAACTAAAAGCTGAACATATAAAACAGAGCAAAACAAAACAGGGATGGGAAAGGAAGCTCTTCACACACAAAAACCCCGTGGTCCACTGCAACAGCCTTATTCACTGGGTGTCCTAGTCAGGGTTAGTACTGCTGAGAGGAAACACCATGACCAAAAGAAAGTTGTGGGGAAAAAAGGTTTATTAGGATAATACTTCTAGGTGACAGACCATCTCTGAGGGAAGTCAGGCAGGAACTCAAACAAGGCAGGAACTGATGTTGAGGCCATGGAGGAGCGCTACTTATTGGTGTGTTCCTCATAGCTTGCTCATCCTGCTTTCTTATAGAACTCAGGACCACCAGTCCAAGGATAGCCCTGCCCACAGTGGGCTATGCCCCCACATGCTGATCACTAATTAAGAAAATGCCCTACAGGCTTGCCTGCAGCCAGATACTTATGCGGGTGTTCTCTCAATTGAGGTTCTCTAGTTTCAGATGACTATAGCTTGTGCCAGCCCCCTGAGGAACGGAGACATAGAGATACAGTCCTGGTGGTAAGTCCTCAGCGGTCCTAGCATGTAATAACTGTTTAATAAATCTGTGTTGGCTCAGTGACATACCAAGGGTTCTATTTCCTTCACTCTTTCCTCTGTGTTTTTCTACAAATACTTCTTGAAGAAACCAACCTTGGTTTAAACCTCAGAGAGACTCCTTAGTGGCCAATGTCTTGAATTTATAGCCCTTAAAAGGGTTTTATTTTGTGATCTAAATTTCAAGACTCAAAGCGGGGCAGTGAGAGGACGGTGAGAAGGAGCCATAATTTGCACCCAACACAGCTGTTCTTTGTTGTCCTGAGCTCAAATTAGCTTCCAAGTTCTCATTGACTACAGGTGAGCATCCATTACCATAGTAACAACTGAGCTACTCAGGCCGCCCGCCCTCAGTGTGCCTGCTGCCTGCCTGGTTGAATGCCAGGTCCCAGACACAGGGTCACACTGTATCTAGCATCTCTCCAAAATCATGGCACAAATCTCCAGGGTTCTGCTTCCTCAGGGAAAGAGGAGTTTCTGCCACTGCCATGAAAGGCTGTGTCATTCACCCGGACAAGCATAAGAACATCCCAAGCTCCCTTCTTTAGGTCTGTATTTCAGGGCTTGGCACCCTGCACTCAGAAGAGCTCTGAGCCCGGGTCCATCGACTAACCCCGAGCTTTTGAAATGAACAGATGCCTGCTGTACTTAGAACCAGAAACCGAAGCCAGGGCCCCACACTGGGGAAACACATGGCCTTCTGGAAGCAGAGAGCCAAGGGGCACAGCATAGGCTGCTGGCAGGCTGGAGCTGCATTCGGGTGGGAGATGAGAAGAATGCTGGGTCCAGAGGCATTGTTGGGGCAGTGAGGGTGGAGCCCAGAATGCCAGTGGAAATCCCATGCTATGAGGGTGGACTGAGGAGCAGAGGTTCCAGGGGCCAGGCTTGAATGGCCCAGTGTAACGCAGAGAGGGAACTGTGGCAGGCAAAGTCAATGTTAGACTCAAGTAAGTGGGGGCTCAAGGGTGTTGGGGCTCTCACCCTGCTTATCTGAGCTGCCCAGGTTGTGGAGATTGAGGCCTGGGAGAACTCTGGCAGCCATGGAGCCATTACTAAATTCAGACTCATACCTGGCAATCTCTTCTTCCCCAGCAAGACCGTGAAGGAGTGCTACCAGGACCAGCCACTCCCAATGCCCCCCCCCAGCCCTATGCCCCCAGGAGCCAAGAGGGGAGTTCTTTTTGAACAGTTACTGCATGCTAGGACAACCAAGGACTGCAAGAGCTGAAGATGAGTTCATGCACTAGGGACGCATACTGGTTCCCCTGCTAGTGGCCCCACAAACTGCCCAAGCCACACAGCGGTCACTCACTGGTATTTTGGACCTTATTCCCTATGGAGGGATACCTTGCTCAGCCTAGATACAGTGGGGACGGCCTTGGTCCTGAGTGATTGACTTTCTTGACTCCCTGTGGGAGGCCTCACCCTCTCTGAGGAGTGGATGGGGAGGTGGGGTGGGGGAAAGGCGTGGTGGGGGGAGGCAGGACAGAAGAAGGGAAGGGAGAAGGAACTAGGATTGGTATGTATGTAAAATACGATTGTTTTAAAAGAAATCAAATTAAATAAAAATTTCAAAAAGAGTTGAAAAGGAAGCCACAGCGGAAGCCAAGACTCAGAGGCTGCTCTTCCTCAAGGGGACACTCCCACCAGAAGCCTTTTCTTTGAGGGCGCCTGGAGTTGCCAAAAGACAGCAAAAGGCGAACACGCCACCTGCTGGCTCTGGAGCGCAAGGTCGGAGCGGTCTGGTTCGCCACCTGGTGGCCATTTGAGGACTCGCATTCTGCTCCTAGTCTGGCAAGAAGATTCCCCAGTAACTCCCACCTTAGCAACCGGGAAAGCAGCCTTGGTCAAGCCAGCTCTGCAGCCTCCGGGGACTCCAGGGACTGAAAGGGAGGGAGGGTGAGGGAGGGAGGAAGGAAGGAAGGGAGGAAGGGAGGAAGGGAGGAAGGGAGGAAGGGAGGAAGGAAGGGGTAATTGAGAAGTTTGTACCACCTCTCATGAAGTTACTTCTGTTCCGAGTTTCCCTTTGGTTCATCTTTTCATGTCCTGATCCAGGTAAGTAGCCAGTGTCCCATGGATATCTATAGAACTTCTAGGCACCCTCCATCCCCATCATGTGCCCTTGGCCGGGGGCAGTCTTCAGTGAATTTGGATGTGAGGTGCTTTGCCACATCTCACTACACTAATGAAGCTTGGGACACATCAGACCACAACCCCCCAAGTGCTGGTCTGGGATTTCACCCCGGTGTTTCCCGTGTTTCCCCTGGTTCTGCTCATGCATGGTCAATTCCATGGCCTGAGGTAGATCTTCACGGACTAGAGGAGTTAAGGATTTAATCTTTGTGGAGAGAAGGGGAAAGACCAGAGAGACCCTAACCCTCCTGAGATGCAGCTAGAATCTAAGACAGAACAGTGAGCCCTTCAAGCCCAGTGCCTTGGTTCCCTGTAGCACCAGGCACCATTGCAGGACTTGGAGATGCAGTCTTAGTGCCTTTCCATCAACCTTCACATAAGAAAACTAGGACTTGTGCCTCTCCCAATCTCCCAGCCAGTCCTGTGCCACCTGCATTGTCCTCTTCTTGGTCCTCAGAAACTGCTTAGAGACAGAAGTGAGTTGGGATACGGAGGGGACCCCCAGAGAGGCTGATGGAGGGATGGGTGACAAGAAAGGGATACTGTGGAGGCATTTCAGGACGTGCTAGTGATCACTAGCCTACGGGGAAGAGGGGGGAAGGCATACAGCAGAGTCCAGGGCTCTGGTGCCAGCTGTCCACCCCACTGTCCATGGATGAAGGACACTCCCTCTGACATTTCTAGACATGCACACACCATACTGGCCAAAGACAGACTGTAAAGGAAGTAACTCGCCAGGACGTGTGGGTGGGGCACCTACTCCAGGTCAGCCCCTCCAGGGCAGCTCTGGAGTGTCTCCACCAGTGGGTGACAATCCATCCACTCCTGCAGGGGGCGACACTGTCACCAGGCAGTTCTCTCAGGTGGCGTCACCCACAAGTTAAGGGGTGAGACAAGTGTTCTGCTAGATCTGGCCATGAAGACTTCTCTCAGGTGACCGCTCCACAGTCAGGTGATGTCAGCAAACCAGGCTGGGCAGGCTCTAGTGCATCCGTGCACTCATTTGGGGAAGCAGGGTACTCGGATACACTTTGGCTGTTCAGAGGAGGCTGGCGCCAATTGGGAAGATTTTAACTTCCTGTGAAGTACAAATGCCAAGAACAGAGGTCTATTTACTTTTTTCTTCCTGTCACAAGAAAGAGGTGACATCATCAGGTTGTTTGGCACCTTTCTAAGGTGCAGACAGGGAAAATGGAGAGGACCTCCACTCCTGTGTACCAGTGTCCTATGTACCGGCTTCTGAAGGATCTCAACATTGAACTCAGCCCTCATACAGGCTTTGTTTCCTAAGCCCCGGGACGTCAGATGGCAGGTTATGGTGTTTTAACTGTAGCGTACCACAAACAAGGTGGGGGAACCTGCAGGGCCTGTGTCTGTCGCTTCAGAGCTACCCGCATCCTCACTTTTGCAAAAAGTGAAAATTCCCTTTTGCAAAAAACAGCATGAGCGTTTTGTAGGCACGTAGGAGCCTGTTCTGCATTAATTTGAAGGCGATGAACACGATCTCCATGCCGACGATGATATAAATGGAGAAGAAGAGGAAGAAGTGGGGGTGACTGAGCTTGATGTCCCCGAACCCAATGGTGGTCAGTGTGACGAAGCAGAAGTAGAAAGCGTCCTCGAATCCCAGCTCTGTCTCCCAGAAGGGGAGGACGGCAGCTGCACAGGAGATGTAGGCGAAGATGACCAGGGCGATAACGGGGAGAGGGATGTCCAGCCTCTCCACCTGCTGGCCTACTTCATCCAGGTTGCTAAGGATAGAACAGGACAGTCGCCCCAGTGCCAGCTCAGGGCATGAACTGCTCCTCTCTACGGGCTGCTTGGGTAGTTGTAGCTTGTCCTGATTGTCTCGGACGACCAGTCTCTCAAACAGCTCCACATTGCAGCTTGGAGATGCAGGCTCCCCGTATGGCTGGGGGTCTAGGAACTCGCCCGCACCAGCACTGACGACAATCTGAGGGATGGTTTCCTCCGTGGGTTTGCTGTCCTGCTGCCTCCTGCAGAACAGGCTGGAGCACCATTGAGAGGGAGCATGGGGGAGGCAAAGGAGAGCCTGGAACCGACTGTAAGCCCTGGATAAGACGGTGGCTAGGATGTCTCCGATGTCTGTGAGGACCAGGAACATCAAAGGGATTCCGAAGAGAGCATAGAGCATGCACAGGAACTTGCCGAGCCTGGTGATGGGGTACATGTCTCCATAACCTGAGAAACAAGACAGAGCCTGGTGTTGATACCAGTCTCCCAGCATCCCCCAGGGGCTCAAAAGAGACCTGCTGTTTCTCCTCCTGGACGTGAAACTTTACACGGTAAGAATATTCATCCTGGACTGGGTGCAGAACTCGGGGAAAGCTTTGCTTAGTGGGCATAAGGCTTCAACCGCCAGTGCCAAAAACAAACATAAATGAATAAATAAATATTCATCTCAAAGCATCTGCGTGTGTGTCTGGCATGTATCTTGATCAAGGGACAGGGCAAGAAGAGAGACAACTCTTATCCTGACTGAAAATATCTGTGGCAGGGGACGTACTGGGGATGGCACAATCGCCCTTCATTTTGTTAGTGATGGTTATTTCGTTGTGCCCCATGTGCACCCTCGAGGCAGGGCTCACTCGCCTGGAGGGGCACTGGTGGGAGGCGGTCATTTCCACTTCATCTTGCCTAAGGTGCTGGCTTCCACGAAGCCACCTTTGTCCTTTCCAAGGGTCCTGGACCTCTTGGTGCATTTGTTTTTATATAAGACATTTATTTTATGCCTCTGGTGTGGACGGTAGTGGGCATTGTATCAGGGACCATAGAAAGGAGATAAAGTTACCACCGAGTCGCCAAGCTGCGAAGTTTCAGGGGAGAGAGCTACGTGTGTTTGTAAGTGGCGGTGAGGATGCTCTCCGCAGGCAGCACTCACAGTGACCTCAGTGCGCAGCCCGGCTCTGAACTTAGCAGGCCCCTACTTGGCCACTACTCACATCTTTGCACTTCAGGTTAGAGGGGGCTGGTTGGTCATGCTCCTAAGTGACTAGCTGGGCAGATCCTGCCAGGCTGGGACCCGGGACCCCATAGGCTAGTAAACATGATGCCCGAGAGCTAACATCCTCTTGCTGAACGCCTTCCTGGAGAGGTGTTCTCGTAATTTACAAATGGGGAAACTGAGGCAAGGGGCGATGAAGGAGCTTGGCCCAGCCCGTACATGTAATAAGTAGTGGAAGCTGGGAATCTAGCTCACAAGGTTCCTCAGACCTCAGCACTGCTTGTCGACTTGGGACAGGACTCTCAACTAGTAAGAATGGGTTGACCAGTGCCCATCAGGGCCTGCTTTTCTGTGGCTTCCATGCTGCCCTCCCTTCCCAGGAGCTGGGCCAGCGGCCCCTCAGCGTGGACCACTGCAGCTTTCAGAGCTGTTGACAAGCTGAGGGAAAAGCTTTGCTGGGTATGTTTGTATTTAATCTTTGACTAATATAGAAAAATGCATCAATTATGTAAATTAAATTGAAAGCGAGTCTTAGCAAGCTGAGAGCACCGGTCTCCTCTCGGCTTAAGGCCCCCTGCTGGAAACTTGGCCTCCCAAGGCAGACAGACTGTGGGATGGCCATCTCACCAGGATCCTAGGGACCCCCCTGAGTTCTCATCAGACCCCTTTCATCTGTTGAGTGCTGCACACCCCACCGGCTGGGGCCAACCACGTGGCAGCAGGGTTAGTTAGCTCCGTGGATGCGTTCCTTCAGGGAGTAGTTACTGCGTGCTTAGGGAACCCACGAAGGACACACGTGCAACACAAGCTCTCTGAGTTTCTAGAGCAGGGGAAGCAGATGTCAATCAAATACCCACCAAAAGGACTATTAATATTTGAGATGAGGTGCCATCACAGGAAGGGAGAGAACAAATTATTATAAACAATTATTATAAACAATAGAAACGAAAATTATTACAAATGTGGTTAAAACAAAGGCTTCCTTCCATTCAGGATTTAGGCTCAGGAAAGATTTCTTGGTTAGGTGACTTGAATGCAGGCTGTCACAGGGGCTGTTCTCATTTACTCTTGCTGCTGTGATACAAGACGGACCAAAACCTACTCGGGGAGGAAAGGGTTTGTGTGGCTTATAGGTTACAGTTCATCGTTGAGGGAAGCCAGAGCAGGAACTCGAGGCAGGGACCTAGAGGCAGAAACTGGAGCAGACATCATAGTGGATCCCTGCTTATAGCTTGTTCCCCTGCTCTTGTTCAACTGTTTCTCACACGGGCCAGGCCCGGCTACCCAAGGACGGTACTGCCCATAGTGGGCCTCCTACATCAATATAGTTTACAATTAATCATCAAGAAGATGTCCCCTAAACATGCCCTGAGTCAAGTTAAGGGAATCCCTTAACTGAGGCACCTTTTCCCAGGTGTGCAAGTTGACAGTCAAGATGAGCTAACTCAGGGGCCAGAGCGTGGCCAGGCGAAGCAGCAGCATTGGTGTGGGCAATGCTCCTGTAGCCGATTCATACAGCCAAGTAGTTTGTGCACCGCACATGAGCCAAGGGTGTGGCAGGGAGCTGGAATCCAGCCTGCCATGCACGCACCAAGCTCCTGGCTCGGGACTCTATGTCTCCCTAGAGAGGATTTTAAATTTTAACCAAAGTGTATCCAGAGTAAAGCTGTCACTATATACGAAGAGTCAAGGAAGGCCAGTGTGATGGTTGAATAAGAATAATGCCCACCCTCCCCAAGGCTGGAGAGATGGCTCAAAGGTTAAGAGTGCTGCCTACTCTTCCAGAGGTCCTGAGTTCAATTCCCAGCACCCACATGCTTGTTCCCAGTCATCTGCAATGAGATCTGGTGCCCTCTTCTGGCTTTTAGGCATACATGCAGACAGAATACTGTATATAAAATAAATAAATTTTTAAAAAGAAATAAAAAATAGCCCCATAGGCTTATCTATTTGAATGCCTAGGCACCAGGGACTGGAACTCTTTGATAGGATTAGAAGGATTGGGAGATGTGGCTTTGTTGGAGGAAGTGTGTCACTAGGGGTGGACTTTGATGTTTCAAACGCCCCTGTCAAGCCCAGGCTTTCTCTCCCTGCTGCTTGAGGATCAGGATGTAGAACTCTCAGCTACTTCTCCAGTACCATGTCTGCCTGCCTCCACGCTCTCTTCCATGACGATAATGGACTACACCTCTGAACTGTAAGCCAACCCCAATTAAATGCTGTCTTTTTTGAAGAGTTGCCTTGGTCACAGTGTCTCTGCAGCAATAGAACAGTAATTGAGACAGCCAGTGTGGCCAGTGGGCATGGATAGGGGAGGGCAGTGAGGTGAGGCTGGGGAGGTGAGGGATCTAAGGGCTCAAAGAAACGAGTACCTAGGGGTGTAAGAAAGGTACTGAGACAGGAAGACAGGGCTGGCTTGTCCGAACCCTCACTGAAAAGGTGGAATTCTGGCAGAGAGCCCACTAGGAGGTGTTTGGCAGAATTCAGGAACCCAGAGGAGAGGAAATGCCATGGAGGAAACTGGACACCTCACTCTGATTCACGAGCTCCGTGGCCTGGTCTAAGGGACTTGATCATTTGCTGCCTCGATTTCATTGGGTACAAAAGCAAAGGGCCTGAAATCACACCTCAAATCTCAGCTGCTTGGGAGGCTGAGGCAGGAGGTTAGAAAGTTCAAAGCTGCCTCTGAGCTTGGTGCACCAGCCAAGAGTCCTATCCCAAGTTTTATGTGGGCCCCAGACTCATAGCCCTTAGGGATGTCACAGGCCATGAGCAAGTCCCCCACACATGAAACACCTCATTTTCCAGATAAGGTACAAGCCCCCTGTTCTCAGGAGTTTCCGGAAGCTCACAGCTGACTCCTTAGAAGCAACTGCCTCCTCAACCCAGGCCTCCAGGGTCAGGGCCTAGAGTTAAATTTATTTCGATTTAAAAGATCAGATCAAATATTGCTTGTGCAATCAGTAAAGTGCTTTTTAGAATTAAAATCCCCTGCCCAGCAGACTTACGGCTATCTCCATTACCGCCCACATTTAATGTACAGTAGACGGATAAGGCTGTGACCTGTTGAGGTGACTGACACAGCTATGTCCCTCGAGAGCCGGCACCTTTTACTCCAAGAGCTTGCCCATCGATATGTCCAACCCAAGGTGGGCTTCCGGAGACCCTCCGAGTGAGATGTGTTACGGTCCAGAAGATCCGCTACATTCCAGAAAAGATCCCTGGGAAGCAGGTCTCAGAGGGCACACAGCCCCAACAGAGAGAATGAACTAACTCTCCCAATTACCGAATGCTGAAATGCAGAATGGAAAACTATCACTTCCTATAATGCATCCCTTATTCCGATACAATCACTCCACAGCACTTAGCCTGCCAAGGATTTAATAGCCCCTGCACTTCCCTTCCTGATGCCAGGAGCTGAGCCAGGTGAGAACTGAACGGCCTCAGACACAGGTATCACTTTCTTAGCCTCGGGGCCAGGTGTCTTCTGGGTGAGCTGGACAGGCAGGGCTGAAGCAGGGGTGCAGAGGAACCCCCAGCAACGGTCACCCCACCATCCTCCTTCAGGGCACTTCTAGCCACAGGCTTCTCTACTAGACTCATACAAAGGGTAGCGGTTTGGGTTTTCCTGAGATTTGAACCAAGCCAATGCATTTCAACTGCATCGGTGATGGGAGGCCTGGAGGGCTCCTACAGAAACCTGGGCCTGGATTCTGATAGGTCTGGGGCAGGACCCACAGGGGTTCGTGTAAGATAGGGAGATTATGCAGAGCAGCTAGGCTGAGAGTTTGCGTGGGAAATGTCTCCACTGCTTATCAAGGGGGCAGGGATGAGGCTTAGTTGGTTAGGGTACTTGTCTAGCACATACAATGGCTCAGTCCTCACACCACATGGCCACAGTGGCACTGCTCTTAGTCATAGAACTTGGGAGGTGGAGGTGAGACTATTGGAAGTTCAAGGTTTGTCAAGGGGAGTTCTAGACTGGATAAAGCCAGTGGTTCTCAACTTGCGGACCCCTTTTGGGGGTTGAATGACCCTTTCACACTGGTTGCCAAAGTCACAGATAACATAGATGTTTACATTATGATTCACAACAATAGCAAAATTACAGTTACGAAGTAGCAACAAAAATAATTTTATGGTCAGGATCACCATAATCTGAAGAGCTGTGTTAAAGGATCGAGCGTTAGGCAGGTTGGGAGTCACCGGGTGAAGGCAAATTGCAGACCATACTTGATAGAACTGAGCGTGAATTTGCATTCCTCACAAGCTCTTGCCAGGCTAACTTGAACCTGCCCTCATTCCTAAAGTCCTCTCAACTGGCCTAGGACATAAGAGTCCAAGTCTCCCTATGGCCCCTGGAGCCTAGAAGGGCTCCCAAGACTGTTCTCCCAGAGTCTTAAGGTCCTACAGGGGATACTAAGGCTGGCGTTTTACAGGGATCATTTTTCTTGCCTGGAAGCCTCCTCTCTCTGATCTGTCAGACTTCAGCTCACAGGTCACGTTCACAAGGAAGCCCTTACCCCTCTCAGGACAAGTCAGGGCCCATCCCATGTGTCTCACCTGCCCCTGTCTCAGATGTTCCTCTTGCATGGTTTTTAGCATGGGTGCTTATTGGTCCCTCTCTTTCCTCTCTGTCCCTCAGATAAGAGGCTTCCCTGGGGAGGAGCACCCAACCTGTTCCCATGTGTTAGGAACACGAGTGGTTTACAGAGAGAGGCAGTAGAGAGGGCTCAAGCGTACATGACTGAGTCTCGGGTTCTCCATCTGGATATGGGATGACAACTGAACCTGTCTGGTCTGGGCACAGAGGAACAATATATATGAGGTTAGGGCTGGAGGCAGTGTTCAGTCGTGGAGTACTTGCTACACACACACACACACACACACACACACACACACACACACACCACAGAAACTAGGGCATCTTAATTGCAGCTATGCATATATGGGGCAGTGGGAAGAAACAGGCACAGCAGCGGAAAGACCAGGTCCCCATTCCCGGTTCCTGTGCCCTCCATCATTCAGGATGCTGGCCTTTGTGTGGCCTCTGAGAAGAGCAAGCATGGCTTTGAGGGTTCTCAGAACCCATCTTTAGATGAGAGGCTGATCATGGTGCAGAGACAGTCCTCACCCTTCCCGGGTTCTAGAGGAGCCCCCTCTGGGTGACTGCTGCACTTTCCTCAGCCTGGAGATTGGGACCATGAACTAGCCAAGCACAAGGACAAGACACAGCCAGCTCTGTCCGCTCTGGGAGTTCTGCCCTCCTCAGGGCCACTGTGTACTCCAGGCTCCCATAGGGCGGCTCAGGGATCGTAGTTATCCTGCAGACCTCACAGGACCACAAGGTCAGGGTCGCACCTCTGAAGGAACGTTACTAGACCAAGTCTCAAAGTCCGTTCGTGGGCACCAATTCCACTCACTGGATGACCTTGGCCTCTGACCTCTGACCTTACCTCTCTGGGCTCAGAATGTGGGGCTCATATGGCCCCATTCCCTGGGCCTGCCTGAGCATTGGAGAGCAGCTGGACATGGCTGGGTTGTGTAATATTGTTTGTGGCCGTGGAGAGCACAATGCAGTGTTCAGATCCTGGTGCTGGGGCTCTTGGCTTCCCTCCATTTCTACACCACAGCCATTTCTCTTCTGTAGCTCTGGTCACTCCTGGCAAGTCTCCTGCCACCTAGACGCCATGAGCCTAAAGCCCATTCCCCTCCAGTCCCAGCCCTCACAGCAGCCAGCTCCAAGTCCACCTTTTCAGCAGACCTGGGCATCTCCTTCTGGAGGCACCATTGGGAGTCACTTCCATCAGCCAGGCATCCAGGTCTCCCTCTCTAGACCCATCCTCCCCTCTCCTTGGCTTGCCCATCCTGTCCATCAAAGCCAAAATCCCCAGTGCCAGCGGGGAGTTCTTCACCCCCACCCTGATCATCCTTCAGGCTGCCTTTCCTGCCCCCCTCCCATCTCATAGCCGCTGTTCTGACTTGGGTGGTTGCCCACCTGGACTCCTGAAGGAGCCTCTGGGGAGCCACTTTCTGTCCTTGTCTCAGGGAGACTGAGTCACCAATTTCTTCCCTGCCAGGAGTCGGTTGAACAAGGCCCTCCCTGTCCTAAGGGCATGATCTGGCCTCAATCTCTCTCTTCTTCATCCCTTACAGTCCCAGGCATTTGTGCTGTTCTCTGGCCTTCGATTGGCTCTGTGGGGTCTGGAACGCCCTTGTTATTCCCACCTACCCCCACCTCTCTGCCCTCCTACCCGCAGGCCTTTAGAATATTCTCACTGTTGGGTGCACCAGTTCAAGGCTGATCCAGCCACCTTCCTTCTCTACTTTCAGGAACCACGGTCGTTGTCCCGCACAGACCCCTTCTTCACCTGTGAGCATGCCTAAGCTGCCCGGAAACCTATAGGCTGGAGCCGTGTCTGCCCTGTTTCCAGATAGCACAGGCGTGCATGGTGGGCCAACCGCTTTACTCAGGAGCACTCAGTCAAGGGTCCAAGAAGGACCACAGCATGGCCTGTGCCTTGCTCATCTGGGCCCATGCCCAGGAACGGGGCTACAACCACCCATGCTGTCTTTTGAGTTGTCTTCCACCCCTGGGGCCTATGGACCAGTAAGGGCTCCCCTTCCTGCTGCACCCCTGTACTAGAAACAGCTCCCATCTCCCAAGGTAGGCACGCCACCACTCCTCCCTGTATTAGATAAAAGGAATGTCTCAGCACACCTGCCAGCAGGTACCCGTGTCCTTCCCAGGCAAGCAGTTGTTGTTAGCCGCAGGGCAAGCACTTACCCACTGTGCTGAACACCGTGCAGCAGAAAAAGAGAGCGCTCAGGAAGGACCAGTCCTCGGGCGCCTTGAACCACTGGGGCTTCATCCGCTGCAGATGCTCACACAGGTCCTTCCTGTTGCCGTCCACCACTGGGAAGAGACCAGAGTGATAAAAGGGGGTCTGCCTGCCAGACAGTCCTGCCCAGTGAGAGCTCAAGGGCCAGCACCACCCCACCCCATTGTCCCAACAATGCCCAGCCATCAAAGCCCTCCTTAAAAATGCTTCCCCTGCGTATGGAGTCGAAGAGACTGGATAGTCCCAGCGGGGGCCTGGGTGTGACGTGAGCTCAGCAGCCTTAGAGGGTTCCTTCCTTCTTCCATGGACTCAAACTGACTTTTTTTTTTCCTTTGAGAGAGGGCCCAGGCTGACCTCCAATGCTATAATCAACAAAGATAACCTTGAATTTCTGGTCATCCTAACTCCAACTCCCAAGAGTCAGGATTACAGACATGGTTCCTCACGGCTGGTTTATGTGGTGCTGAGGATCGAATCCAGGGCTTTATGCATGCTAGCCAAATACCACTGACTGAGCTACAGCCTTTGAAGACTTCTTAACATTTGAATCATTTCTTCCATGTTCCATTTTGTTTGTTTTGTTGTTGTTTGGGTCTTTGGGGTTTTGTTGCTGTTGTTATTTTTTGAGATAAGGTCTTGCAACGTACCCTTGGTTGGCCGAGAACTTGCTACATAGGACAGGCTATCCTCAGATGGTACCAGTCCTCCCATCACATTATAGTCACGCAGCACCATGCCCAGCCTTCTTTATTAGTTTTAAAGAGGAATAAAAGCCTCTGCCATCTCCATCCTGGAACTCCAAACTAGAAGGGCTTTCGGCAAACCAGGCTGTGGTGAGAAACCTGCAAGACACTGAGCCTATAGGCTTGGTGAGCACCCTGAGCTCCCGGCTTCAGGCTGAGGCTGTCTCTTGGGATGGGAAGCCTTGGTCCCTGGGCTAAGAGGATGGCACAGAGTCTGGCCACAGGGAAAGTCACCACCCACTTGAATTAAATGGCCCCAGTCTGAGAATCCAGACTCTGGGTGCTAGCCTCTCCCTGACTACTTCTTATATGTCTAGACAAAAGGCTACTTTCTGAGTCTCAGTTTTCCCCATTTGCAAATCAGTTCAGCCTGGTGGTTAGAATCTCAGACTCATGGGTCGCCTGAATGGAATTTCTATCTTGTTTTCCTTGTACGTGAACTTTGAAAATTACGTAACTTTCCAGGGCAAGAGAAGATAGGAGATTAAAGATATAATCAACAGAACATGAGAAAAATAAAAGAGAATTAAAGATAAATAAAAAATTAGGCTCCAACAACCGGGAGGGGGAGAAGAGGGCTTGAGAGCCTGCCCCGTTCTGCATGTGGCCCCGTATGGCCTCTGCATGCTGCTGCTCCCAGGTGGGGACATGGTTTGCGAACAAGTCTTGATAGCTGGGGCTGACTGGAAGTTGGCCCAGGAAGTCAGAGTCCTGCTTGGTGGAGGATGTTTGCATCTTTGTCTTAGAGACATTTCTACTCAGTGGCCAGGCAGATGCTGAGGTGCTATTGGCATAATTGGGGCTGTCATAAGACCCCCATTTGTAGCAACTTCAGGGTCCCTGACCCAGCCCACACCTCAGATTCACCCAGGAAATCTATCTAAAGTCTACATTTCCAAGCTTCCTCCCACATCCACACAATTGGAATCTCAAAGCTGGGCTGGAGGGATTTGTAAAGGGGTCCTGGACATGGAGTGGAGTGTGCTACAAAGTCTTGGTCTAATGCCACAATGCATTTTCTTGCTTAATCCTGCCCAGGCCCCCTTATCTTATCCCTATTTTTATAAACTAGAAACTGAGTCCCTGGCATCCAGACTCACTCTGGCCAAACCAAGGGATGTAACAGAAATGATACCTGTTGAGCATCTTCTGCCTTGCAGAGGACTCATGCCTCTCATCTCTGCCTTCCCAGGGGTCCTCACTATTGGCAGATCTCAGATAGGGGTCCCCTTCTCTTCAGGAGACTAACAAGGGAGGACCCTGCTGCTGCTGTAGATCTCATAAACTAAGCTAAAACAACAACCTGGCCTTTGTCACCCCAGCCTTGGACCCCACCCCCACAAGCCCACTACAAACAGACTCTGAAATAGGAATCAGCTTGTTCATTTCCGGGATGCATGCCCGGGTAGGATGGTTCCCTGAAGTCTCAAAGTTGAAGCCTGCACCACTCATCCTGCCCATCCCGCAAAATCTCCAGTGACCCATCCTCCCCTATGCCCTGGGGGCTGGGTGGGGCTGGTGGGAGCCTGAGGCACAGGGAAGGGGAAGCTGGACCCTAAGAGCACCTGCTTAAAGCTTACTTTCCCCATTGCACCCCTGTTCATTTCCCAGCTGCCCAGAGAAAAGTGACCCCACCCCCAAGCCCACTACAAACAGACTTTGAAATAGGAACCAACTGGGAGGAGGTTAGAGGTGAGCTGCTCACAGCCTCCTGCCAGGGTAGCTGCGAGACTGGAACCTCTCAGGCACCTACCTGTCCTGTTACATTTCAGGATGCTGCACAGCTTGTCCAGGAACTTCTTCAACTCAGGGTTCTCCTCTGCCTCTGGGTCAGAGCGGCCCTCGACTGCAGAGAAGAGAGCGGCACCCACCAGTGCATAGGTCACCAGGCAGCAGAGGAAACAGAAGCCAGGCAGAAGCTTGCCCAGGGCCTCGGGACAGCATCTCCTGGCTTTCCCCAGCACCTCACGGCAGCATCCCCTGGCCTCAGGTGGCTCCTCAGCTTCCATCCTCTTGGACCAGCTCAGGGAAGGACAGGAGGCCTTTGTGGAGAAGCCGGAGGCAACCAGCCTGGGCCTAGAGGAAGAGGGTGGGAGTGGCCGGAGAATGGCCAGGCTCCAGCCCTAAGTGGATAGTGCATGAGTTTCCCAGAGGACCCTGGAAGCAGCCGGAACCCATCATGTTCGGCTCATCCAGATAACTGGGATGGCGCCCCTGCTAGCGCCCCAAATTGCTATTGATCCACCTGACCAGCGCCAGAGCTGCTGGAGGTGGCTTTGGAGGACCTCGTGGTGATTGTTTTGTTCTGCCTTTTCCCATTCTGAAACTGCGGCCCTGGCTTCCAGGTACCAAGTCTGATATTCAGGTCTTAGTCAAATGCCTGTCTTTTCTGATGCTGTTCAGACACCTCTTGCCCTGGCGTGCCTGGGATATTGGACAACAGGAATAAGAATGAAAGTAGCTGTAGCCCCTTTGTTTCCAAAATGCTGGAACCCGTGTGGTTCTCTTACTAGCCTGGAACTTGCCAAATAGCCCAAGCTGGCTGGTCTGGAAACCCCGGAGATTCACCTGTCTCTGCCTCCTCAGCGCTGGGATTCTAAGTAGGCACTGCTATATCTGGACTTTTTTTTTTATGATAAATCTGGTCTTGAATTCAAATCCTCATGTTTGCAAGGCTAGCACTTTACCAACTAAGTCATCTACCTAACCTAAACTTCCTACTTACTGAGGTTTTTCCTCCCCTAGAGGAGTTTTGTTAACAAAAGTGCCGGTAAAACAACACTAAGTTCCCGGGTTGCGGAGACCAATGCAGTGCCTCGCTCTGCGCTGACGCAGTGTGGACAGAAGTCAGCAGCGCTACCACAGTCAAAGCTGAATCCTTCCACACCAGGGTTCGGGGTGTTACTGGTTGACTCTAATTGCCCTCTCCAATTCTCTGTTAGGGAACTCTGCGGGGCCATTGCTGGCTGGAAGACAGACCGTCTGTGATTACCCACGTGAGACCTCTACAATGCTCCTCCCATTTCTGAGACTAGGTCAGCCGCTGGGACAGGGTCTCTTCTTGGATAATGTAACTGCTCTTGAGCTGGTCATGCACCTGTGAGTATCTCCAAGAGACTAGTGTTTACCAAGCGGGACTTGGTAAGTTCCTGCCCTCTCTATCTGGGGTGAGTGGAAAGAGACTCCCTCATGGCCCAGCATGTAAGGGTGCCTGCCACCAAGCTTGCTAACCTGAGTTCAGTCCCAAACCCACACAGTGAAATGAGAGAGCTGACTTCTCAAGCTGCCTTCTGACTTCCACGTGTTCTGTGGTATATCCTTGTGTGCGTGCACGTGCGTGCGCGTACACACACACACACACACACACACACACACACACACACAGTGAATAAATCTAAAACATTTTAAAGAAATAGACTCCTGGGGGTGGGGGGAGATGACGGCTCAGCAGTTAAGATCACCTGGGGTCAGTTCCTTGCACCCACCTGGTGGGCGCAAAGCCGTCTGTCTTCTGGACTCGGCCGGAACTGCATGTACACGGTGTACAGACTCACGTGCAGGCAAAACACCCACATACACAAAATAATAACAAGAATTGTGAAAAGGAAGCATTCTTCAGAGCTCACTAATTCTCAGTAAAGTGATCAGCCACCGTCATGTACGGCTGGGAAGACCTGACCCAGCCCTCTTCCTTCTGCCAGTCGTGGGTGCTGCCCGCAGGCTAGGCCCTCACCAGACAGACTCCTTCATCTTGCTCCAGAGTTATGAGAAATTAATTTCTGTCCTCATAAAGCACCCAGTGTGTGTGTGGCTTTGGATTAGTAACACGAATGAACTAAGGGAGGAGAAATAGCATAGCTCTACTGAGATCTCTGACCACCATATTCTTCTCTAATCTCTCCTCCAGCTCCTTGCCCTCTCCTCTCCTCCCCCTCCTCCTTACTCCCCCCTCCTCATATAGACATTCGGTGGCCAAGCTGCTCAGGAACAAATAACCCACCGATTCTTTTAAAAATAATGAGAAGCCAATTACACGCCCACGTTAAACGTGGCATGGATTCCGGAAGATCAAATTGCTGTGTTACAATCAAGTTGTGCCGCCAACTTCATATTTGTATCCTACAGCTTTCGCCACTGCAGGGGAGTGTGTGGGAACTGAAGGAAGAAAGGTCTTCGTATAAAAGACTTGGTGGGATGAGGGTGGAGGTGAAAGCTGGACCTCCAAGGCTTGCTTGTTGGACCCCACCTAACCACGTGGGCAGAGAACCACTTCTTGTTTCAATTTCTGCTTATGGACTTTTGACTCTGCCCTGGGGAGAGGCCATGTGGCCAGTCACAGGATTAGCAAGGTACAAGGACAGTTCTTCCAGAAAAGACAGACGCGCAAGGAGGTGCAACCCAAGTGGCAGAAAGCTTCCCTAACATGAGTCAAGTCTCTTTCCCAGCCTTGTGTCCTGGCCCATGCTCATAATCCCAGCACCTGTGAAGTGGGTGAAAGAATATGGGTGTAACAATCCCTAGTTACCTAGTGAGTTTGCACCCAGCCGAGACTACAGGGGACCCTGTCTCAAGTTGAGACAAGTAAATAAATAAATAAAAATTAAAAGACAGACATGCCACCTTCCAGAAAGGAAGATCAAGGCAGTAATTGACAGCCTTTGCATACAAATACCAGTTCTTCATCTACACCCCTATGCTAGGTGGGAGAAGTAGACCAAAAATAAACACACCGATGAGGTGCTTAGGGGACAATGCAGGGCACAGCTGAGGTTTGGCTATGAAATGTCCCCCATGGGACGTGTGTTTGAGCACATGGTCACTGGCTTGTGGTGTGGTTTGGAAAGGTTGTGGGACCGTTAGGAGGTGCAGCCTTGCAGGAGGAAGCCTTTTACTTGAGGCAGCCTTTGAGAACACTTCCTGTTCTGTTTCTGCTTCCTGAGTGTGGATGCCACGTGATCAGCCAGCTTCCGACTCCCGTGGCCTTGCCTTCTCTGCCTTGAGGGGCGACAAACTCCACCAGTCTGGAACTGGGAGCCAGAACAAAACTTTTCTCCATTGTGCTGTTCTCATCAAGGTCTTTCACTACAACAACAGAAATACAAAAGAGACGAACAGGCGCACACAGATCTCTCCCAGAGAAACATGGTTGGAAGCGGAGAACATCACTCACTAGGGCACGGCTCCAAAGCTGGAGCTCTGGCATCCTAGAATTCTGACACAGAAGCTCATGGGTGTCCCAGCACAAACTAAGGGCAAATTCTCCAGTCCTCTAAATTTATCCTACCCAGCACCCTGATGGATGGGATGATAGTCACCCATTTTGGTGAGGATAGTTCTGATTTTTCAGTCTGAAAATGAATGTGAATCCCTTCTGGATAGACCACCCCTCAGTCATCACAGGAATAACTGTTCTAGTTCCCCAAGCATCCCATGGTCCAGGGAGGTTAACATATAATATTAACCATCACTGGGCTTGGCAGACATTCAATAGAGGCTTGTCTTATCAGCAGAAAGACCCCAGAGCCCACTCTTTTCCCCAGAAAGATGTAGACTTTATTTGTCTATTCTAGATGTGCTCTTTGTCTTCTTCTACCCTAAGAGAGGCAGTGCAGTCTAGAAGGGGCACCAGGAGGTCCAGGTCAGAGAGATGAAGTGATAGCCACTGGGGCCTGCCTAATATGTTCATTATAGTCCTTTTTATTGAAAATAGATTCTAACCAGGTGGTGGTGGTGCACACCTTTAGTCCCAGCACTTGAGAAGCAGAGGCAGGCAGATCTCTTGAGTTTGAGGCTAACCTGGTCTACAGAGTTAGTTCTAGGACAGCCATGGCTACATAGAGAAACTCTGTCTTTGGGAATTAAAAAAAATAGGGCTGGCTCACCAACACCTGCACTGTTCTGCTGCTCTGGTGAGGTGCAGGGCCTGCTCTCCGGAGTGTTGCAGCTGGTGGGGGTCAGGGATGACTGCCACTCTGTGGTTAGGTTGGTGTCCACATTTCTCTTTTGGTAGCCTGTGTAGTACCTTCTTGTGCTTGAGAGACTGGAAGAATGGGGGGGGGGGGCGGTGAAGACTCCTTGTGGCATCAGCTCAACTACTCCATCTTCAATGTGTGGGTGTTGTCGTCCTAGGCAATGCAGAAAAAAGCCTTTTGTCTTAGCGACAGCCTGGGTTGTCTGGAGATTTCCACGGGATCCCATTGAACCAACATCTCCACTGAATGCAGCCCAATCCCACCACTGGCTACAAGAGATGACCAGTTGAGCCTCTGTATCCCCCATGTGTTGACAGAGGCTGCTTGTTCATTTCCTGGCCGCACAGACCTGAATAATCACACGGAAACTATATTAATTACAACACTGCTTGGCCTATTAGCTTAGGCTTCTTATTAAATAACTCTTACATCTTAAATTAACCCAGTTCTATTAATCTGTGTATCACCACAAGGCTGTGGCTTATGGGGTAAGGTTCTGGGTGTCTGTCTCCTTTGGCATCTCTCTGACTCCGCCTACTCTCTCTATATATCTCTGCTCAGGTTTCCTGCCTGGCTTTGCTTTGTTAAGCCATTGGCTGAAACAGCTTTATTCATCAACCAATAAAAGCAACACATATGCAGAAGGACTTCCCACATCACCCATGACTAGGAGACCTCATTAGGATCATCTTCATAGAGTCTAGGAAGTTTCCAGTTTACTAGGTTTCCACACCCCTCTAAAACATTCCCCAGTTCTAGCCTTCTGTCCCCACACTCCTTCCACCCCATCTCTCCCATGTAGTACTACTTGCAGATGGTATGATAGTATATGTGTAACCCTAAAAATTCCACCATGGAACTCCTACAGCTAATAAACACTTCCAGTAAAGTAACTAGATACAAGAATAACTAGAAAAAAAAATCAGTAACCCTCCTATATAAAATGACAAACTGAGAAACTCCATTTCTTTACAAAATTAAACATACAATCCAGCAACTATAGTCTGTTGATATTTATTCAAATAAATGAAAAACACATTTATGCAGAACTTTATAAACAGATTCCTTAGGGGCCTAAAAGATACTGGGCAGGGAAAAGAACTTGTGACCAAGCCTGACCACTTGAGTTCAATACCCTGGGTCCCCACATGATTGAAGGGGTGAACTGACTCCCAAAAGGTTTCTTCTGATACCCCATGTGTGCTATGACACACAAGCACACTTGCACATGTGCACACATGTGCTCATAAACAAATATTTAAAAACTAAATAGATGCTACAGCAACTTTACTTAATTGCCCAAACTTGATAGCAACCAGGAAGTCCTTCAATAGGGGAATAAATAAATAAATTTTGGTACATCCAGGTTAGTAGAATATTATTTAACACCAAAAATGCTAACAAGCCACACAGCGACATGTTATCAGGTAAAATGATGGTGGAATCTGAAAGGCTATGTACTATATAAAACCAACTGGGCGCCCCTCTAGAAAAGGTAGGATGGTGGAATCAGAAGAAATAACTAGTTCCTAGGCTAAGACGAGAAACAGGAATAGACAGGTAAAGCATAGAGGGTTTTTAAAAATCTCCTTTTAATTGTGAATCTGTGTGTGAATATGTGCATGTGTGCACAGTTTCTGAAGAGGTCAGAAGAAGGCGTTGGATCCCCTTGAGCTTGAGTTACAGGTGGTTCTGAAAAGAGCAGCGATGTATTCTTAACCACTGAGCCATCTCTTTAGCCTGGAGCACAGATTTTTTTTTTTTAAACTGTAACCGTTTTGTATGGATACATATCATGATTTACTTTTCTAAACTTATGCACTGTGAAGTGAACCCCACCGTGGGTTCTACGTGGCAGCGGTGTGTCAGGGCAGGCTCTGATTGTCACAGGTGTGCCGACGAGAAGTGAGCCCCACCGTGGGTTCTACGTGGCAGAGGTGTGTCAGGGCAGGCTCAGCGATTGTCACAGGTGCACCAGCGACTGTCACAGGTGCACCAGCGACTGTCACAGGTGCACCAGCAAGTGTCACAGGTGCACCAGCAACTGTCACAGGTGCACCAGCGACAGTGGGGATGGTGGTCATGTCTCACATTAAGGAACAGAGTGTGGCTGGACCATCTTCTTTCTGCTTAGCTTTGCTGTGAGCTGAAAATACATCTTATAAATGAAGGACCCATGAGATGACTTAGAAGATGAAGTCGCTTGCTGCCAAGTCTGATCACTTAAGTTTGATCTCCGGGACCCACATGTTGGGAGGAAAGAACCAATTCTTACAAGTTGTCCTTCGAACCCTACGCAAGCACTATGGTGTGTGTGCCTGTTGCTCCAGATGCAGGGGTCCACTGCTTCTAGACTCTCTGGGCACCTGCACTTGTGTACACACACACACACACACACACACACACACACACACACACAACAGCACCCGGGAGTGAACCTGGGACTGACTGGTTTACCGCTTCCTGCCTGTCTCAGGTGTGGGCAGTGGCTAAGCATTAGGACATAACCAGGTGATTCCTCTCACAGTTCCAGATCACTCAGGTAGCTACCTGCTAAGACAGAAGGCACGGATATGGAATCCTTCCTGTGGCTCCTGTATAACTAATCATGTCAAAAATGAAAACACAGGGTTGAATTGAAGTTTCTGTACAAGTTAAATTGGTTCCCTGGGGACCCAAATATTTAATGTTTTCGTCTTAGTGAGAGAGAGATCCAGCCATTGAGGAGGCAGGCAAAAGTCCAAGCCCTGCACAAGCTGAAAAGGCTGCTGCCATTTGTCCAGCTCACTGCCCACGGCACAGCCCACCCTTTGAGATGAGTAACTGATGCCATGCCCTGATTCACATCCTTAGGAGGCAGAAGGGAAGGAACCTGGGTTTTTCTGCTAAGTGTTTCCTGCAGGCAAGATGCTCAGTTAGACCTCCTTAGAAATACTTTCACAGACACACCCAGGGGTGTGTCTCCATGGTGTTTCTTAATCTAGTCAAGCTGACAATGAAGAGGAACCACCAGCTACTTGAAATATATGTCTATACCTGTGTGTCTTTGTGATTTTACAAATGTATATATGTGTATTCATATGTGTATGTGTGTATGTATGTATGTATGTCTACGGTGTATATGTGTGTTTGTGTGTGTGTATCTCTGTGTGTGTGTATTTCTGTGTGTGTATTAAAGACAGTAAAAGTGGAAAAGGATTTCTGGAATGCTGCTTTTCTAGCCAGTCTACCAGACAAACACAGAAATCGGATTAGAAAGATTTGTACGAGCCCAGAGCCACAGAGCCCAGCTGGGGACCAAGCCCGGTACTTGTCCAGCTGTTGCTCATGCACAGCCTCTCGCTTCCTTGAGGAGAAGGCACTGACCTAACCAGCACAGTTGGCTGTCTCTCCTGCAGCTCCATCCCCTTCTGCCTCCCTGCTGCTGCCAGCCCCCATCTCCAGTACTAGGAGTGTTTGCTCCTCTAAGCCTGGAACTCCAAACCACAGCTGACCCCTGAGAGCAGTAAGGCAAGTATGCTGGGCCACCAGGCGATCAGGGCCGCCACTGCCTGTCAAGGCTATGAGAGCACACAGGGCTGCTCAGGAGAACTGGTCACTCAGTCACCCAGTATCAGCCTCAGAGGTGACCTCAGAGTGGCTTCAATCTATGACCTGACATCAGTCTGGAGTTGTCAAGCTTGGTCAGATGCTGGACTCATCAAATGAATGGCTTCTAGAATAGTCAAGGACCATCCCATTGTGCCAGGAAGTGATGATGTTTTTACAGGGCTGAGGATTATCTAGGGAAGGTGAACTGGGATAGGCAGTTAGAAACACACTCAAGACAGCGGCGCAAATGAAACACACGCGCATGCGCACGACATCGGAGGAATGTATTTCTTCAGAATCTGAGCAGGCAGCTTCTCTACCGAGGGGAGATCTGGCCTCATACCAAACCCTCCAGAAGCAATAGGGTCCTTTCTCCTCATGGTCCTAGGAGTTCTCATAAGATCTCTAGCAAGATGAGCTTTCCCCAAACCCGGAACCTGGACCGTTTCCATCTTTGCCACCAGAGGGAGCGCCAGGAACAGATTTGGGCCTTGCTTCCTCTAGGTTAACCACGCTACTACCTGCTGCCAGCCAACCAATTGAAAATGCCCAGCATTTTCCGGTCACTGCTGGCTTGTGGGACGTTTATGGTGGAATGATGCTGGGAATTCGGAATTACTGGATAGCTGCTCTCCTCTGTTTTTCTTTTATATTAATAGTCTGGTGTTCTTCCCAAGGCCACATCATTTTATCTCCCTCAGAAGCTGGGAAAGGTGCTTCCAATCAGAACCTAAAGCCAGACTCCTGTCACTTACGATCATGAAAGGATCCAGCCCCTCCACCCCCAACCTCTATCTTCCCCAAGCTATAGGTTTAGGGAGGTAGACAGGCTGTGGAATAAAGCGGGAGCCACTTCCAACTGCTGGGTTCCGCAGCCCTGTTTGACTGCAGACTCCACCTGAGCGAGGACTGCATGCTGTTTGGTTTTGACTTGATATAACCTAGAGTCAGCTGGGTTGAGAGACTTAATGAGGAACCCAGATCAGTTTGGGCTGGGGACGTGTCTGTGGGAGTTGCCTTGATTGCTAATTGCTGCAGGAAGACCCAGCCACTGTGGGCAGCACCATTTCATAGGCATGGGGTCCTGAGCAGTACAAGGAAAGAGAAAGCTAGCTGAGAGCAGGCAAGCAGCAGCAAGGATATGCATACCTGTTTCTCTCTGTTCTTGACCGTGGGTGGGATGTGACCTGCCTCAAGTTCCTGCCTCGACTTCCCCACAGTGATGGACTGTAACCTGGAACTGTGAGCCGAATCAACCTCATTTCTCCCCTATGTGTCTTTCTGTCACAGCAACAGAAAAGATACTAGAATGGATGAGATGGGTATCCAAATAACCTGCTTCCGGGATGGAGGAGGACCACAGCCCTGTGAAAAATTATGACAAATCCCACCCCAGATGACTCACTAGGGGAGCTGGGACGCAACAGTTTCTCATGCTTATTACCATAAAGAAAGCTTAGGATTGTTTTACGCCTCTAAGAAAACGTTTTGTGTAAATGTGTTTAATGGTTTGTGTGTGTGCACACATATGTAAAGGCCAGAGGTCACTGTTAAGTACCTTCCTCAATTGCATCCCCTCTCAAACTCTCTCTGATACAGGGTCTCACTGTATAGCCCTGACTGGTTCTGAACTCTCTTTGTAGCCCAGACTGAACTTACAGAGATCCCCTTGCCTGTGCCTCCCTGAGATTAAGGACATGTCAACAAGCCCGGCCTTGTCTTATAGTTGGAGATAGGGTCTCATGTTAAACCTGGAGCTCACCCGTTTGGTGAGGCGCTGGCCAGCAAACCACAAGGATCCTTTTGTCTTCATGTTCTTGCATTGGAATCACAAGAGTGAGCTGCTGTGATTTGGGGATCGTGCAATGCTATGTCTGATTTTTATTTTATTTGGTGTTTGGTTGATTGATTTGAGGTGTGTGTGTGTGTGCGTGTGTTGTGGATTCAAGGAATCTAATTCAAGTCCTCATTCTTGGATGGTAAGCCCTTTTCTATCTCCCCAGATAAAAATGCTCCCCTTTTTTGTTGAATAGCTGTAAAACCCAGATGTTCCTGTGAGTCCATTGCTCATTGGTTTCCATGCAGAACTCAAGGCTTCATCTACTGAGGTAGGCAGAGGAAATTGGGCTTGACTTCAGGTTTGGAAATTCAACAAAGATCACCTGCTATGGGTCCCTGAACTTGAAGGCAACCAATAGGCTACAAGGGGTGGGGGGGTGAACTTGTTACCATGGCCAGATTATCTTTCCTGCAGGAGACAGGCAATAGTAAAACAAGGCTTGGCAATGAATCCTGGGGGCAGTCCTGGGTTGCAGCCAGAGACCAAGTTCACAGCTCCACAGAGCATGTTCCTCTGTCTTCCCTCCTCACACAGGGCTTCCCTGTCTCAGGAAGTGCAGCGCGGCAGTTTGGATTAGGTATCATCTCTGTTACACAGATGCGAAGGAGTCTTGCCTGCATCTCAGAGTCCCTGCTGAAGTGGGTACCAGATTCCAAATCCCCAGTACTGACAGTCCCAAGACCAAACAAGCGACTTCATGAGCCGAGGTTACCACCAGACAACTTCATGAGCCGAGGTTACCACTACGCAGATGATGCAGGCCTAGGTACTCCTGACTGAACTTGGGCTCTGGGGATCTCTGGGTAAGCATCTACAGAAAAGGAGCCACCTCTGGTAGGGAAAACATTTAGCAATGTCTGGGGCACTCTTGAGTAGAAGAGGTTGTATTTGCTATTCACTATACAGTCCTCCTTTCCTGACTCCTCACCCTCTCCTCCACTCTCATTAGCTCAAAGACAGCTGTTACGAATCTTGTCCTTAGGAACAGGGAGTGGTTGAAGCATGCATTAGTTACTTCACTGTGGCTGGGACAAAATACCCGATGGAGGCCCTTAAAAGGAGGAGGGGTTTCTTTGGGTTCACAGTTCCATAGTGAAGAGCATCATGGAGAAGTCCTGGAGCATGACCGGATGCTCACATTGCATCCACCCAGGGTTGGGAAGCGGAGAGACCGATGTTCAGTTCTTCTAACTCCCATTCAGTCCAAAACCGAAGCCCACAGAATGATTCCACAGGCATGCAGGGTGAGTCTTCCAAACAGTCCAATCTTGAAACACAGACACAACCAGAGTTTTGTCTCCAAGGTGATTCTAGATCCTTTTGAGTTGACAATCAAATTAATGATCACAAAACATAACTACACAACATGAGATTCCTGCTGGGTCATTCAGAAACAAGTGCTGTATTTCAAGGCTAGCCTAGAGCAGCAATTTTGTCACCACAGGAGAGTTAAAGGACAGAGAATAGACGGATGATGCTACCGGCTGTGTCTGGACACTGTTATACTTGAAGTCAGTGTATGATCCATAGAGCGGCCTTCTTGTCTCTCGAGCCATTCTTAGGTGCTCAAAGGCCCTAGGCAGTGTATAATCCCTCGACGGTCAACACCAGCTATCCTGTTATAAAACCCTCTGCTCTTCCCATCGCTCATCGCCCACACGGGCCGTCCAGCCAACTAACTTTCGGACCATGGCCAACCTCGAGCATACCTTCATTGCCATCAAGCCAGATGGCATGCAGCGCGGCCTGGTGGGCGAGATCATCAAGCGCTTCGAGCACAAGGGGTTCCACCTGGTGGCGATGAAGTTCCTTCGGGCTTCTGAGGAACACCTGAAGCAGCACTACATTGACCTGAAAGACCGTCCTTTCTTCCCAGGGCTGGTGAAGTACATGAACTCCGGGCCCGTGGTGGCCATGGTCTGGGAGGGGCTCAATGTGGTGAAGACAGGCCGAATGATGCTGGGAGAGACCAATCCAGCTGACTCTAAGCCAGGCACCATTCGAGGGGATTTTTGCATTCAAGTTGGCAGGAACATCATTCATGGCAGTGATTCAGTCCAAAGTGCAGAGAAGGAGATCAGTCTATGGTTTAAGCCTGAAGAACTGGTTGACTAAAAGTCTTGTGGTCATGACTGGGTATATGAGTAGAGATGATAGTTCTCAGCATTACTGATGGATCCCTGGGCACAACTCTTCATTCCACAGAATGGATCATCTTTTCTAAAACAATAAAGACTTTGGAACTGGAAAAAAATAAAATAAAATAAAACCTCTCATCCAATTCTTCTTTTATAAGGTTTGTTTATTTATTACGTATATAGTGGTCTGTCTGCATGCACGCTTCCACATCAGAAGAGGGCACCAGATCTCATTACAGATGGTTTTGAGCCGCCCTTTGGTTGCTGGGAATTGAACTTAGTACCTCTGGAAGAGCAGTCAGTGTTCTTAACCTCTGAGCCATCTTTGCAACACCCGCCCCGCAACCCCTTCATCCATTACTTCAGGGTTTGCCCTTTATTTCCACCCCTCTGGAAGCTTGTCCCAGACTCTGTTTTTTCTCCTGTCCAGACAAGTTGGTCCCTGCACAAGGAACAAATGCTGTATTTGTTACTTTTTTCCTCGTTACAACAAAGTATCTGACAGAAGACAGCTAGCTCGAAGAAAGAAAGGTTCCCCTGCCCCCCCCCCCCCCCCCCACACACACACAGCTTGACAGAACAGTTCATCCTGGTAGAGAAGGCAGGATGGCAGGAGTGTGAAACAGCTGGTCACATTGTATCAGCAGTCACCAGACACAAAGATTAAGAAATGCTGGTGTTCAACTCCCTTTCTCATTTTAATTTAGTCCAGGATCTCATTCCATGGGATGGTGCTGCCCACATTTAGAGTAAGTCCCATCTCAGTTAAACCTCAGAGACACAACCTGAGCTATTAAATTGGTGCCAATTCCTATCCTATCAAATTGACAGTGAAGAACCACAGAGACCATCAGAAAGCAGCCAGGTCTCTCGCTGATGCCCAGGTCCGTCTCTCTGTGTTTGTGTAAGGATATGTATGTGTTTTCACAGTGTCTTTGAAGGGATTTTTCTGGGCACTCATTCCTCCAAACATCCACATCCTAACATTTTCTCAGCCACCTACCCACTCACTCTTCAACAAAATACAGCAAAAAATGGCTGTATGGAGGAGGTGTGACCTATTATCCCAGAGCCTTGGCAGTTAGAAAAGTCTCATGTTTGGGGGAAAACATCTTTGATGAGGCTGTGTCTGAAGTCTCTGCATTTACCTGTGACCTTTATTGTCTCTGTTTCCCAAGGCCTCACATGTGTAAGCACCATCCAAAAGTGCAAAATCAAGTGTATTTCAGGAAAAGACGTTTTCCTATCCTCAGGTTCCTAGAAAATTGCTCCCCGAAAGCTCTGAGCACTGGCCGTGAGCTGTTTGTTTTTTGAATAGCTCCATGAGCGAGTCTGCTTTGTGTCTGTCATTCCACTGCAGCCAAAGGTGGCGTTTCTTTTGTTTATAGTATTAGTGTTATATTGTTGGTGATCTCATTGTTCTTGTTTGTGACATGTTTACCTCAGTAGGACGGTTATTGTAGATGGTGAGTCGGGGGCCAATCTACCCACCAAACCTGCAGAACTAAAGAAAAAGACTCCAATCTGTCCGGCAGGGTGCATATTACTGCTCTCTTGGATTGTTAAATTCTAATTATAGGCTGTTGGTCCCTGTTAGAGGCATTTACAAGCCTAAATGCTGTTCTGCAGAGTCTTTTTGCCAATAGGTGTGTTTTCGCTGTTGTTGTTTTATAAAACACAATGTTTGCACATTTGGAGGAGCAGAGCAGGTGAGTGTTCTCTAACCTGCTGGATGGGAAATAGGTGAAACATGACTCAGAACCAAGAGATGGCAGAGAAAAAAGTCTACCTCGATTTAGTATTTATTTAGGAGAAATTTCTGGAACCCTTTTCTAGGTCTTAGATCAATTGATTCCTTCTAAGGGACACTCACTCTGACTCTGCCTGGGAGTGGTGGCATCCCAAAGAATTCCCTGTGGGTGTCCCAGTTAGTCACTGTATGGAGCTCTAGACATCACTGTCTGTGAACAGCAGGAAAGTCTGCAGAGGGGTCAGGTTGGAGCCACCAATGCCTCTCTCAATGCTTAGTACACGGTAGGCACTTAGTGTATTGTGTCATGTGTGTGGCATTTGACACGGGTTAATTATGACAGAGAAGAAAAACAGAAGGCCTCGTTCGTAAGAACTGTCAGGTGCAGACATCAGGAAATTGTGTAGGGTGTGCCAAGTAGAATTCAGAAAACATAGTGGACCTCATCAGGAAGGATGAGCAAGATAAATGAACTATATGGTAGGACAGACCAGAGCTTAGTGTACAGGGAGAGAGAGAGACAGTGTGTGAGGTGTGAAGGTCTACATCGGGCTGACAGCACTGTTCCTGTCCCCTAAATCAGCCACCAAATACATCCTACACCAAAGGCAGGAGGAAGCCTCTGCATGTCCAGTCCTGATGCAGGTGCTGTTACCAAAGCAGGGGAACAGAATCCTAAAGCAAAGTGGGTGCCATTGTCATAGGAACCATCTGTCTACCAACTCCCTTCACCCTCCCTCAGCTATAGGCCTTGCAGTAACCACATCAAAGATAGTGTGGAGAGAGATACAGAAGAGACTGGAGATGGTGGAGGATTGGGCTGGCTACCTGTCCTGTTGCTGTGATAAACATCCAGACAAACATAGTTTACGTAAGTCATGCAGTGTGAGAGTCCAGTCTGCCATGTAGGAAGACATGGTGGCAGGAGCTGGAGACAGCTGGTCACACTGCATCCACAGTCAGGAAGCAGTAGGTGGTGGGTACTGATGTTCACCTTGCTTTCTCTTTATTATTCATTCTGTAACCCCAGTCCAAGGAAAGACACCCATGTTTAAGGTAAACCTGCCCATCTCAATTAACCTAATATAGATAATCCCTTACAGGCACAGCCAGAGATTTGCTTCCTCCACAACTCTAAATCCATCAAGATGATAAGACTACTCATCACAAAGCTAGAGACCACAATGTAGATGTGAGCAGGAAGGAGAACAAGAGAGGAAGGGGGGAGGGAGAGAGGAAAGGAGGGAGGGGGAAAGAGGGATGGAGAGCAGGAAAGGGAAGGAGGGAGGGAGAGAGTGGCATATTATATAACCCAAAACTTAAAGACCATCTCTTTCCTATTGTATCTTATTGTGTTTCAAATTTATTCAGTGCACTGTGCAATCTAAGCATCTAGCGATCTAAACTTGATCTTAACCTTTCTATTTTATTGCATCCAGAACAGCTCGCCTGGTGATGTATTCAGAGATTAATTTCATGTACAACACATGAAACGATGCATTGTGAATTCTCTGAAAGAACTGCTGGTTAGGGTGGAGTTAAGGTTAAACCAGTTTCTAAATCTAGCTTCCAATAGAAACAAGTCATTCAACAATTATCCACTGTGTCATGGGCTAACGATACACTGATGGGAAACCATGACCTTTGCTCTCACGAAGCTCACAGTGGCAGAAAGACAGTGGGGGGAAGAAACACCAAGAAAATGTAAAGTTTGAACAATGGCAAATCCTGTGAAGGAGGCCCAAGGATCTCTGAGCGTGTGACTCAGGAATGTGAGCCATTCAAAGAGGGTAGGAGAAAAACAAAGCGAGAAGTCATAGGTGTTGCAGGCAGAAGGTTTGAACTGTGCAAAGACCACGCCATATGAGGATGTCAACCACCATGAGCACTGGTTCCTATGCTGGCTCTCACGCTGAATGCAGGAATACAGACCTGACCCATGACAGGCACAGGAAAACAGAGCCAGAAGGGTCGCTGGAGAAACCTGGGGTCCTAACTCAGTGTCTTTGTTTCACTCTGGCTTCCACCATACCTAAAGCGTCATGATCTCTGGATAAAAAGCTGACCACATAGAACTAGGACTATATCTCAGTGGTAGTTGGTGGCCAAGGAGACATGAGGCCCTAGCCTCCCACCCCCACCCCTGCAAAAATTGGGCAAAAACTTTCCCTGGCTCCTGAAACTAATTCAAAAGCTTTGGCGCTCTAACTCAATCCCAGTTTTAAAGTCTTCACTACTAACACCTCACTGAATTCCAGCCATGGGGGAAACAGTCAAGATACCTACCTCTTCCCTGGCCTATGCCAAACTCTGCAGGAATTACTTCTCATCTTCATAGCAACCACATGAAGGAACCTTAGTACTCAGAGAAGCTGATGAATACCATGCCTAAGTCGTCCCGCTAAGTGGGACGGTTCAAGTCTACAGCTATAAAGTCCTATATAAACCAAGATACACAGCTGCAGATGAAGGTTTGGAGGACAGGGTTGATGTCCATGATGCTCAGACAGGCCTGTCTTGGTGCTGAGGTTGTGTGGTTGGTGTTTAAACTGTCTCTGGGAAGGACATGAACAAGTGTCCACACACCCCACATAGGGAACCCAAGACTGACTAAAGAAAGGATTCCACCAAAGTCCATAGTGAACCTGTGAGTTTTATTGGGGTTTGCACTGGCTGGTTTTGTGTGTCAACTTGACACAGGCTAGAGTCATCAAAGGAGGGAGCCTCAGTTGAGGAAAGGCCTCCATGAAATCCAGCTGTAAGGCATTTTCTCAATTAGTGATCAATGGAGGAGGGCCCAGACCATGGTGGGTGGTGCCATCCCTGGGTTGCTGGTCCTGGGTTCTGCAAGCCAGAGGAAGCAAGCCAGTACGCAGCACTCCTCCATGGCCTCTGCATCAGCTCCTGCCTCCAAGATCCTGCCCTGTTTGAGTTCCTGTCCTGACTTCCCTCAGTGATGGACAGCAATGCTGAAGTGTAATAAACCCTTTCCTCCCCAGCTTGTTCTTTGGTCATGGTGTTTCATCACAGCAATAGAAACCCTACCCGAGACAAAGTTACTCCCAGGACTGTGGGTGAGGGGTTGCTTTGTAGTCGCAGAAACGGCTCAAAGAGAGCTGTTGTCATGTAAGCCCACTCCAGCATCTGCAGCAGCTGTGGGAGCTGGAAACCTGAAGGTAGCTTGACAGGTTAAAGTCTGTCCTGGCAGGCAGACTAGTCTCTGCCTTTCCTGGGCAGTTTAGCTGGTCAGAGCCTCTTGTAGGGAATTTCTTTTGTCTAAAACATCTCTCAGCAATCCTTGCTGCTTATATAAGCTTGGCAGGGAGGGGTAAGTGCAGCTGGTCAGTTTCAGGGACTTTCTGAGGCTTCTGAGTCGTTAGTTCCCTGAGTCTTAAGGAGCCTCCCTTTAGAACATCTCGAGTCTTTATGAGTTTCCCTTCCAGGTGTATGGATCTAGTCAGGAAACTGCTACACAATAGGCGGGACTAAGGTTTTGGGGATGGGGCTATCATTTAGGAACAGATTGGCTGTGATTTTGCTATTTTGTAATCTTGCTTTGTCTTTTTGCTTGCAGTTGAAGCTCTCCAGAAAATCCTTTGTGAAACAAGTGCCGGGCAAGGCCCTAGGATCAATTCTTTCATTTCCACCTCTCAGAGAAGTTCATCTCTACAGTGGATGATTTGGGGGTCAGCTTTGAGAATGTGAAACTTGAGACATGTAACTCAATTAGCAGGCACTATGTCCTCCCCAGCTGGGTCACTGCATCAAATCCCAAGACCAAGTGTTCTTAGAACAGCCCTGCCAATCATTTCCCCCTCAAGACCTGAGAGGACCTCCCCCCCACCCCCAGCCTGACCAGCTCTGTAGCTGAACAAGGGACCAAACCTCTGTTCTCCCTGTAAAAATGAAAAGAAAAAAAAAAGGAGGACATGATGACAGCTGAGCAGAGGTGCAGGGAAAGGTAGCCCTGCTCTGGTGAGCGAGGCTGGGCTAGACCCAGCAGGCAGGCAAGGCAGGTGTCCTCACTGTTTTGTTTGTAGACACCCTCAATAGGGTTTTTCTCTTGGTTTTGGTTTAGAGTAACCGCCCGCCTCAAAGGGGTTTTCAGAGCGTAAATGCTGGTGTGCATGTAGCCTGGGGCATTAGAGAGCGCTGTGATGGAGCTTACAGCACAGTTGCCTCCCATTTCATAAGTCAGGCCCGAGAAGTGCAGACAGACCAGCGGGTAGGGTGGCACAGTCCCTTTAACAATCTAGACAGATGTAAAACATTTCTTCTTCCTTTCTGACTTGTGGCGTGCGTGCATGCATGTGTATTTGTACAGGTGCACGAATGTTGTTTCTCTCAGACTGGCGTTTTTTCTCTCCATGGAAGCCCCACACAAACAGAAAAGGGAGGTCTCTAATCAGGGAGACCCAGGCTCCTGGCAAGGGTTTGAGTACCAGATGTGAGTGCTGCATCCTGACACCAGGAGGCGCCGAGTCCCTTGCGGGTGCTGCGGACAAACAGCTCTGCCTTTGTCCAAGGAAAAGCATTGGATCAGTTAGGGACAACTAATGCCCTTCCTAGATTATAAGTTTGTCTGGAGTGTGGCTAGTGCCTGAAGAGAGGGCTGTGGGGGGCAAAGCCTGACTCCTGCCTCCTCAAATGCCTGCTGAGGAACCCAGGGATAACTGCAGGGAGTCAACTGCTAGGGAACCCCAAATCCAAGCCCGCTTGCTGATGGCATCTTAGTACAGTGACCTAGGCCTCGGTTCAGGGTAGGAGATGATCCGGCTTTGTGCTGGAAGGGTCCAGGAAGGGTCTGGAGGTATCCCTCCTCATCTCTGTGGTCTTCCGGATATTCAATGAACTTCTGGAGCAGACTCTGCGGAGGAGAAAGTGGGGATTCCTAACATGTGGTACTCTGGTTAGTCAGAGTGATCTACTTGCATCTCAGAGACCAGGGGAGTCTCAGCACGAGCGCCTCAAGATACCCCTGAGTTCTTGGGGTTCCGCAGCTGGTGATTCCAAGGGCATGTTTCACCATAAACTGCAGTTTCGAGGGAGTAGAGCGAGCAGGAAGTGAACAATGAAATGTTTTGAAATGTTACGCAACTTGGTGTCTCAGAGCTTTGGCCTCTGAGAAAGGGTTGGTTCGAGGCCATGCTCCACCGTGTACTAGCCTGTTGCTTGTTTTCTAACATGACACTTGAAAAACCCTATTCTGGGAAGATGGTAAAGAGGTTGAGAGAAGACCCAAGTTTAGTTCCCAGAGCTTGCATCAGAAGACTCACGGTTGCCTATAACTCCAGCTGTAGGGATCCCATGCCCTCTTCTTGGCTTCCTGGGCACATGTACTCACTGACACACGTGTGCATACATGCACACACACACACACATCCACACATGGTTTAAAAACATATCTTTAAAAAACAACAACAACAAAAACACCTCAGGGGCTGGAGAGTTGGCTCAGTGGTTAAGAGCATTTGTTCTTGCTAAGGACCCAGGTTCAATTCACAGCACCCACATGGCAGCTCACCACTTCCTCAGGCACTGGGCATGTGTGTGGTACACAGACACACATGCAGACAAAACACTCATACACACAAAGTAAAATAAATATAAATAACAAATGCTAAAAATGCTACTTCTGTGTGGACATCATTAGATGAAGTGTGATTGTCATTGGTAACCCTTGGCTACATGCATGGTTAACCCTTCAGTAAGTGGCAGTTGTTGGGCAGGGCACTCCCACAGCCAGACAGCCCTCCACACACCTACCCTCCAGGAAGAATCCCGAGAGATGGTCAACGAAAGAAGAAAGGCACCGGGGTGACGTGTTCCCCTTGAGGACGTTGTATCAATTAATCTTCATCACGACCATAGGAAACCATAGAAGAAATCAGAAAGGTGAAGTTACTTACACCAAACCAACTGGCTCTCAGGTTCTCGGCACCCTCTTCTCCCTCTGACCCAGGCTCAAAACTTAGAACAAACTACCCAGGAGGGCTGAACTTGTCCTGAGGCTAGACAAACAAAACCCTTCCAGCTGGTACCTCCAGGAAGCTGGTAGTGATCCTACTATGTGGTAAGTAATGACCAGGGCAGGGAGCAGAATCTCTATGGCAGCTCCTGGGTAGACATCTGAGCTCCGGCCAGGTTTGTACCTATCCCTCAGGCACCTTCGGATGGGGTCACCAGGGACCCTTGCTGTATCCGCTCCTGGGTGTTAGATAACCTCTGACTTGCTCTCTTCTCTAGAAAGTCCACTAGCCAATGAAAAATGCCAGGGAGTTGTTGTTCATTGAAGAATAAGCAAAGAATGAACTCCTGCTCCAAAGAAGTCCCTTGATTCTCCAAGCCTGTGGTCACAGTCTGCCTGCAGCGGCACAACTCCGGCCCACTACAAGGTAGCCTTGAGGACCACGTGGGCATCTGCTGTTAGCAGCCCAAGTCCTGAGTCACCTTTGGGAAGGAAAGGATTGAAGCTCTGAGCGAGAGTTGGAGACCTTCTCCAGGCATTTGAAATGGCTTAGCTGGCAGAGATGTGGTCTGGAAAGAGAAGAAAAGACTGAGTTCACCCAGTGGTCAGGAAAGAGGCCCTGAGGCTGGGCGGGGGGTGGGGCAGTTTTGGCGCTGGATGCCAGGGGGCAGTGCTGTGCAGCAAATGTGGCCACCCAGGCCTTCACGACCATCAAACCACTCTCTCAAAGAAGCTGCAGGGGTCTTCCCAGGGTGCTCCTGGCCCCAGTAGCCCCCTTGCCCCTGGTACACAGGTTGTGAAAGTGCGACAGGGGTCCTCCCTTTGCTCGCAGGGCTCAGAGAGCGCATCCTGGCTGCCTTTGGTGGATAATAGCAGCAGCCACTATAAGGATTTCCACCACTAACTTGACAGGGTACTTCCTCAGTTTTTTGTAGGCCTAGCAAGAACTGGTAGGGTGACTTCAAGGATGGCGGTTGAGAGGAACTTTCTCTTTTTGAGTCTCCTTGAAAATGCAGAGGGCACCTTTCAGAGTAAAAGCGAGGTGGGCTGCCTGATGTCCGTGACTTTTACCAATGTACGAGCTCCAAGCTCCGTGGGAGGAATCTTCTCCTGGAAGAGTCAGGCTCACCATCAGTTCCCAAAAGCACAGATGGAACTAGGGCATGGCCCTTACCCTGCAATGAGTGTTTGGGAAAATGTCTTTCTTTTACCCCAAGAGTCTGAGTGCAGAATAAAATCTTCAGAAGCAGTGGGCAGAGCATGACCGGTGACGCGTGCAGGGTTTCCCTCCCAAGGGGCTGTGACCTCTACTCCCAGACCCGCCATCCTGACTCTCCTTCCAGGAAAGAGAACAGAAAGCCTGGGAAATATAAACCGGACATGATTATTTTGAAACTTGTTATTCTGGGATGTTTGTCTTTGTTTTCTACCTCCACCTCCACTTTGCAATAAATAAAATCAAAGGGTAGCTGCCTGTCCGTGCGTGAATGCTGGCGACTGTTCTTTGAAGAATCCACATTTTAAAATTGCTTTCTGTGAGCACAGAGGAAGAACCTACAAACCACCGTGATGTAATTTGAAACCATCAATAGCCCCTCTTAAGGTTGTCTTTATTGTGGGGAGCCAAGGTAATGATTTTGTCGCTGTCTAATTTCATCCCGATGTACAGAGTAGCTTTTACAGCCTTTCAAAGGTAAGTGAAAGGCGTCAATCCGGGGTCCTTTCTGTGGCCGATTAACAGTTTAAACTGGTTTCCTAACCCTCTCACAACTATTGGGCTGATAAACAGAGTTTCTACGGGGACATTCGTAACTCTGTAAATAGATCATTTTTTTTTAAATCGGCCAATTCTGACCTCCACTGACAAAAATAAAAAGTGGGGCCGGAAGGGCTGCGTATGTGTGTTTCTCACCTCCAAGAACAGGTTGGTACAATGACCACTCAAGAGCTGTTTGTTTCCTGGTTCTTGTTGTCACGCTATTGTTGCCATAATCTTAGGAGAAAGCGTACAAGTAGCTGACGACACCGAGCTGAACACCAACGTGCTTGTGGGCAGTGGTGGACAGAGCCTTGTGTAGGCAATGCCCCCTCTTTCGTCCTTGGCAGAGCCTGCTGTGGTTGCTGCCTCCTTTGACATAAACGGACCGGGCAGAAGCATTGACTTTTATCATAGAAGCATCGAGCTTTACTGCAAGAGTTCTGCAGAAGCCATATTTCATTTAGCTACTCTTTGACAGCTGAGGAAAAGATCAGGCAAACCAAACACTAACCCAGAAAACCCGTCCTCCTCGGTGTCGCTGAGAAACTGAGAAAACATCAATATTAAAAAATAAAATAAAGTAAAAGGAAGTAAGAAAGAGCCAAATCTCAAAATAATCAATTTGTGTTTTAAAAAAGGCGTGCACGGGGAGAGGGGGTGTAGGCCTAGACCATTTTCTCTTTGGTGCTGCCGAGTTCCTCAGAGACAGAAGAGCTTATAACTCAGAGCTTATAACCAGGGCTCACCAAGGGCTGAGTCTGGGTGAAACTCGGCCTCTTTCTCCGAAGGGAGGGGCAAAGCGAAGAAGAAATTGCAAGTAGCAGTCACTGTGTTAAGAGGCCCAGACTGGTACCCAACCTCGCAAGGTGCTGGGGAGGCAACCCCCGCCCCCACCCTCACAAGGTGCTGAGGAGGCAACCCCCGCCCCCAAGGCCTGAGAGCCCCAGGGACCCTCCTCTGGCGCCAAGGACAGAAACGCCTGTGTGGTGTCTTTTTGCTCCACTCAGGGGTTCTGGGAGTTTCGGGTCCCTGTACTGGGAGAGAAAGGCTTGAAGGCACATCTAGACTTGAGCCCCGAGGCTGGGCCAGTTGCGGAGGTAAGGTCCCTGAGCCAGCAGAACCCAGGTTGTAGACAGGGATCTCGTCGGCGCATGGGCCACCAGCTCTTCTCCTACCTCCAGGAGGACGTCGCCCAAGCTCCAACAAAGATCCTGGGGGCCCTCACCGGTGTGCGTCTGGCTCTGCAGCTGACGGTTACAGAGCTCAGAGCGGTACCTGGTCCCGCAGCCTGGCCCTGGGATCTCCCTCCCTCTACTGCAAACGCTACAGGCTGGAGGAACGTGCCAACCCTGCCCAGCCTGGAGATCCCCAGACTGCGACCTCCGCTGCTCGGTCCCCTCGGGTGCAAATCCCTGGCTGAGTCCCCGCGGCTCCTACCTCCCCAGATCGGGAGGCTCCTACCTCGCCAGATCGGGAGCAGAGGAGGTGTCCGAGTTTCTAGCCCACCCAAGGAGCCCAGTTCCTCTATAGGCCCCGCGGTTCGGGGTCTCTCTAGGCGTAATCCATTTGCTTTCTTCCTCTCCCTGTTTCTCGAGCGGCTTGATTCTTAGTTGGATCATTCTCTTTTCCCCTCTACAACCTCCCTCTCACACTCTTTTCTTATTTTGGGACCCCCACTCTACGCTCTTATTAGTTTAAGTCTGAGAAGGCCTCCAAACAGTCTTTATAAAGGCAATAAACCAAATGCCAGCACCCCTCAGACCGTGTGTGCCTGCGTCTCCAGTGGCTTCTAAAAGGCAAATTGTCCCGGGAAGATTTGGACCCGCTTCCTGGGAGAGGCCAGAAAGCTTTCACACACTAGCAAGTCAGGAGACACTGGGCTGGTCACACCTGGGGACAGTCCTGTAGAGATGCCCCCCAGCCCATTTCACAGATGCAAGACCTGAATCTGGGACGTAACCCCACAACCATCAGAAACTCCCCTTTGTGTAGGGGATCTCAGCCTTTAGAACACAATCCCCACCTCTTGTTTCCCTCTGCTTATTTGGTTTCTTGATGTGTTTTTTGTCTGGTTTAAACATCAGGAAGACGAAAGGGGCAAAGATAACCCCGTGCCTTTCAGTACCGTGAAATAGCAGCCTGGAATTACAGTCACTGAATCATCGAAAATGAAACTGTGGACATTTGTAACCCTAGCTATGTAATTGGACACATTTTTATATATATAAAAGATACTGCACAGGCGAAAGAGATTTGGCAATTGCTTCCGCGGTTTTTAATATTTTTTTTCAAATTGTAGCGAGGACTTTCCCTGAATACAACAGACTGAATGTTTCAGCTCTGAAAGTTCAGTATAGCCTTAGTCACCGCAGGCTACAGTTATCATAAATTGCCTTTACAGTGTGTATTAAAGTGATTGAAATTTTGTTCCTTTATTTTTTTTAAAGAAAAATAGTCTCTGAAGTTGTGTACTTTCCAAATAGACTTTGCTGCAACTTGGACGTGGCTCCCCTGAACTTTTCCTTGGAGAAATTTCGCATTAAACGTAATGTTTCTGAGTGTTTTAAAAGTAAAATGAGGAGAAGTTGGAACCACAGACATCAAACCCCTCCACCACACACACCGGGTTCTTGGAACCGCGATTCTCCCTGTGTGCCCAGATCTTACTCCAGGGTAGTCAGATGGGGGTGGGGGTTGCATTCCTGAAGAACTCTAAGACACACACAACACAGGCTCAAGCTTCCCTTTCTTACTGGGTGGCTGGCGTTGGGGAGCTGAAGCCCAGGAAATAAAAATTCCTAGCCAGGATCATGGAGGCGGAACACAAAATCCAAAACTGCCTATTATCTGAGTCTGAGGAAAGTGCGCGCCCGGACCAGAATTGTCCGAAGCCCTTTCATATTTACGGGTACGGGTCTCTTCCATGGACCAGCCCTGGGCACCTGAGGGCTTACTGGGGACAACGGCCTCGACATTCGGAATTCGGTGTAAGGAATTACTTCCTTTGAGTTCCTCCTAGATTTTTAGTAACAATTTGAATTAGTGCTGTAATCCAATTTATTTTGCTTTCTTCCCGTTGTTTAGCTTTTCCAATTAAGGTTTCTCTCCCTAAGTAATTATTACTCTTTCTGCCTTAACTTTATCTACCACCTTGTTCTTCATTTAGCTTCCCCCACACACACATATTCTGTCAACCACTGAAGATTTCTATGACAGTAATGTCCATCACTGGTCAATCTCCAAATCACCTGTTCACCTACTGGAGCAGCTTTTAGCCAAAAAAGGGGGAGGGGGGATAATGACATGCAACATACGGGTATTAAAGCAAAAAAAAAGTAATTTTGTCTGATAATTGGGGATTTGTTTGTTTTTCAAGTGAAAGTTTTCACATTAGAATTTTCAAATTAATTATTGTAATCAAAATGTAAGCTGTCTCCATCAAAGGTCCAGGCCAGACTGCAGCCCCATTGGGGGCTCATGAAGCTTCTAAACCCTCCAAGGGTTGTATGGCTAGCCTCAGGGTCAGTCTCCTTGTGTCCTTCTTTGCAGACAAACTGACCTTAAAGGAGATGGCACAATGAGCTTTATAGTGAGGGGAGCTCCATAGAGCACACATTAGTGTTCCCATGTCCCATTGCAGCCCCCAAGGAGACAGCCTCTGAAATGCAAGGGGGGGATGGCGATCACTAGAGAAACAAATGCTCGCCCAGAGACTGCTAAACCCAAGTAGAAGTGTTGCTGATGTTTAAAACCGCTTCCTCTTGGCTTTGTGCTATGAAGAATTGTTTCCCAAGAGGGAAAACAAAACAAAACAAAACTTGCAGAATGTCTCATTAACTACAAAGCTGACTTGGACCTGAACTTCCGGATGCTCTGGCCCTTTCAATTGGTGGTTAAAGAAGATGTCAACCCTGTTTTTGGTCTGTGTGGTGGCTTACACTGGATCGGCTCCAAGGGCTGCAGAGGACTGAATGGTGACTTTGGCCCCGAATTTTTATTTCATTTTTTTTTTAAACAAAGGGGTACTGTGATTTCTCCACAGTTTTGGACTTAAAATCAGTTCTCACTTTTGATCTGATCTCAATTTTGTTCTAAGCTATATACTAAAGAAAAGAGGTAAAAATAGAAAGGTGCCGGCTTGTTGATTCGAAGGACTTGCTGGTTTCATTCTCCAGGACTCTATAAAAAACAACAACAACAACAACAACATGTCTTTCTGTTGTACAATTGCAGGACTTTGCTGATTAAAAAAGAAGAAGAAGAAGCAGCTGCTAGTCTGATGGTATAAAATGGGTTGGTTGTGGCAGAGGGAGTTCTGACTAAAAGCAAAGCCAGAGGCTGTGGTTGTGTCTTTGTGGAAAGCTGGTGAAGCCAGCGGTTCAAAAGCAGCTCTCTGGGCGGGCCTCCTGTACCCAGTGCCCTTCTGGTGCTGGGACATCCCAGCTCAAAGCGCCTCCCAAAGCAAGACACCTATAACAGAACTGAAGATGCTAGGAGGTGCAAGGCCCCAGATCAAGAGCTTTGCACGGAAAAAGAAGTGTTCAAGCCCTTGTTTGTTTTTCCCTCAGCATTTCCCTATCAGCGGGAGACCATTACCCAGGACGACGTTCTATTCCTTTGTCATTATCTCCCACAGAACTAAAACAATGCTTTGTTTGGCCTCCCAGGCAGGGGGATTTGTTCTGCCTCTGCTTAAGCAGAGTTACTGGCTGAGTTTCTGACTCCTGTCACTTGGGCGTCCAACAGGGATACCTGGTGACAATTTTTTTTTTAAATCTGCTATCTGTGTTTTGTTATTTTATTCTCTGAGAAATAGCCCAGAAACTCAATTCCCAATCAAGAGGAATCTCACCACGGCTGAGGAGAGGGTCTCATCAAACAGCAGGAGCCCTTTCATTTAAATCAACCAGATAGGATTTATTTATAGTCCTCTTTTTTTATTTTGTTTGGTGTTATTGAATAGCAAACCTAAAAGTTTTTGTAATGCCGTGTTGCTGAATATCAGACCCTAAAAAGGTTAGAAACCTTAAAGTCTCAGAACATTCTGTTAGATCATAATCTTTCTGTCTTTTCAAATACATATGTGAACTAGATAGATAGACAATACATACATAAATACATAGATGGATACATAACAGACAGACGTGTTTTTGAAAATACACATGTGAATTGGATAGGTACATAGATGTACAAATGATAAATTAGATTGATAGGTGACAGATTATGGGAGAGGCCAAAACACATTGTAGAGTAGATAGATTAGATTACTCTTAAAAATAATAGATTATCTATATACGGGTTATATTTGGATCAACAGGTAGCTAGATGATATTAAATGATAAATTAAGTAGATGATAAATAGATAATAGAATAACTAATCAGATTAATAGACACATCATATGTTAGATTGACAGATGATAGAGTAGATAACTAGATTAATAGATGATAGATTAGATAGATGATAGGTAGACAATAAAGTAGATAGAGTAGATTGACAGGTGGTAGAATAGATAAATAATAAATTCGATTAATAGATATCTATATGATAGATTAGATGAATGGATATCTAGATAGGTAGATTGCTGGAGGGAAACGCTTCTGTAGATAGAGGGAAAGATTAATCTAATTTAATTTAATTAGATTAGATTAATAGATACAAGATAGGTAAGTAGATGATAGACTAGATAGCTGGATTAGAGTAAGAGAATGTAGATAGAGGATGGATAGATAGATAGATAGATAGATAGATAGATAGATAGATTGACAGACAGAAAATACTAACATTTTGTCAGGTGTTGATAAACACAAGGTTTTCTAAAAAATACAGCAGGGGCTCAGGAGGCCCACCCTCAGCATTTCTCTTCAGCACTAAGAGCTGTTCCCTAGGAAAAAAAAAAAAACGCTCCCTTGTTTAAACTGTGCTAGCAACTGAGAGCTGTTTTCGCCCTACAGTTAAAACGTCAGTAGGACACTTGTGTTTTGCCCTTGAACCTGAGGCAAACTGGCCACTTCTTTCCAGTTGCTGCCATCACTTTATTACTCCTGTTCAGCTATGAGTAACTCGAGAAGTCCAAACGTAACAGCTGCATATAATACAAGTGTAATTGGCTAGCTGAGGCGATTAAGCCCTATGCTAATTGGGCCAAGGTCTCCTCTGATTGGCCCTGGCTCAGTGCTACCTCTGGAAGCCTAGCAGAGAGAAGTTCCTAGCTGAAGTCCCACTGGGAAGCCGGAGTTAGGAGTGGGGATGAGACAGCAAAGGGCTGAGGATCCGGGGCTCTGTGAGTGGGCAGACTTGTGCTTGGAATCTGACTCAGTGTGAAACTGAGCAACTGACCAGCACCTCTAAGCTTTGATTTCATTATTCTAAGAATATAAAAGAAAAGTAGTGATGATCCATCTTTTTATCTCAGAAAGTCTGAATGTTACGGTCCATTGACACCATTCTCCACTCAGTGCTGTGATTTAGGGTTTGACTTATGCACACATGATCAGAACACTCAAGGAAGACTGCGGCTCTGCAGTGACCCCCAGTCCTTGCCCTCTCTCTGCAAAGCCCACCCTGTGCATGTGGGTTACACACTCACCATTCTGCAAAGGGGAGTTCATTTCATTGATTCATGCTGGCTTGATAACACATTGCAGGTCACAGTGCCTCCAGCCAGCAAGATGTTCTGCAGAAAGTCCAGATATCTGCTCAAGTCTTTCGGAAGAAGAAACATCCTGAAGTGTTCAAGTGCTCCGAGCAAGTCACAGAGATCAAAGAGCCCACCTTACTTTATTTTTCTCTAAAGATCAAGCCAGCCAAACTCCCTGCATAGATGGGGGATGGGTTCAAGAAGTCCCACCCACCCTTACCTGAGGATCTATTGGCCATTGGTGGATGCTGGAAGAGGGATAGCTAGTTACTTTCAGGGATTTGAACCCTGAGAAGCTCCTCACCAGAGCCTATGTGGGCGGCACTTAATGGCACTCAGTGGGTGGTAGGGGAACAAAACAAAACCAGAATGGGAAGTTGGAAGGGAAAAGTTGGGGTAGGAATAGGAGAAGGGTTGAAGTAGAGAGAATGGGGGATGCATTTGACCAAAACACATCGTATGCACCATATCTGAAACTCCAAACAATGAAAAAGTAATAAATACAACTTTAAAAGAAAGCAGGTGGTTTTTTTTTTCTTTTTCTGTTAAAAATGGGGCTAGGGAAACCCCACTGTATGAGGTAATTAATTGGTGACTCTCACTAGCCTATCACTGGGCTGGAACTAAAAAGAGTGCCCTCTGGTTTATTGTTGTTTTGGTTGTTTGTTTTTTGTTTTGTTATGGTTAATTGATCCTCTTACCCCAAAGCTCCCCTTTCTATACCTGCACATTCCACAGCGGTAGGCGGTATTTAAAGAACCATGCTCCAATGCATGGGAGAGAGTGATGCAATCTCATTCCACGTAGCTAGATCTTTATTATCCTTGAAGATGAGCCCAAGATCGCGCCAACCCTCACGGTAGCTTAAATCTACTCCAATCACTGTTGAAGGAGCTAGGGGCTGTGTCTCTCAGCGGCTATTGGCTGAAGGAGCGGAAGGACCTCCCACAACAAATCACCTCCCTTGTTCTGCCTTTTCAGACATCGGAGGCCTGGCTTTTTCAGGTGTGCCCATCGTGTTTCCGTAGGGGTTTTGATCCATGGGTCATCAAGGCATCATGTGTTCTAGACACCTTTTAGATCCATTCCTCTGCCCTTCATTCCTGGTGTCTGGGACTGCAGAAGCCTCCCCATCCCACGGCTGATAGCCCCATCTATGTCTTGGACTCATGCCCAAGCCCCATGACCTCACCACACTCATCATGCCTTTCAGATGAGACACGGACTCTCAAAAACTGCCGCTGCTTTAGCTAGCGTGGTGGCTCGCATAGTGACAGAAAGCAGGCATGCCAGGATGGAAAGGGTAAGAGCCCTGGCGTAGTGGGCGCTGACCTCATGTGGCTGAAGCTCATCATCGAAGTCAGTCCCCGCCCACGGGACTGCAGTGACAACAAATGAGGTGGCATGCAAAGTTTCGTCAACTCAAACTCAAGCGAACTGTACCTAAAACAAATTATAAGAGTAATTGTTAGTAGGTCAGGGAGGTGGCTCGGTCAGGAAAATGCTTACATGATGACCTGAGGGGACCCTCACCACCCACAGAAAGAAGCTGGGCACTGTGGCAGTCTTACTGTGTTAGTGCTGGTGGGCAGTGGAGACGGAGGATCTGAGTTTCGATGGCCAGCTAGTCTTACCCAATCAGTGAGTTCCAGGTTCAGCAAGAGACACTGTCTTAAAAAAGAAGGTGAAGAGCCATAAAGGAAAACACCCAGCATCAATCTCTGACCTCTGCATGCACACCACACACACACACCACACACAAACACACTTATTTGTGCATGTATATGCATCCACATGAACATACACACAAGTAGCAGGTCTTCTTAAGTCACAAGATGCAAGAAAATAGCAGAACAATGATTTCATTTAGAAAACCCTCTCTGGGAGCAGAGAGGTGACTCAGTTGTTGAGAGCACATGGCGCTCTTCAAGAGGACTGGAGTTCGATTCCCAGAACCTCCATCAGGCATCTCACAACTGCCTGTAACTGCAGCTCTAGAGAGATCTGACTCCTCTGGTCTCTGCAGGTCCTACACTTGCCCTCACATGTACATGCCTACACACAAATACAGGCATGTGTGCATGTACTTTGAAATAACTTTTAGAAAAATTCTAAAGAAGAAAAGAAAGAACGCTCCAGCCATGATCAGTGGTAGGTTCTGCAGCATGGTGGTTTGGATACAAGGTAGGGGGTGCAAAAGAGCAGGTGCAGAGGGGGTCTGGCAAGTTCTACACATGATGCTCTGTGGTGATTGTACATTTTTTCAGGTCTCACTTGATGAACATTGGTTTATTATTCATTAAATATCATGAAATACACATATATGGCTTTAGTTTGGAGTTTTACTTAAATCGTTTTCCAAATAAAATTGAGGTCAATAGCCGGGCGGTGGTGGCGCACGCCTTTAATCCCAGCACTCGGGAGGCAGAGGCAGGCGGATCTCTATGAGTTCGAGGCCAGCCTGGTCTACAAGAGCTAGTTCCAGGACAGGAACCAAAAGCTACGGAGAAACCCTGTCTCGAAAAATCAAAAAAAAAAAAAATTGAGGTCAATAGAAGAAAAAGAAATGCTTAGAATCAAATGAGCTCTTAGGAACTAATCTCATGGTTTCTTCTTGTACTGTCCTCCCCATCCCTGTGGTGATGTGAATGAGAATGGCCCCCAACAACTTATATTTGAATACTTGGTCACCAATTGCTGGAACTGTTGGGGAAGGATCGGGAGGCGTGGCCTTGTTAGAAGAGGTGTGTCACTGAGAATGGGCTTTAAGGTTTCAAAAGACCCACAACATTCCTGGTGTCTCTCCCTCCACCTCATGGTTGTATCTTGAGATCTCAGCTCTCAGCCACTGTTCCAGCACCACGCCTATCTGCCTGTTGCCACGTTTCCCACCATCATGGTCAAGGACTCTAATCCTCTGAAGCAATAACCCTCAAATAAACCCTTCACCCTATAAGTTGCCTTGGTCATGGTATCTTGTCACAGAAACAGAACAATAATTATCTCTATTTTCTGTGTCTCTGGGCATCCTTGATTCCCTCTCCTTTTGTCCTTCTCTCTTCAAGAGCAGATTCTGCCAGCAATGCCTTTCAAGTGTGTCTCAAGTCTGCCCATTTCTCCCTGTGCTATGGTTGATACACTCCTGTCTTTCCTTATCAACTCCTTTTCTCAGCACTGTATAAACCAGGTGTGGTGCACACCTGTAAGCCAGCACCCAGGTGTGGTGCACATCTGTAATTCAACACTTGGGAAGTCAAGGGTGAATGATCAGAAATCTAAGATCACCTTTGGCTATAAAGAGTGTTCAAGGCCAGTCTAGTCTACTCGAGACTCTGTCACTTAAAAAGAAAAGGCAAAAAAAGAAAAATAGAAAAAAAACTAAAATAAAATACAGGAATAAAGAAAGTCTCTTGCTTTCTTCATGAGTGCAGAGGAAGGTCAGGCAAAAACAGAACCAGAAGCAGCCATTTAAGGTCAAGAAGAGAGCTCCCAACCTGCGGGCACCTTGATCCTTGTCTTCTAAGTCTGTGGTATTTCACAGCCCTGCAGACTGGGGCTTGTGCCATCACCACCCAGTTGGCTGGCCTTGAACGGGTCAGTGAGCTTCTGCCTGCCTTTGCCTGAAGCTAATAGAAGTCCATGCTCATAGAATATAGCCAAAGACTGAGTTAACATGCTCAAGGCCCTTATGCTACTGTACTAATATTAGCTATTCATATCAGCATAAATGGAGCAGGCCCAGGCACACTTAGTGAATGTCAGAGCAATGCAAAAATCAAAACTCCTAAGTAGGAAGTCTAAGAAGAAAGCAGTGCCTGGAAGGAAGGTGGCACAAAGCAATGCTGACCTAAGAAGCAAAGAGGGAGAAGGAGAAACTATTCTGGAGAGGAAGGCACACAGGAGAATCAGGATATGTGGTGTGCTCAGTAAACAAAGTCTTCTGGCTTGCGTGGGGAGTTTGGAGAGGAGAGATTCTCATTTTTACCCCTCTACACAGAGAGAGACAGACAGACAGACATAGACAGAGAGAGAGAGAGAGAGAGAGAGAGAGAGAGAGAGAGAGAGAACACTAGAATTAGGGGCTGGCACTGTGGATTATGTCCATTGTTAAATAAACGCTGATTGGCCAGTAACTGGGCAGGAAGAGATTGAGCTCAAAAACCAGACTAGGAAAATTCTGGAAAGAGGAAGGGTAGAGACAGGAGTCACCAGCCAACTGCAGAGATGCAAGATGAGAATGCTGTACTAAGAAAAGGTACCAAGCCACGTGGCTAAACATAGATAAGAATTGTGAGTTAATTTAAGTGTAAGAGTTATCTAGTAACAAGACTGAGCTATTGGCTGAACATTTATAACTTATATTAAGCCTCCAAGTCAATTATTTGGGAATCGTCTGTTGGGTATTGAGAACTGGTAGATGAAAGAGAAATTTCCAGCTACAGGCTGGGATGGTTAAGAGCACAGGCCTCTCTTCCAAAAGATCCTGGTTTGATTCCTATCACCCTCATGGAGGCTCACAACCATCTTTAACTCCATTTCCAGAGAATCTGACTCCCTCTTCTGGCCTCCATGGGCACCAGGCACACACACGAGTGCCCCTGCACTTCCATGGACACATTCTTGAATTCTTTCATTGTTCCCTATCCAGGCAGAGCAAATACCAGTCCACAGTGCCTGCCTCAAGATCCCTGGATGCAGGCAAAGAAAACTAGATCCTGAAGTACAAGACATAGGCTGTCACCAAGTCATTTTGGACCCAGGTAGTGAGGAGATTGATGTGAAAGGTCTAGACGACAGTAGGTGTTGACATTGTCACAGACCAGCTGTCATTTGCTGGGTTAGTTACTTCCCTTGTTTCTGTGATAAAAGCAACTAAAGAGAGAGTTTATTTGGGCTTACAGTTTGAGGGATACAGTCCTTCATTTATTTGGGCTTACAGTTTGAGGGATACAGTCCTCTGAGGTGGTGAAAGCAGCCATCAGCTGTACCTGCAAGAGGACTAGCGGGCTGTGTACATCTGGACCGACTGGGAGCAGAGACCAGTGAGTGGATCTGAACTCCAAACCTCAGGACCCATTCCCCAGAGACCTACTTCCTCCAGCAAGGCTCTGCCTCCTAAATGGTCTACAGCTTCTCAAAAGAGGGCTACCAACCCAGTGTTCAAATGCAGGAGCCTGTGGAGACATCTTACATCCACAATATAACAACTGTCCTCTCCCTGACCCCATGGAGATTCAAAGAGGAAGAGTTTGGGTCTCAGTTGGTTTCAGGTTTCTCCCCAGTTCAGTCAGAACTTGGGCTTGAAGGACTCTATGGATGGCTGGAACCCAGTTGGATAATCCTGAGAATATCTCACCTAGAACAGCAAGCCTTGAGAACCCCAGGTTGACGGTGAACAGACCTCACTTTATTGGCTTCTTGGAGAGAAGACACCTTTCGCTTCCAGCTTTTTGTGTTTCTCAACTTGACAGACACACAGAGAGGGACTGCCCTTCACAGCATTGTCTCACACTGAGATACTTTCTAGACCTGCATTCGTATAATTTCTGCTGCTCTACTAAAGCATCTGAGCCTGGGTACCTTACAAAGAGAAGTGGTTTGCTTGGCTCACAGTTCTGAGGCTCAAGAACTTGACAGCAATATCAACTCTGCTTTGGTGGGTGTCAGAATAATGGGCAAGTAAAAAAAGGGATGAAGGTGAAACAGGAAGCCAGAGAGTAGGGAGGAACCAAAGTCCTCAAAATAACCAGCCCACTCCACTCCAGCAACCTTGTTATCAGTGACCACACCCTACCTCCTTTTCTTTTTCCTTTTCTTTTTCTTTTTTTCTTTCTTTTTTTCTTTTTTCTTTTCCAAGATAGGGTTTCTGGGTGTAGCCCTGGCTATCTTGGAATTCCGTAGACCAGGCCCACCTTTGCCTCCTGAGTGCTGGGATTCAAGGAGTGTGCCACCACCACCTGGCAACCCCCACTTCTTAAAAGTTCCACTACCTCTTAATATTATCACTATTAGGACCACATTTTCCATGCAAAAACATCTGGGGGATGAGCCATCACCAAATCACAGCCAGGTTCTAGGACCAGCTCCCTTAGTGGCATCTGTTACTTCTCCCCTCTTGCTGACATGAAAAAAAAAAAATGAGTCCAGGACAACCAGGTTATCTAGGATTCAAGTTTTTTTTTCTTTGTTTGTTCTCGTTTTTTATTTTTGTGTGTCTTTTTTTGGTTTTGGTTTTTGTTGTTGTTTGTTTTGTTTTTTTTTTTTTGACAGGGTTTTGAAGTAGTAAGGGCAGCGGGGCTGCGTCCCCAGCACCCCGGCTGCCTGCTTGGCGGCTAGCTTATGCCCCGAAATAATTACACGGACAATGTATCCTTTTAATCACTGCTTGGCCCATTCTCTTCTAGGCTAATTCTCACATATTAATTTAGCCCATTTCTAATCATCTGTGTGTAGCACCCCAAGGTGCGCTTACCGGGGAGATTCTAGCCTATGTCCATCCTGGGTCGGAGCTTCATCCCAGGAGCGGGGCATGGCGTCTCTCTCAGGCGTTTGCTCTGGAGAGGAGAGCTGTGGCGTCTCTGAGCTCACTTCCTCTTCCTCCCAGCATTTTGTTCTGTTTACTCCTCCCACCTATCCTCTAACCAATAAAATGGGCCAGGGCAGTGCCTTTATTAGCCAATGACCTTCCTCCATCAGGGTTTCTCTTTGTAACAGTCCTGGCTGTCCTGGCATCTGCTTTGTGGACCAGGCTGGCCTCGAACTCACAGAGATCCACCAGCCTCTGCCTCCCAAGTGTTGGGATTAAAGACACATACCACTGTCACCTGACTGGAGTTTAAGTTTTTAAGGTGAAATCTATTATTAAAATATTGGAAAGTAGGTAGCTCGGAAGATGGCTCTGTGGATAAGAACACTTGCGGGGCAAGCATTGAAACCGGAGCCGGAATCCCAGCATTGTGAAGAAGGAGTCAGGAAGATTCCTGGGCCTTACAGGCAGCCAGCCTAGCTCTAGGTTCAATGAGAGACTCTGTCTGAAGGGAATAAGGCAGACTGTGACAAAACAGGACACCCCGCATCTTCCTCTGATCTTTGCCTGCACACTTGAACATACACATGTGATATAGACTGCATACACTCTCCCTCATACACACACACACACACACACACACACACACACACACGCACGCACCACACTAGACACTGGTAATTAAGCAGAGAATAATACAATGTGGACTGAGAAAATCCACAGCCCTGGAGTAATTTAGCATCAGGTTCCCAGCCTTTGTTTTAAAGGATACAATGTTATCATAGTGGGTGGTAGGTGTCTGATGTTGGAGCTGTTTGGAACTGACTTGAATCTCTAAAGGAGCCTAGTGGTCTCAGCATGGTACTCACAGAAATTGTTCCAGAGGGCAGAAGGGAAGATGCTATCGAACACAGTACAGAAAACAGGTCTTGTCTCGCTTCTGGTCAGACATGCCTGAATGAAAGGACAATCAGATGACCCCATGTAAAACAAGCAGCCTCCACCTAAGCAGCCGGCTCCTCCAGGCTCAGTCACAGGATGAGAGACCTCCCAGGATCATCTGGCATCCTCCAGCAATAACGACAGGCCATATTGGATGGGCCGAGGCTGCTTCTCAGAGAGCATGTGTGCTTGTACATGCGTGTGTATTGTGGAAGCCAGAGATTGATGCTGGGGTGTCTTCTGCTATCACTTTCCACCTTTATTGTCCTGAAACAGAGTCTCTGAGTCTGGAGTCAGACTGATAGCTAGTAAGCCCCAGGACAATCCCCTGCCTCTGCCCATCAGAGTTCTGGGCTTACAGGTACACTGCTTTTCACACGGGTTCTGGGAAATTGAACTCAGGTTGTCATGCTTGCACACCAAGTATTCTTATCCTCTGAGCCACCTCTCCAGCTCCTTGCTCTGCTTTGACAATATGTACGTATAATATTTTAATTAATTCTTTGAGAATGTCACACATGCACATAGGTATTTTGATAGTGTTCACTGGTCACTAACTCCCATTTCTCTAACTTCTTCCAGATCTACTATCTACCTTTTCAGGCTTTCCCAACTTCATGCTGCTGCATCACACTGGGCATCAGATGGAGACAATCACAATACAGTACTCCCACACTAGCTCAGAATGGAGTATAACAAGGGTTCTTTATTTAGGGGTAGACTCACAGACCGACAGTCCTCTGCACAAGCAGGGAACAGGAACCGAATCCAGCAGCCCAAACCTGCTCAGGTGTTTACATCTGTTTATATGGTACATGTGGCCACGCTCAGAGTGTGCCAGTGTCTGAAAGGCTATTGGCTGAAGGAGTTTCCACGGCACCCTTGTGGTGTTGTTGTTGCTGTTGTTTTTATAACACACTGAGTCCAGCTGGTGCTTGGAGTAGACTCATGAGGGCATGGCCTTAAAGAGCACTGTCCTGCTCTCCAGCAGTCATTGGTGGTGAATGGCTCCTTAGCTAGGGGTCTGTAGTTTTGATTGGTTTGATCCAGTTAGATGTGCAGGCAGCTGCAGCGCTGTGAGTTCCTGGGTCCAGTGGTCCTGTCATGGCCAGAAGACAGCGTTTTACTGCAGTTTTCCCTGACCTCTGACCCTTTCCACACCCCTCCCAAGACAGCTCCTGCGACCTGGACAAGGGTTGTAGGGTTACGATATAGATGTCCCATTGTGGCTGTTGTGCAGCTTTCTGCTGGTCTGTGTGGAGCACAATCACCACTCCCCAACGTGTCTGTCTACCGTTATAAAACAATTGTCTTATTTCCACTCCAAACACATTTCTTTGAGAAATGACATTCCATTTCTTCTGACCTCTCCAGGCACATATATACACGTAGGCAAAACACTCATACACATAAACAAAACAAATAAATCTAAAAAAGGATTGCTGGAGTCTAGAGGGCTAGGAGTGCAGCCCAGTTGATATTGTGTTTACCTTGAGTACAAAGACCTGGATGCTACCTCCAGCACTACAGAAAGTGTGAATAGTAGAGTCAGGAAGACTTGGATTCTGAGGTCATCCTTGGCTGTGTTCAAGACCAGCCTAGGATACCTGAGACCATGTCTCTAGAAAGATAGATGATGGATAGATAGATAGATAGATATGATAGATAGATGATAGACGATTGATGGATAGATAGATACATAGATAGATATAATTGATAGATGATAGATACATAGATAGATGGGTAAGTAGATAGATGATGGATGGATAGATAGATAGATAGATGATGGATGGATAGATAGATGGAGATGGTAGATAGATAGATGATAGATAGATAGACAGATAAGATACAGAGAGGGCTAGTGGGATGGCTCCAATGGCGGCGGCCTTGGCACCAAGCCTGACAACCCGAGTTTTATCACTGGAAAGCACAGAGGAAAGAGGAAAATTGCCCTCTGACCTCCACATGAACTTGTGGTTTGCCTGCCTCTCCCTAATAAGTAAATTTTTTAAATGAATTAACATTTTAAAAGAGATGAAAAGAATATGTAGCCAGAATATGAGGCTAGGAGGTACAAGCCTATAAATCGCAGGAGCCTGAGGCAGGAGGATTAGAAATTGAAAGTCTGCCTAGAAAAGTCAGTGTTTCCAAATAAAATGGTAAAAAGAGGGTAGGACGTACATCTCGGTGGAGAGCTTGCTTAGCAGACACGAGGCCTTAGGATCCACCCCCAGAACTGTGGCTGCTGGGAATAAGTTGAAGGGACATAGAACAGAGGCTAAGAATGGAGCTGTGGGTAAGTTTTAAACATTGTGTATTAGGCAACACCAAGCAAATCTTCAGATGAGGCTGATGTCCTGCTCAGTGGCAGTTGTTTGGTGTCTGGTTGATGCATGGCCCTAAGTCTCTAGAGTCAAGATGCTGGGAGAATCTGACTGGCCCATAAAGTGGTCTTCCTCCTTGTCTTAGGTAGAGTCTTATTGCTGAGAAGACACCATGACCAAGCCAACTCTTATAAAGAAAAACATTTAATTGGGGCTGGCTTACAGTTCAGATGTCTAGTCCGCTAGTATCGTGGCAGAAAGTATGGCAGTGTGCTGGCAGACATGCTGGAGAAGGAGCTGAGAGTTCTACAGGTTTGAGCTTCAGAGACCTCAGAGCCCACCAGAGAGTGACACCCCTCCTCCAGCAAAGCCACACCTACTTCTACAAGGCCACACCTCCTAATAGTGCTGTTCTCTGGACCTATGAGGCCATTTTCTTCCAAACCACCACCTCCTCTTTCCTGATTCCAGGGATCAAGCCCATGGACAGGGAACCAGAGCAGGCTTCCTGCAGAGAGACTCCCTGAGGTATTTGCTGCTCAGCCTAGGTCTTCAGTGATACATACTGTGGACATGGAAGAATGTCCCTATTCACAGTTTCTGAGGACATGAGATGCCACAGCCACACTTGAATTCTTCATCCTTCCCAAAAGCTGTTTATAATCCTATGTGCTCCTCCTTAGGAACATTATTCTATTTTATTAGCTTTTCTACAGAAGTCAAACAGATTAAAGGGGCTCAGTTTTCCCTTTGAGAAGTCATGCTGATTTAATGAGTCAGTGTTTGCAAAGCACTGGTTTTCTTGAAGAGGGAGGATTATATAGTGAACTGAGGAGCAGGGTTAGGACTTACTCTCTCTGCTAGGTCTTCCTTCCTCGGAGACTGGTCACATGGGGGTCTCAGGGTCACTAACAGCCCTCGGTGGCTCTAGGGCCACAGGTCTCTATTTCTTTTAGAGAAGAGCTGTTGGCAAACTCAAAACAATCATCTTTGACAAACAATTGTGAGCCTATCTACTTCCTTATCTTCCCTATGCAAATTTGAGAACCCACAATGCCCCAGGCTCTCTCTTCCCAGCCGCTGCCTTTCCTTGCCAATCTGAGGGGTGCTAATTAGCGGCCTGGACTGTGCCTTTTGCCCCTCTGCTTTACTTTATTCTTTTGGTCCTGCTTGTATAAAAGTTCACAGAAAGTTTCTGGGGATAAAATTCTGCTCTCTTGCACTCGGTTCTGTAGCTTCAGGTCAACAACAACAACTTCTCCCCTATTTTAGAGGAAGTAGTGACTACATAGAAGCAATTTTCTGTACTTGTTTTATTCTCAAGTATTTCTCAATTACCATATGGGCTTCTTTGTTTTCTCAAACATAATGCAACTGAATCCCAGAAGGCCATCTGCCTAGATACCAACACCACACTGTTGACTATTACACTGCCCTTATCACGACTGGAGTCGGAGCTTCAGTGCTTGGAATAGAATTACCAGGTTTACTGCCTTGCCTCCTCCAAGGCTTCTTGTTGGTGGGCACGCTCCATCATTAAGGCTCCTGCCTGAACTTATGCTCTCATTTTCCTCTTATTGCTTCTAAGCATCCTCAGAAATGGGAAGATTGCACTCCTTAGAATTAGGTTTATGGGAGTGATTGGTTGGCTGTGTGCGTAATCTCAATACTGAGGAAGGAGGATCTTGAGTTGGAGGCTGGTCCAGGGGAAAACGTCAAGACCCTCTCTTTAAAAAGCAAAAAACTCAGGGAGGCAGAGACAGGCAGATCTTTGCAAGTTCAAGGCCAGCCTGGTCTACAACGGGAGTTTCAGGACAGCCAGAGATACACAGAGAAACTCTGTCAAAAAAAAAGGAAGAAAAAGAAGGAAGAGGAGGAGGAAGAGAAGAGGAGGAGAAGGAGGAGGAGGAGGAGGAGAAGGAGGAGGAAGAAGGAGGAGGAGGAGGAGGAGGAAGGAGGAGGAGGAGGAGGAGGAGGAGGAGGAAGAAGAAGAAGAAGAAGAAGAAGAAGAAGAAGAAGAAGAAGAGAAAGAAAACGTAAAAAGAAAAAAACAAATCTTTCTTGGCAGAGCACATGCCTGGCATGCATGAATACCATATAAAAATATGGGCCAATATGGGCCTACACCAGGCCTAGGTTGGTGATGCCCTCCTGTAATTCCAGCACAGCAGAGGTTATGACTCGAACATCAGAAGTTCAAGGCATTTTCCATTTCATAGTGTGTTCAAGGTGAGTCTAAGATAGATGAGTCCCTGTTTCAAAATAAGTAAGTAAATAACAATAAAACAAAACCAAGAAACCCCCACCTCCATCCAGGACAGGGAACCCTGATTGCTTTTCGGGCTGGGGGGGAGACTTAATTGGGGGAGGGGGAGGGAAATGGGAGGCGGTGGCGGGGAAGAGACAGAAATCTTTAATAAATAAATAAATTTAAAAAAAAAAACAAAACCAAGAAGTGTAGAAAGCTTTGAGCGGGGGCCTGAGATGGTGCTGTCTGGGCACCAGGTGGTGTCTTCTTTCTTCTCCGTGACAGCTGAGTGAGCTGGGCTGTAGAGAGGAGATTCTTCTACACAGTGATCCTGTCCCTTCATGTGAAAACACATCACACTTTTGGTGTAGGAAGCTCTCAGAGCCTTGCATGGAGTAGGCATTGCTATCTACTTGTTGAATAAATGGCTCCAGCTGTTTCTCAGGCAGATGCTTTGAGACACAAATGTACCCTGTTAGAAAGATACACATTTATAGCCAGGCTTCCTGGAAAACTTTCTAGTTCTTTGTGAACTTGAAAATGTTTAGTAAAAACCAGCTTCCTTTTCCTTTTCCCAGAATGCTTCACCTGGAGAATTTCAAGGAGCTGAATAACCACCTGCTGGTGCTTTCCAATCACCATTCTAAGCATTGATGTATCTCTAATTCCCTAACGATAGGAGTCCAACCTCTTCCTTTGCACCTTTATTTATTAAAAAAAAAAAAAGATAGGCAGGAACTGGACAGTGGCTCAGTGGTCAAGAACACTGGCTGCTCTCCCAGAGGACCCAGGTTCCATTTCCAGCACCTACATAATGGCTCACAACCATCTGTGATTCCAGCAGAGGATCTGATGCCCTCTTCTGGCCTCTGTAGACACGTGACACAGATACATGCATTGCCAGAAAAATACCCATACAAATAAAATGAAAGCTTTTTTGTTTTTATTAAGTTTTAAAGAAATCTGGGTCTCAAGGAGATGCCTCCCTTCATTTTTCAAGACAAACATCTTGTCAGACACCACTGCCTAAAACACTTTTCTTTTTCTTCTTCAGGCTAACAATTTAGGTCCTTTATTAGCCCGACTTATAGCAGGTAACTCTGAAATATAAAAAGATAAAGAAGAAAATGTACAACTATGCCTTGTTGGTGATTCTGAGGTGGTCGCTCGAGTCCATTGATTCCTACCACAGATTTCGGTGCTGGGTGGTTCTGGTTGGCCCTGGTCTGTGGTGCTTCCTGGCTTAGAGATTATGAACAAATGACTGACCCTCCTTAGTTTCTCCTCCAAAATATGGGCTTTTCAGTTACTGACCGAAGCGTAAGAAACACACCCAAAGAGATGCAAAAATAAGGACACTGATGGCAAATATTTCTTGGCTGTGCTGGCGATCTGCCAGGCACCATTTTAAGCACTATATTTTAGTTAGCCAATACTTACAGGTGCTAGAGCTAAACTTATTTTTCAGACAAAATATTGAGGCACAGAGGAATAGTGGAACCTGTCTGGAGATGATTGTCTAGTAAGGAATAGATCTAGAGGGTGCACATATGAGTTATGTAACCTGATTGACTCCAGAGCCCATATGTGCTTTATTTCTTTATTTATTGCCCATTTCTTTGCTTAATTTTGCTCCATTTTTTTTAAAAATGAAAGGACCTATAGAACTACTGAGTTATGCCATTCTAAGATTCCTTTAAAACTGAATGCTTCATATTCAAAATATGTTATTCACTGACAAAACTTAGTCTCTTGATACAAGAAACAGGCTGAGAAATTCAATCAGTTGTTTCGAATGTAAGTAGACTGATCCCAAGGTTGACTCTGCACATTGGCTGGCACTTGTTCAGCAAGAGCTTGGGGTTCATTTATTTTATTTATTATTTATTTTCCCAACCGCTATCCTGCATGATTGGGGTTAGTAACTAGACAAGACTGAGCTCCCCACCACTGGCAACTTTGCAAGTGAAAGTTCTTACAAATGCCAGTTTACCCTGGTTTTCAATCAATTATTATCAAACACCCCGATTTACTCTTAGAAAGACTTCCTTTCTCTTTGCCTCTCTTCTCCGATGCAATTATTTTTGAAATGACGTATCACAGTAAGCTAGGTTGTCTTCCTCATAGTCTCAGAGGATCTTGGAGCTTTCTCTCAGCGAGGTTCACTTCCTACTTCTTTGGGGAATGAAAGAGGAGATGGCAGAGGACTGTGCTTGTGCCATCCTGACACTGCTCTCTAATGCCTCCAATAAGAGCAAGTGGGCAGAGGCATAGACTAGGAGAGGCATCCCTAAGGCTCAGAGAGACTTGTAATTCATTTCTCTGCTATCATCTACACAGTCCCAAAGAACTTTCTCTAGCTAACTCTAGGAAGCCTGGGTAGAGATGAAAATGCAACTTTGAGTCAGGAGACCAGGACTGCAGCCCAGAGGCCCCCACTAACTAGCTGTCTGCAGCCCAGAGCCCCCCACTAACTAGTTGTTTGCAGCCCGGAGGCGCCCACTAACTAGTGGTCTACAGCCCAGAGGCCCCCACTAACTAGTGGTCTACAGCCCAGAGGCCCCCACTAACTAGTGGTCTAATCCTTAATAAGTTGCTTTGTCTTTCCAGGCTCATTTTCCTCATCTGTCAAGTCAAATGAAGGTTCTGGAATAGATGATCTCTAAAACCCTTCCAGCTCTACGGTTCTATTCTGGGTCTCTCTGCACCTGCAGATAGACATGTGGGGGGCAGGAAGGGCATTGGGAGGGGGAGGGATGTCGCCCAGGAAATAAAACACTGTCACCTGGAAGAGCCTATGTCCTTATGTGTGCGGCACAGCACAAATGTGTCTCAGATTATCCAAATAATTGAGTGAATTCCCTCCTTTCTTTTGCCAATGGACCACAGCCTTCGTTTGGCTGGGAACAGCAGCTGCTTCCCTGAAATTTCCATCCAGGGCTTTCCATCCTCCACTGTGTCCTCTGGGAAACCTGTCATGTTTTTTCTGGATGGATGCCCATAGAATTTTAATCCAGTCAGAGAGAGAGGGAGAGGGAGGGAGGGAGGAGGGAGGGAGGGAGGGAGGGAGAGAGAGAGAGAGAGAGAGAGAGAGAGAGAATAAGAAGAAAAGGAAAAAGGAGGAGAAGGAAGAGGGAGGAGGAGAGAGGGAAGAGATGGGGGAAGACAGACAGGCAGGGAGTAGGGGGCACAGAACTCCATACACAACAAAAAGCAAAAAGTAGTAGTATGGATCGACTTTTTGTTTAATTGGTTTATTTCAAGTGCTTGGAGCATAGATGGGCATCTGCTAACAATATTATTTGTACTGCAAACAGAGTTCTGACCAAAGCCAGTGAGTTCACATAGTTAATTGGTTCATCTAGATGATGCAGAAGACAGCCTGTGTTGGAGACCTCCAGAGTGCTACCTTGGTCCTGACATTTCTAGACATTGAATAAATCTCTACTTCGTCCCAGATAGTCCCACATCTTCCTTTCCCAAGTCAGCATTTGTAGATCCAACGCAGCAATGGTGGTGTGTCTGCCTTCAGAACTTAAGTTCCCCCAACTTTAAAAGATACAACGTCCCAACTAAGTTGTAGAAAGAGTCACCCCTTTTCCCTAACAATAAAAAAATGATTCCTGAACTCTTATCCCAGACTGTTGTCAGACAACTTTGAGATGCGGAAACTGGATTTTGTTCACTCCAAATCAGGTTGGTCAGTGCAGGACAGTGGGCTCCTGAGAAAAGCTCCTGAGATAATAAACAGCTTGACGAAAGCAGAACTTCACCTTTCCCCTGCCATCTCATGTTATTTGGAAAACACAAATGAAAACGAATGTCAGATTCTCAGAATGTTTTGGCATTAACATTAAGGGCATAGCTCTGTGTCACTTTGAGCAACTTCCATCCCTTGGGGATTCCAGAAACTCAAAGCAGGAGTGATGGGGAAGTAAATTTAGAGCCTAGAGAAATTGGTGAAGACTTGGAACACCCCTGAGGTCACAGACAGAGAGGAGTTCGAATTTTGTATTCATTGACCTGTGGCTTGGACAAGTTATTGAACCTCCATTCATTTAGCCCTAACCTGAAAAGTCGCTACATTACTGAGAAACAGAATATTTAATGTGTTTAGACACCAAATATGCTAGCGCTCAAAACAAACAAACAAACAAACAAACAAAAGCTCTCGAGAGTTCAAAATGCAGCTCTAAGAAAGTCTCTAAAAGTGGAGGGGTAGGGCCGGCTCCCCAGAAATCAGAAAGAAGTTAGCCACTTTTTTTAAAAAAGACTTCCTCCAGGCCTTGAGCACGCAGGTAGCAGGTGTGTCTGCCTACTGACCCCCCTGATGTCCTAGGAGGCTGCAGAATCAATCCTAAAGCCTAGGGGCCTGGATCCATCTAAGGTTGCTTAGTTCTGTCTGGGCTGTTGCTGGGGTCCCAGTACTACTGGGGGCGGGAAGGACTCTCATTTGCTCCTAAGCGGGAGTCTGGGTGCCCCAGGCTGGTGTTTCCTAGCCACCCACCGCCTGGTGAGTGGGTGTGTGTCTTTGGGCTGGAATTCAGGATCCGCACTCTGAGCACTGCTCCCGGCCGGGCCGGCAGAGCTCAGCAAGCAAATAAAGCGCTCAATCAGGAGCATCCGAGGCATCAGGAGTCCTTCTTCAACGACGTGGTCATTGGGGCCAAGAAGCGGGGAGGTTACAGAGGACTGGATCGCGGAGGAGGGACCCTTTTTTCTCTCCGCTTCCTTGTGTTCCTCCCAGCTGGGCAGCGACAGCGGACGTCGCTGGCAGTTGCCACCGGGTCGCCCTGGAGGTGTCCGGCCTGAGGGTTTTCTTCACAGAGGTATCTTTGGGCTCTCAGTCTGCCTCCTGGGATATTCCCTCCCCCTCAGTGGACACCATTCAACACAATCACCCTGAATATTTCCAGTCATATACTCAAAGTCCGAGGTCTGCCTTGGAACCGATCAAGCGCGGTTACCCCTAAGCGGCCGGAGGTTGCACAGGGAGGAGAGCAGTTTCCCGGTTCGGCCCGCCCCCTCCACGTTCAACAGTCCGGAGGGACCGCTGCGGTGGCCTGGAGGTGACAGCCGGGCGGTGGGGCGGGCTCAGAGCCCCTCGGAGGCCGCCACACACACTCGCTGCCCTCCCCACTCACTCCCTGCCTCCCACCTTCTCTCCAAGACCCCCGCCCCTCCCCCGCCCGCCTCCTCCCCATTCTTGGAATTGTGTGGAAAAATTCTCAGCCAAACCTCCCACCTCTCCTCTCTTCTCCTCTCCCCCCACCCCACTCCCTTTTTAAAACCCCCTTTCCTCCGCGGCCCCTGCACTCTTTGTGAATGAGGGCCGGGAATACGGCCCTTCCCCCGCCCAGGAGCCACGCCAGACCGCCGCACTCAGAGGACTGTTTCTTAATAGTCCAATTAGATAATTGCCATCTTTCACTCCTTTTGCTCCGCATTTCCCATAAAGGAATGAATGGGGAGAGCGGCGTGGAGAGGGCTTCTGCCCCGGCAAGGTGACGAGAAGGGCTGGAGCAAGCTCCTTGCACAAGGCCATGCGCTTGAATTGAATCATTGTGGCCTAATCAATGCTGTTATTGGATTACTGGCTGTTGCTTTTCTCAAAGACATTGTAGCAAGACAATGAAATAGCTGGGGGAAACTTTTTTTTTTTGAAGCAGATCTCACAGTTAAGATATTCTCTCTCTCTCTCTCTCTCTCTCTCTCTCTCTCTCTCCACCTCCCCCCCTTTCCTGCTGGACTCTGAGTACAAAGCTGCCCTTTGAATGGGCTGCCTCAGGGCTGCTGGAGGTGCAGGCATGAAAAAAAAATCCAACTGAGGCTCCAGGAAGAGGGGCGGCAGTTTAAGATGGCTGTCAGCATCGAGGTGTGTTAAGGAGTCGCTTGGGGAGAAAGCTTGGCTTTTTTGGAGTGTGTGTGTGTGGGAGACTTTAGGGGGAAACTTTTCTCCTCCCCCTTCTCTCCCCACCCAGAGGCAATTGCTTTCTTCAGCGACAAGAACTGAGGGGTACCCTCCCCCCCATTCAGCTCTATATGGAGAGCCTGGAGGAAACCCCCTTTAGCCAGTATGTGAGCAGGAAGGTCAAAGGCAAAGAGAAAGTTAATAATGCCTGCTAATGGTGCTAACAATTCAGGATGAATCTTGTCAAAAGTTTTTCTGGAAGTGTGGGTCTTTGATTGTGTTTCCCGAAAGCAAGACCAATCATTTCCGTTTATTCACTGGCTAAACCCCTACTTGATTGGGGACAAGGACAGAAACCATCCATTACGATCTGATATATTATCCAAACAATTTAGTGTATTCATGAGGTAACTGAAACGTGGGGGCTGCGAAATTACCCGTAATCAATTGCAACAGCGAGTGTGCGTCCCCCCGGGTGTCGGACAACCACAACTCGGCCGTCTCAGTAACAGGCGGAGCCGCCGCGTTTTGGAGTTGCGCTGTTCGCTACCTGATCGCCAGCCTGGGGGACACTGGACGTGCTCAGAGGACGCGGACGCTGACGAGGCGGCCTCGCCACTGCTCCACCGGGATCCTGGACCAGATCAGCCGCCTCTCTGCGAGCGCGCCACTCTCCTGTCGCCGCTGACCCTCCGCGGCCGCCGAAGCCAACCCGCGGGGACATTCATTCTCGCGGGCGAAGGAGCTTAGGGGCTGCGTTGTAGGGGTTTTGTCCCCTTCTGCCTCTTTTTTTCCCTCCCCTTCCCCCCTTTTCTTCTTTTCTGTGTTGTTTTGCCTATGTTCGGGAAACCAGACAAAATGGACGTCCGGTGCCACTCGGACACGGAGGCCGCCAGGGTCTCGAAGACCGCGCACAAGGAGAGCCGGGAGATCAAGGGCGCCGAGGGGAGCCTTCCGGCGGCCTTCCTCAAGGAGCCGCAGGGCGCCTTTTCGGCGTCTGGCGCTTCGGAAGATTGTAACAAAAGTAAATCCAATTCCTCCGCAGACCCGGATTACTGTCGCCGGATCCTAGTCCGAGGTAGGGATGGGCAGGGCTTTGGGGCGCGTTTTTTTGGGGTGATTCCCTTGCCGCAGCTGCGCGCTACCGCCCAGGGCTGGCGAGGACTTGGGAGAAAGTTGTTGCTGGTCTTCTTTCTCGGGTCTGGCCGGTCGCAGGGGACCCGAGCCTGGGGCTCCCCTGAACGCGTTCTCCTGGGGCCTCTGCCCTAGCAGCCCTGAGGGGCCCCGCCAGCCCAGCTCCGGAGAGAAACCCAGGCGCTGCGAGGAGTGGGCAGGCCACCAAGCTGGGTTTTGGACCCCAGTCCTCAGGGGGACGTGAACGCGTCCTCCGGGATAAGGACCCACCCGGGTAGGCGCCTCCGGGCTTCTGAGCCCTGAAAGGCAGAGCGCACCCAAAAGAACCCTGGGCGTAGAAGCGCAGCCTTCGCCCGCAGAATAGCGCCCGGCCAGTTGGCAGACTGGGCTGAGGGCCCTGGCGCTGAGCTCCCGGCCTGGCCGAGGCCGCCTAGAAGACCCGCCGAGCTGGGTCGTGGGGCTGCGGATGCCGCCTTCTTGTTGGATTCGGCCTCGCTCAAGGAGCGGCGTGCGCTCCTCCCAGGCAGTAGCGGCGCCGAGGCCGCCTTCAGCCGGCGCCGCCCCCGCCAGCCGACAGCCCAGCAGATAGCCAGGCCCCGCAAGCGGGTTTTCGGTCCCTCCTCCTGCTGCCGCCTGGGTAGGAGCCGGCCAGAGACCCTGGGTGGGGGTGGGGATCGCAGAAGTGCAGGCTGCTCAGCAGTCTGGGGCCATGCTGGGGTTGGGGTGATCAGTTACGGCCCCCTCTGGGCTACTGGGGACTCGGATCACGCAGCAGAGGCCCCCTAGGCCAGAAGGAACATCCACCTATTTAGAACTCAGTTCCCCCCTTCAGTGTTTGGGGTCTTCTGCCAAGACAAAGTCTGGTTACTCTTCCATTTAATGCTATGAAGTGAGCCCCTTTGGTCTCCATACAGCCACGGGGGCTCGGCTTCACGGCTGCGACCACCCCTACACCCGCCGCATCCTATTGGAGACTTGTCCCTAGCTTGCTCGGGGCAAAGAGGAGGAGAAAATTGGAAGGTTCTGGTGGCTGACATGTACCCTTCCCTAGATGCCAAGGGGTCTATCCGAGAAATCATCCTGCCCAAGGGCTTGGACCTGGACCGGCCCAAGAGGACACGCACGTCCTTCACGGCGGAGCAGCTCTACCGGCTGGAGATGGAGTTCCAGCGTTGCCAATATGTGGTGGGCCGGGAGAGAACCGAGCTGGCTCGGCAGCTCAATCTTTCCGAGACCCAGGTACCCACCTGCCGGGATGCTCACAGCATCAGGCTTCCTCTTCCCAGCACCCCAGCCTGCCTTTCCTCACTGTTTACCTTGCTTTGGATCGAACCTCCCAGGGACATGGAGGAGTTGGGGTGGACAGGATGAATCTGAGACTTTCTCCTCTTTTTAAAACTGTCACTTCCTTTCCTCATCCGCAAGTCCTCCATGGTCTAATTTCCGCACACCTTGACTTGGCCCAGGGGAACCCATATTCCGTCCTTTTGGAATTCTTATTGGCTCTCAGTCTTTAGAATTTTTGGATGAATTCTGATTTATCAAGAGCTGATCAGACCCCCTCCCGCGCACCACCGTTTGAATATATACCATCTTGAATATATACTGGGAATATATTCCCAGTAACATCCCGTTTGGGGACTTTTAGGATTACCCAACACACCAGTTCTGCAGGAAGAAGAATTAGAAAGCGGTGCCAACTCTCTAAGACCGGCCTTTGCAAATATGGCAGCCCCTATTCCTTTAAAAAGGCAGCCCTGAGCACCACTCTGGGAACCTCAGAGGTACTGTCCTCTGTGATGACAGACAGAGTGTAGGATCCTCAGTGGGGCTGGTGACTTGGGAGCCAGCACTGCACATTGCTAAGATTCTCTCCTTGCCTTAAAGTGCCAGGCTGCTCTGGAACTGTGCGGGCTGTTTGGGGGTTGACCACAGTGTACCAACAGCTCCTCAGCTCTCTCTCTGGTCTCTTTTCCTATGCCCAGCCCTGAAGCAAGTGGAGAGCATTTTAGGCCTAAAATCCTGGCTGAATACTGAGAACCGAAGATAGGATAGGTGGGGAAAATCTGAGTTTGAGACGGCATAGTAACGTGTTTTACTGTCTGTGTTAATCCCCTTTAGCTTGCAAAATCTAAATAGGATGTTTATTTATTTTTCCAATATAGCCACTGCCCTCTATTCTAGGTCAGAAGAGATGGAAGGGGAACCGGGCATTGGCATGTATTTATTCTACATCAGGCTTCTAAGTCTCCATGACTTCAAAGTCCTCAATAGAGTGCAGAGGAAGTGATAGCTATAAGAGTATCATTAAGGTGGAGAAAGCTTGGCCTATGAAGTCCACCCGGCTTCCACCCACCTTCTCTCTCTAAGGCTGGTTGGTGGTCAGTCTTTGGCCTAACAAGCAAGAAACAACCCCTGAGAGTCTCTAAAAGGCACAGATAGATTTTCTGTGGCCAAATTTGAACTCATTGGTCTATCGACCTGGATCTAGAAAGGCTGAAAAACAGTGTTCCCAGCCACCTCTGCTTCCTGCACAACCTTCCCAGGCCTTAGGATTTCAAGCTGTGCTGATTCACCGGTTTGTGAACACAAAACACCTCCGAGAGTATAGCAGCAGCACAGTGAAATATCTGTCTTCCTTCCTTGTTAGTGTGGTGGACGGACAGTTCATTTCTTTGCTTTTGTGACCCTCTCTGACCTAGGCCTGCTTGCGTGACCCGGAAGCTTAGCCCAGTGGAATAGTGTCCCCCTCGTGGTGGCTCTTGCTCCGCTAGCAGCTTTGGAGCCTTGATCCTCTGCTGTGGGGTGGGGCTGCGGCTAGGGCTGGGGTTAGGGGAGGGTCCCAATAACCCAGGTACCCCCAACCCCTCCCCCCCCCAAAAAACCCCTGCTGCCTTTGACTCTGCTCTTTCCTGCTGCTCTCTTCCACGTTTCCTCCTGCATATCTATGCTCAGGTGAAGGTCTGGTTCCAGAATCGGCGAACCAAGCAGAAGAAGGACCAGGGCAAGGACTCCGAGCTGCGCTCCGTGGTGTCAGAGACCGCTGCCACGTGCAGTGTGCTGCGGCTGTTGGAACAGGGTCGCCTGCTGTCGCCGCCCGGCTTGCCTGCCCTGCTGCCGCCCTGTGCCACCAGCGCTCTCGGCTCGGCTTTGCGCGGGCCCAGCCTCCCAGCTCTGAGTGCTGGCGCTGCAGCGGGCTCGGCCGCCGCCGCCGCTACTGCCCCGGGCCCCGCAGGCGCTGCGTCTCAGCACCCGCCAGCCGTGGGCGGTGCTCCCGGCCCAGGGCCTGCAGGGCCGGGGGGACTGCATGCGGGAGCACCCGCTGCCAGCCACGGTCTCTTCAGCCTGCCAGTGCCGTCGCTTCTAGGCTCTGTTGCCAGCCGCCTGTCCTCCGCCCCGTTGACGATGGCTGGTTCGCTAGCTGGGAATTTGCAAGAACTTTCTGCCCGGTACCTGAGCTCCTCGGCCTTCGAGCCTTACTCCCGGACCAACAATAAAGAAGGGGCCGAGAAAAAAGCGCTGGACTGATGTTAAGTGTTACCCTGTATTTATATTTATAACATCTATTGTGGTGGTATTTATGGACTCACAAGCGCATTAGGCGCCCAGTGCTCCTGTGCTGGCCTTCCTGGCCCCCACTAGGCCTCTGACTGCTCACCCGGCTCCCCCTCCCCACAGGCTACTGATTTCATCCCAACTGAGCTGTTTTTGTTCTCTCTACTTTTCCTTCCTCCCTCCAACCCCAGCTTCCTTCTGAAACCAGTAATGATCCAAAGAATTGGGGCGAAATACCCGAATTAGCAACCTGGTTCCCCCAGCCTTGCCAGCCAGGGAAGGAACAGACTGAGCCTAAGTCAACACCCCCCCCCCCCCCCGCCCCTGCTCTGGATAAGGGACGCTGCACACTGCTCCTATGAGTTTTTGCAAGATGAAGTATGTTCGCAGGCCATCAGGGACTGAGAACGCTTCTTGGTTTCTTTAGACCCCCCCCCCCCCCCCAAAAAAAGGGCCTATCCCCTCTTGTCAAAGAAACCAAGGCTTTTGGGAGTTCCTGGCCCGGGTTTTTAGACCTCAGGATAATTGGTGCAAACTCCTGTCCGAAGAGTTGATGAGTTTTTTCCCTTTAAGGAAGCTCTAATCGCTATCTGCTCGACCCCGAGAAACGATAAATCAAATGTCTTGCTAGGCAAAGGAGATAATAAATTTGATATAACAGCAATAAAACAAGGGTAATTGTTACATAACACCAGATGAAGTGTTATCTGTTTTTAAACACTCATAAATTGTTGAGTTTGCAAAGTATAAGAAATTCGGGCTAGAGACCGCACCACGGGGCAGTGCAAAATTAAAATCCAGAGTGCTGTGACTTTAGCTAGGAACTTAAAGAGGAAAGGCCAGTGATGCCTAGAAGATTCAAAGCAAGATTCAGGATCTTATTTTCCGTGTGTGTGTGGGGGGCTGTTCAGAGCCCTGACCCATAGTTTCCTGTTCCTCCCATGAGAGCGCGGTGCCTGGTGGCAGTCCACCAGAAACGAAATTACAGCAGAAGGGCTGGGGTTGGAAGTAAATCAACACCCCAACCAACACCTGCTGCTTCGCCTTCTGAACTCTACCTACAAATGCTTTTCATGATGCAGGAAGCTCCCGGATTTCCTAGCCCTTGCCTTCCGAAGGACAGGTTGGGGTGTCCGTCGGTGTGGCCTTCACCAGTTCTAGTTCCTGGCTGCCAGTGGTTCCCTGCATGGCACACCAGACACCTCTTCCTCCTCAACCCCAGGGTGTCAGTCATTCAGAGTGAGAACCCTTACCACCACCACGTGGGCGCAGCCTCAGCCCTAACCACAACCCCAGCCCCCAGAGCCACCTCCACTGCATTTTAACCAAAACCACAGGCTCAGAGCGCGAGGTGCCTCAGTGTTGAGAATGTATTCACCCATCTGAAACAAGCGCAAAACGTTAAAGGAAAATTAGTAACTTTATTGTAAATTATTTACATGCGAAGGTTTTTCCCTTTTCTTTTTCCCATTTCTTTTCTTGTTTCACTTTTTTTTTCCTTTTTGTTCCTTTCTCTCTCTTTTTCTCTCTTTCGCTCTTAGGTAAATAGTGAAGAAAATAACGAACGATTCAAACGCGGGTAGGTGTCACTGAATCCTGGCTACTAACTGTGTTCTGGATGTCTTGGCTCTTTGGATGTTTTTGTATTTATGTGGTGAGAGTGAAAAATATATATCTATGATGATTAAGTGTATTTTTGTCCTATATTTGAAAGATAAAAAAACCCACACACACATACACGCACGCACACACGCACAGAAAAAGAGAAGGTCCAACAAATGATGAGTCTCAGGGTTAGGATGCGAGTCCCATCCCGGAAGAGCAGGGAGGAGGGGGCCCCACACCACTGACACTCTGGCGAATGAACTTTGCGGGGCAGAGGTGGGGGTGGGGCGGCATTTTGTCCCTGAGTGACCTGCCTCTGGTCCTGAGTCCTTTTTGATCTTGCCTTCTTTGTCCAAAATATAGATTTCTCAGTCTTTCTGTTCTGCACAAGTTTATGTCTAACGCTCTCCGTGTTTCTAGCGTTTTCCAGCTGCTTTAACATTGGGATTTTGTACAAACCCGCCGTCCCGGACAAGCAGGATTTTAATTAATTTCTTTTGACTTAGAAATCTCTTGGCCCTTAAACAGAAACCTTGAAAGCGAAAGAACACAAACTAGATATCAATCCCTGGGTGTGTGTGGGCGAGGGACTCTTCCTCCCGCTCATAAGGCTCATAAGACGGAGACTGTGGCCCATGACAGAGGCCTTGGTCTGGACTTGGGGATGGTTGGAGTGGTCCCGGAAGATGCTGGCAGTGGACATGACCGCTTCAAAAACTCAAGCAGTGGACATAACGGAGGGTCCACAGGGTGGCATCCCCACAAGTCGGTGTTGCTGGTGCAGAGATCAGTTTCCAGTCGGTCGTTGAACCCCAATTCGTAGGCTATGCTTGCACTCCCCAGGGGAAGAATCCAAGACAGGGAGGGGTGTCAGTGTGCACAGCAGTTCCTTGAAATGCTGGGGAGGACCGGGTGTGTGTGGGGCAGATGTCTCAGGCTCTGGGTTCTGCTGACGTCAGAGCAGCAGCCCACACAGAGTTCACTTTTTTGCTTTTCAAAGTCGGTCTCACACCGACTTCTCTGTCCTCCCTCCCTCCCTCCCTTCCTCCCTCCCTCCCTTCCTCCCTCCCTCCCTCCCTCCCTTTCTTTCCCCCTCCCTCTCTCCTCTCTTCCTTCCTATTCCCCTCCCTCTCTCCCTCTCCCTCTCCTTGATTCCATCTCTCCCCTACCCTGGCTGCCCCGAAGCCAAGACTGTAGGTGGCTCTGTCTTCTCTGTCAAAGCTGGTGGCTGGGGACCTCCTGGGATAAGAAAAGGAGGGAGAAGGTGGCACAATCTTATGGAACAAAAGAAAACACAGAATCCCAGCTTTTGGTCCCCAACAAGCTTGGTCCCACTGCAGTAGAGGCCGGAAAGCTTTCTTCCCAGCTCCCCCCCACTTCCCACTTTGCTTTCTTCACCCCAGAAGGGAAAGTACCCCCACCCCTGCCTCTCCAGGTCACCTCCCTTCCCTCTTTGGCTCTGAGTGAAGCAACTAAGCTTGGCGCCTGCCACTTAGGGAGCACAATTGTTCTTAAGGGGCCTCTTCTCCCATGAAAATGAATCACAATTTTAATTAAAAACACGTTTGCAGACAATCCATTTAATTTTAGTGGCTGTCTTGTTTTCCCTCTTTCTGCAAGCTGCCTTACTTTCTGGAGGCCTCTGGAACTGGAGACTCACAGGCCAGGGATGAGGCAGGTGGCTTTGGTGACAACAGCTGGCTCCACTTGGGAGAAGGTGGGAGGGCTCTTGGGAGGATAGGAACAGCTGGGGTGGGGGCTGCTAAGAGGACTGTCATTCTCAGGCCCCACAAAGTGTTGTCCTCCTCTGCGGTAGAGCAGAAATCCTCCAACCCCCTGTGGCTTTGCTGGTCAGGTCTGGTAAGTCTCTTAGGAAGCCCACTCTTTATCGGTGGGCCTAACTCCCAGTCAGATGTGGGGCTCCTCTCTAGGAGTGTCAGCCACTCTTTAGGGCTTACAAATAGGGGTGTAGAAATACACACACTCACTTACATACACACACACTCACTCAAACACACTCACATACACACACACTCACACACACATGCTCATACACACACTCACACACTCACACATTCACACACACTCACACACACTCACACACTCCTGACTTGTTTCAAGTGAAACCCCATTTCCTTGTTTCTTTTCCTGCTTAGATACATGCAGACACTCTGCCTTTCTCCTGGTTGGTTATTGCTGTGTTGTCTGCCCACTCTAAGAAGTCTTTCCAAGGTTCTCTGAAGAGATTTCCAAGGCACATACTTCTAACTTCCTGACATCCACAGCTGATCAGAACTTAAACCCTTGACTAGCTCAAAGTCTTCCAAGATACAACTTCAATGCTATCTGGGTCAGCCTCCCATAGCAACAATTCCTTAGCTCTTCCCCTATTTGAGGAATCAGAAGTTTAGGGGTTGTGCTTTGCTTGTGTGTGTGTTGCACATGGAGGGCAGAGAAAAATGTTGAGTCTCCTTCTCTCTCACTTTCCACCTACTTCTTAAGACAGAATCTCTCCCTGTACTTGGAGCTTATGGATTCAACACATTAGAAGGCGAGGGTGCCCCAGAGCACCAGAGACCCTTTTGTCTCTGTCCCTGAAGTGCTAGGCTTACAGGTGCCTGCCACCACATTAAGGTTTTTAAATGGGCACTGGGGATTCAAACTGAGGTCCTTATGTTTGTGTGCCAAGCACTTTGCCTCTGAGCCATCTCCTTAGCCCCAGGTTGTGTATCCTAAACAAGTTTCCACAAAGGTCCTTCTCTCACTAACATTTGAGAGGCACTGTGTTACCTGACAGCCTACCCACTACAACAGTCTCCACATGTGACCCAGGGACTGAGCTGCTGGAAATGCAGTGAATGTTTGGTAAACAAAGTAACCCCCCCTTTCTGACCCAGTGTAGGGTTTCTTGGACTATACATTGTAATTTAATGCCCTTTTTATACAGGGAAATCCTTACATTTCACATCATTTTTTAATTAAATATGTATCAGGTTGTTGGATCAGAGAAGAAAGAGGAATCTTGTCTGGGTTCTAAGCTCTCTGTGAGGGCCTTTTTGTAAACTCAGTTTGGACCACCTTGCTGAACACATCCCTGCTGTCTTTCAAGCCTGGTGATTAAGAAAGAACAGGACAGGAGCCCATTAGGTCTGCTGAACTTATGTGCTTGTTGGGGAGACACCAGAGTGGGGGGCGCCACCAGAATAGAAACCCCAATGAGGCACATTGGCTTATACCCCGTTTCTGATGTGAAGTCCCCTGAGATGTTATCATGCATACACCGCAAAGCCTCTAGCACTGAATTCCATTCCAGCCGTTCCTTTTCCCCAGAACACAGAAATTATTGTGCTGACCATAGCAGTATTTACTCATTCTTGGGGGAAAATGTCACATCATATATGTATGCAATTTTAATATAAAAAGGTTTTCTTCCTATAAATGGCATATGAATTGTCACGCGTGTAAAAATGTAGACGGCAACAACACAGAAACAGACACATGTCCCCCGGTATCTCATGAGACTGATGACTCTGGCTTGACAAGCGGAGGAAAAACCATGTGTGTTAGTGGTTGTTATTGGTGACTCTGGAGTCAGATGGTCCAAATCCCAGGTCTACCACTGGATAGTTGGAGTTCGGATGGAGAACACAGCGGGCTGTTCTAAGCCCACGTCTCTGTGCAAAATGAAGACATTGATGGTCCTTCCCGCTCAGCACTGTCCTGGGTGATTAAGACATGGAAAGCAAATGGTAAATGCTTTGTGGGAAGTCTACACGTAAGGGCTGGAGGCTCAGCAGTTAAAACCCCGTCCTGTTCTTGCACAGGACCTGGGTTCAGTTCCCGGGTTCACTTACCCTGTGGCTATCAACTGTCTGTAAGCCCAGGTCCAGGGGATCCAATGCCTTCTTTTAGCCTTCATGGGCACCAAGCACATACATGATGTACATACATAGTCAGGCAAAACACCCATACACATAAAATAAAAATAAACAAGTCTTAAAAATATAAAACAAAAGAGTGAAAAGCTTATACTCAAGTACTAGTTATTTATTATAAAACTATGGCAGAGAGACTCCTTCTTAGCCTCAGTTTACCTACCTGTAGAAGGAATAGGTGTTTGGAGCATGGTTGGCCCACTCATAAGGGTTCCGTTACTGCTTTTGACTGAATGCCACACACATTAGTGAACACAACCTTTTTTAGACTGAATACCACACACATAAGTGAACACACCTTTTTAGACTGAATACCACACACATTAGTGAACACAACCTTTTATGTTTTCTCCAAATGATGCATATTCGTTGCAGCAACGTAACAGACAGACCTCAGCTGCCGACCCTTAACTGTCCATCCTATGGAGACTGATTGCCTCCAAGAAGAGGGCTTCTTGCCAAGTCAGGCCCCACTTTTGAGGAATCACCAATGACTGTAGACACAGGGGTACACATGGATCTTACACCTCAACTCTCAATAGTTTTCCTTCAAATTTCCTGGTGTGTTGCATGAGGTTTCTGTTGAGAGTCCAGCAATATTTGACTTCCAGCTAATCCTGCTTCCTTCCTTTCCCCCTATAGCTGTTGAGCTGTGTGCTCATCTCTTAGCTTCCTGGGGAAGTCAACTTGAGAATCCATATAGGAAAGAGCAGGTAAGAGGTAGCAGTGGGGAAGCCTGAGGGCTTAGAGTGCGAGATGCTGGAAGCAAATTGCACACAGGAAACCAGGGAAGCGACTTTTAGAATTTACCGTAAAGTTGGATGAGGAAGTCACTGGGAAGTGCTCCGCAGGAGATGATGGAAGCCCGTCTCACCTTTCAGATATCTCCCTGGAAGCTGGGGGAGAAGTCCAAGGGAGGTTGTGGGGAACAGAAGGGCTTGAATCCTGAGGCAAAGGCCCATTCGTGAGTTCACTCCTCTGGAGACTCTAGGTTGAGAAAGTACCGCTGCTGCTGTTGCCACTGGTGATGGTCCACTGGCCCAGAGGCAGCGAAGAGACGGATTCAAGGCATTTTGCCATGAAAAGAATCCATATTTTCGTATCAGACTCGAGGTACCTGGTGGTGGTGGTATCGATTGCTTTCAAGACTGGGTCCAAATGGAGCTTTGAAACCATTTCCCTGGCCCCCAAACAGGAAGTACATGTGGAGCCTGAAGCTAAGAAGGAACTGGATTGGATGTGGAAAAAGGCAACTGGTCTTTTTTATTTGTCAACTCGTATGCTTTGTTAGGATGTTATCTTGAATTTAGCTCCTATTATAACCCCCTTCCTTCTTTTCCAGGTGGCCTTTTCCTAGAACTCCTTTTATATTAAGGTTGAACTTTAACTTCAGGACTGACTTTTCCCATTTCCCATTTCCTCCCAACCACTGCTCTCCCTCTCTCCCTCTGTTCCTTCCTTCTCTCCTTCCTTCCTTCCTTCCTTCCTTCCTCCCTCCCTTCCTCCCTCCCTCCTTCCCTCCCTCCTTTCTCCTCTTCCTCTTTCTGCCTTGTCCATTGTCTCATATAGCCTTGGTCGACCTCAGGCTCACTATGTAGCTAAAAATGACTGAACATTGATCCCCCTGCCTTTATCTGGGTGCTGGGATTACAGGTTTGTTACCACTGCCCCAGTTTACGCAGTGTTGGCAATCAAACCCAGGCCTTTATGCTTGTAAGCAAGAACTTTCCATTTCTCTATTTCTTTCTTATCGTGTGACATTTTAAATGAATTATTATGTATAACGCACTTAAGACTTTGCTAATCTAGCTGACTTTATGTACTAATGCATCTAGTAAATTTTTCATTGTATGTCATGTGGTGTCTTCACTTCATTTTTTGAGTCAGGGTCTCTTACTGAACTTGGAGATCACTAGTTTGTCTAGATTGCCTGGTCAGTGAGCCTTAGAGATTTTTCAGTGCCTACTCCCCCGTCCTTGGCATTACAGAATGTGCTGTAGCACCCAATTTACTCTCTGAATCATCTCTCCAGCCCATCATTTTGACTACTACATTTTTCTAAGAGCTAACTTTTGTCTTTTTCTAAATTTTAATTTAATTTATTATGGACTAATGTTTTTTCCTGCATATATGTCTGGGTTCCATGTGTGTGCCTTGTACCCACAAAGGTAAAAAGAGGATATCAGATTCCATATAACTGGTTACAGATGGTTATGAACCACCATGTCGGTGCTGGGAATCAACCCCAGGACCTCTGGAAGAGTAGCCAATGCTCTAAACCACTGAGCCATACAGCTTAGTATGATATCCAGTAGTCCATGTGGCTATTAAAATTAAATGTCCAATCAAAAGTCAATTCCAGAGTTGTATTGAACACAGTTCAAGTGCTTTCTGGCCAAATACAGCTACCACACTAGATAGCATAGCTATAGGGCTTGTCTATCATCACAGAAAGTCTCTGTTGGATAATGTTCCTCTAAACGCTTTCTAAACATTAACAAACTATTTTATTCTTGTTCCAATGTCTTGTTCTTTGTATCTCTGAAGATAGTAATGATAACTTCTTTTATGTTGCTTCAAAACTCTTTTATTCTGTTGGATCATTCTTGTAGATTAGGCCACGTATAACCAAAGCCAAGTTTCCTGTATCTAGATGGGTTTGGTGGTTACTGAGCTTTAGTACATGGTGATCTGGCAGGGATGTTCATACAGGAATGAAGGCATACATCAGTCATCTCTCTCACGCTAGAGTCTTCAGAGGAGAATTGTGTGTCTCCTGACTGGAGGGTATGGTGTGGAAGGGTGGGTGGGAATCTTACTAAATGGGTAGATGTAAATCTATTCCTCTTTTTATTCTCTGATTTGGAGTCCTTCTGGTTTATTATATCCAGAAAAAGACAGCTAGTCCTTTGCCGATGTCTCAGGAAGATCAGCTACTCAGAGGCCTGATCAAGTCAGGAGTTCAGCAACTTCTTTTGTTTTGTTTTGGGGTTTTTCGAAGCACAGTTTCTCTGTGTAGTCTTGGCTGTCATGGAATTCATTCTGTAAACCAGGCTGGCCTCAACCTCAGAGGTCACCTCCCTGAGTCCTGCGCCACTGTACCCAACCTACGTCTTTAATCTTCCGTTAATCTTTTTCTGTTGCTGTCATGTTAGTCTTTTGTTTGATTGATTTGAGATGGTATCTCAGTGTATATACAGTGTTGGCTGCCCTGGTACAGTGCAGACCAGGCTGACTTCACTCATAGAGATTACCCCCCTCGCTGCCTCTGAAATGCTGACATTAAAAGCATATACCACTGTGCCTGGCTTATTTACTTATCTTATACAAGTGTCTTAGCCAGTGTTTCTATTGTTGTGATGATCATAACCAGAAAACAAGTTGGGGAGGAAAGGGTTTCTTTGGCTTACACTTATTTTTAATTAATTTATTATGTATGGGTGCTCTATCTGCATGTATGACTTTATGCCAGAAGAGGGCATCAGATCCCACTATAGATGATTGTGAGCCGTCATGTGGGTGCTGGGAGTTGAACTCAGGATCTCTGGGAGAGCAGCCAGAGCTCTAACCACTGAGCCCCCTTGGCCCACACTTCTGCACCATTGTTCATCATTGAAGGAAGTTGGGACAGGAACAGGGTAGGAACCTGGAGGCAGGAGCTGATTCAGAGGCCATGGAGGGGAGCTGCTTACTGGCTTGCTACTATGACTTGTTCAGCCTGCTTCTCTCTTTACAGAACCCAGGACCAGGAGCTCCTTCCACTCCTCCAGCCAATAGCTGCTGAGATACCAGCCCAATGGGGCGTGGTCTCCCTCTCTTTTAAAAATACAGCGCAGCCCTCCTCACGCTCTCTTGCTCTCTTGCTTCCTGCTCCGCTTAGGGCTCTGCTTCGGGCTCCACTTTCTGCTCAGCTACTGGCTACCAGACTCCTTTCCTGATCGCACAGAGGGCTGCTGTCTGGGACGGTGATCTGTAAGTTTTTCCCCTTTAAATAAATAATCATTCTATTAATCATAATTCCAAACTGTTGTGGGATTGTTTGTGACTTACACCTTCACTCTGGGACAGCACCACCCACAATGGTCTGGGTCATCTCCTCCCCCCCATCACTAATTGAGAAAATACCCTACAGCTGGATCTCCTGGAGGTATTTTCTCATTTGAGGTCCCTCCTCTCTGATAACTCCAGCTTGTGTCAAGTTGACATAAAGCCATTTAGCACAACATGCAACCTTGCTGGACTTGTTACTGATCATATTTATTTTATGGATTTTTCTTTGCTTCTCTTAGTTTTCCAAGATTAATCAAGGTGCCTTGTTGTAATATGTTGCTTGTTTGTTCCCGGCTGCTCAGACCCAAAATAATCACACAGAAACTATATTAATTAAATTACTCCTTGGTTTATTAGCTCTAGATTCTATTAGCTAGCTCTTACATATTAATTTAACCCATTTCTAGTAATCTGTGTATTGCCACAAGGCTGTGGCTTACCCCGTAAAGTTCCAGCGTCTGTCTCTGGCAAGGCTATGTGGCTTCTCCTGACTCCACCTTCCTTCTCCCAGCATTCAGTTTAGTTTTCTCCACCTAGCTCTACTCTGCCCTATCAGGCAGTTTCTTTATTCATTAACCAATAAAAGCAACATATAGACAGAAGGACCTCACCCATCAGCACCTTATGGAAAATATTGACCCTCATTGGGACTTGCTGAAAACGCAATGGGTTTTCACTCTTGATAAACAGCCCATTTTTCTAGTTGTGTGGTGAAAACTGCCATGCCTCCTTACGATACCTGCTTCTGCTAACGAGCCCATCTCTGTGATTGGAAGAGCGACAGAAGGCAGCTCCACTCAGAATGAGAAACGTCCTGAACGTGGAGGTAACAGGCTCCTAGCACATCGTCCACGTCTCTGGGCAGAGGTTACTCACCAGCCATTCTGTTATTCCCCTGCTCCTTGAGGCCGGCCTATACAGCTGATCTGGGTTTGCAGCCACACCGACCACAGCGACAGTTTCCAGCTCTGGATTGTTGTTCCTCTACTGCCTAAAAACTTTCAGTGTTCTCTTTTTAACCAGACGACACTCAGCTTCCTTCTGTGGTTGACAAGACCATTCATCATGGCGCTTTGTCCATTGCTCTTTGTTCCTACACACGAGCGCATTTACGGCTTGGTCTTCGTGGTTTTACACATTCAGATCATCTGACCTTGTGTCAGGAAGCTTGAACTACTACCGGCTCCTCCCAGTCCTCACTAATGACTTCTGGTCCTCCTTCAGGACTTAGCACATCTGTTGAGACCAGTTCTCAGATCTTCCAGGTCAGAAGCTGACAGGTTGTGTTCTCACAGAAGCCTGGGCTCTTCCTCTTGCCTTTATGCGATGATTGCTTCCATAGTACCCTGCAGGAGCTATAACAGCAGGAACTGCATCTACTCACCCACGTTCACCCTAAGAAAGTGCTTGGGTTACAGTTGGTTTTAATAAGTATTTATTGAGAAGTTATTGCTGTTGGGACTGATGAGATGGCTCAGTGGTAAAGAGCACTTGCGGCTCTGGCTGAGGACCTGAGTTTGTTTACCTTGCGAACATGGGGTGCCTGGTAACTTTCTATAACTCTATCTCCAGGGGAATCTGTTGCCCCCTACTGGCCCTGAAGGCACCTGCATATACATGTATGTGCACATACATCCAAACGTGTCCAGAGACATAACTAAAAATAAAATCTTTTTTTAAAAATTTAGGGAACAGAGAGATAACTCAGAAGTTAAGAGAACTGGATGCTCTTCCAGGGGACCCAGGCTCAATTCTCAGCACCCACACAGCAGCTCAAAACGGCCCATGACTTAAATTCCGGGGGGAGGGGGTCTAATACCTTCTTCTGCTTTGTCAGGCACTGTGCACATGTGGAGCACAGACATACCTGCAGGGAAAACACGCATGCACATAAAATGCTTTCAAGTCTCTTCCCTGGCAGGATACTTGAAGCAGCCCCCTGGCCTATGAATCAAGAAGTAAACTCTCAGCTACTGCTCCAGTCCTATTCCCATCTGCTCCTTGCCAGGATGATCACGGACTAACCCTCTAAAACTATAAGCAAGCCCCCGATGGGATGCTGTCTTTTATAAGCATTATCTTGGTCATGGTGTCTCTTCACAGCCACAGAACGGTCACTAAGACACCAAGGATGGTGCCACCTGCCTGAGAGCCCAGCGCAGGGGAGATGGTGGCAGAAACACTAGAAGTTCAAGCTCATCTCTGGCTACACCATGAGTTCTGTGCTGTCCTGGGATATATAAAATCCTGTTTCCAAAAGTATGCCTATAAAATATGATCTGATACATATAATTGGAAATCTATATATTCTGCTTTGATCTTTATGGTGTCCCTCTAAGTCATTTCTACAATCATCCCCTCTCTACAGAGGAGGACATCAGATACACAGAAGTAAATTGATCTGTAATTATAAGTGTTAGATTTTGAATTGAGTTTGAGCCAGCTTGAGAGGTTAGACTCTTAGACATCTATGTCTAAGGCTATTGAGAGAGATAAATAAAACAATCTGATGATTTAGTCAGTACCTGTCTTATATTGTAAATAATATATAGCGAACAACCATTTTTATTTTCCTTGAATAAATGCTAAAAAACCATACTTAATGCTGTGAAAAACACATCACAGTCCAAATATGGGTTCCAGAAAGCTTCTTGTGACCATCAAATAGGGTGAGGGCAGGGAGACAGAAGGCAAAGTGATGTGGGGTCTGCCATAGTCCCTCTAAGTGGAACAAGTGGCCCCATCACCAACAAGAATTGCCTGGCAGGTCCAGGAGTCAATAGAGGATTTTATGGGACTCCTGAAGTGCGCAGATAACTGCTGCTTAGTGTAGGAAGAAAGAAAAGGAACATCCCTGAGTCTGGTGACAAGTGCCATTACCTTGCTTACTTTAACAAACATCACCAGCGTCTTCTAGGAACAGGTACTGCAGAATCAGCTTTCTTTTTGTACTAGCAATACTGTAATATTGGTGCTAATTTTTTATTTTTCACAAGGCTGCAAAGTAAGAAGAGAGAGAGAGAAAGAGAGAGAGAGAGAGAGAGAGAGAGAGAGAGAGATCTAGGGTTTCATTTTAGAACTGGTTAATGTTATTTTGAACCAAGAATCTTGGTTTAAATTTTAGGATTTCCATGAATTTTCTAAAAATTCACAGCCAAGTTATTGAAGAAGATGGCCATTCAGAAAAGATTCTTGGCGGAATCTCAGAGAAACCATGACCCAAAAGGAAGGAAGAGTGTTGTGTCCCGGTTTGTTAGAACCCGAGATATCAAAGGTTCACAGTCCTCACTTCAAATTTAGGCAAACTAGAGGGAAAGCAGCTGTTTCAGGACTCAGGTGGGGGCAGCGCTGGAGATCTCTTCTAGGATGAGAAGCTAAGATAGCACTCACTGGAAAACGGTTCCCGTTGGATGCCACCAGTGCCTCACTGTGACCCAGCCACCTCTAGCTTGCTCCCTGCTGATGGTACAGTTTCCTCCCCAGGCACAAGAAGCTCTAAGTGGTCTTATGAGTCAGCTTTCCCATGAGGAGTTTGTTCAGGAAGGGAGAAGAGGGACACCAGTTGAGGCCCTGGCTGGACACAGCAGTGGGGGGAATAGAAGGAAGCCAGGTTGTGAGCCTCTTCCTGGGCACATTTTCTCTCCTGTGAAGCTTTGCAGGAAACCGTCCTTCCTCCTTCACGACTATCTCTCCCAGTACTGAGGATTAAGTTTAGGACTTTTTGCATGCTAGGCAAGCTCTCTACCCCTGGGCTACACTCCCAGCCCCCACTACACTCTTGATCATTCAGCTCTCTCTGAGTCAGCATTTATCGACCACATTAATTAATGAAATTCTACTCACAGTTGAATCTTGGTTTCTTCCATTTATAGGCTGTATTGGTCACACACACACACACACATACACACACACACACACACTTGACTTCTCTGAGCAGAAGTAGATATGACGGCCTATAAAATGAAAGGCAGGAGGTTTCAGGAATGGTCAAGACAGCCTCAGCATCCAGAGAAAGGATTATTTGGAGGTGGCGCTTTGGGGAACTCAGAAGCTGAGTGACAATTCCAGCCCAGCCACCTTCCAGGCATCGCCCGTGTTCCTGAAACCCAGTCTTGAGTCTAACTTGTACCTTTGATTAAGGAACATTGATCTGATTCCTCGTTCTTGGCCTGTCTAGGAGACATGGGCACTTTTGACCCTTTCTGTTGTCCTGGCTTTGACGGCCCTCACATCTTCCTTCCGCAAGGCAAAGCCAGATCTGTGCCCGTCTGATTCCTGAGTACTATTTATTTGGAAAGGTGTTGCCGAAAGAGAGCGAAGAGCAAGGTGTTAGGGGTTTCTTGAAGGTTGGCGCCTCCCAAGTTCCTATGACTTAGTCTAGAAAACTGTTATTGTTCCTAGGTAAGCCAGTGAAGTTTCAGACTGAACCACGAGCCATCTGCCAGGAATGAATGCCTGTCTGACATTAGACCAATTGCTTCCATACCATGACACTTATATGAAATAGTCAGTTCTTTATTAGAATGCAAACAAAGCATCCCAGGGCCAATTAAAAAATACATTATTTTAATTTTTAGGGGAAAAGAATTCTTTAAAGGGAATTGTCAACGATCAAAACTGGTTGATAAATCATACGTGTAGCTATGTAATTAAACATTCCCATTCAGAGCCCTGTAATTAGAGCTCCTCTTCTACTTACTCATAATGAATCATTCCTGCTAATATGCAAAGTGAAGAAAAGAGTCGGGGAGAGGAATTTAGAGAGGCATCTAGGGTGGACGGCGGGAGAACCCAGTCAGAGCTGCCGAAGTTGTGTTACTCACATTTGCCGAATCGCAGTGTTTACCTGAACCATTGTGTCTTTGTCTGGCAATGGGGTGGCATCTACCAGAAGCCGTTCTGAAGCCGCGGTGAAAGCTTGGGCGTGGCAATGCTGTGCAGATCTCCTAATCTTTACTTATAGGGAGTCTTGTTTCTTGTTGCAGGCCAGGCCCTCTGTTGGTAGGAGCAGGAAGACGTTAAGGTACCGTATCAGCTTTCGTGGCACAGAGAAGAAAGGCCATAAAGACCCAGAGAGCTGTGCTGGACCAGTCTGTGATTGACAGTACCGTGTGGGATGGCAGAGCGAGGCTAGCAATGTGGGTGGTAGAGGAATGACTGGTACAGGAAGAGGCAGAGCCCAGTCTGCTAACCGCACGACAGCCACCATAGGCAGGAAAGTGGAGAAATACTACACAGAAGCCTTCAAAGAGACTGCTTAAATTTGGTAATTAAATTTATCCATTTGGGATAAGTGCCACCATGCAAGTGTGGAGATAAAAGATGTCTGATGCAGTCAGTCCTCTCCCTTCCATTATGGGCTTCCACAGATAGAACTTGGGCTGCCCTCTTGGGAGAAGGCACCTTTATCCCTGAGCTATCTTCCTGGCCCCTGAAATGACAGATTTCATGGGGGTTCTACATGACCAGGCAGGCAGTTTTTCAGCATCATGGAATCCTGGAATAACTGCTTCTGGGGATTATTGTGGTGAGCACTAGTTTGGCCTTGAGACAATGGTGGTCTTGCAGGGTCAGGAACCTAGGGTAGAATTAAACATGACTGACTAAATGAACAAATAAATAAATGAAATGATTCCTAATGCTATTCTGTTATACTCGTAGATTGGTGCCTTGTTCAGCCATCATCACAGAGCTTCCCTCTGGCAGCAGATGGGAGTGGGAGAGACCCACAGCCAGACATTATGCCAAACTGGAGCCTAAACTGGAGGTCTCCATCAGGAGGGAACCATGTGGAAGATAGGGAGGAAAGACAGTAGGAACCAGAGGGGATGGAGGATACAGGACAACATGGCACATGGATCAGCTAAGCAGGGCTCATATGGGCTCATGGAGATAATGCGGCAAGCATGAAGCCTGTAGAGGTTTGCACCAGGTCCTCTGTGTAGAGGTTGTGCTTGTTAGCGTGTTGTTTCTGTGGAACATCTAGCAGTAGGAGAGGGTGGGTCTCTGGCTCTTTTGCCTGATCTTGGGACTCTTTTCCTCCTATTGAGTTGCCTTATCCAGCCTTGATATGAGGGCTTTTGCCTTATCTTCTTATTTTGTCGTGTTTGGTTGTTTTGTCTCGGAGACCTGTTCTGTTTTGAAGGGGAATGAAGGGGGAGTGGAGCTGGAGGAGAGAGAGGGAAGATGAGGAGTGGAGTTGAGAGGAGTGGGGAGAGGGAAAACTGTGGTGGGGGTGTATTGTATGAGAGAAGAACCTATTTTCAAAAAAAAATAAAGGAAGGAAGGAAAAAGAGAGGGAGGAAGGAAATGGAAGGAAAAAGAAGGAACGAAGGAAGAGAGAAAGGAAGGAAAGAGGAAATAAAGAGTGGGTTCAGCATGACCACATGCCCCTGACTCTTTTTCACATTTCCCCCTGACAGATCAATGCTGTCAGATCCTTTGACACTACAGGGGAGGTCTCTTCTTTAGTAGCATCTTTGATGTGGGTGCAGTGACATGCTGGCTTTGCCTACTAGCGATACCACTCAGGCAATACACACCTTACCTTCAGTAAATAGTAGAGCGCAGCGATGTGCACATCCAGGTCTATTGCTGCATTATCCACAGAGCTCAGAGGCAAAATCAGTCTAGATGATTAGCCATGCATACGCACAATGGAATTTAATTAGATACAAAGAAAAATGAAGTCATGCAAGAAAATGAAAACAACTAGAAGTTATGTTAAGAAGATAAGTCAAACTGAGAAAAATAAATATCACATTTCTGCCTGCTTGTACACCTGCATGTACACCAGAAGAGGGCACCAGATCTCATTACAAAATGGTTGCAAGCCACCATGTGGTTGCTGGGAATTAAGCTCTGCACCTCTGGAGGATCAGCCAGTTCTCTTAACTTATGAGGCATCTCTCCAGTCCCATGAATATCACATCTTTTATGTGAGGCATGCATGTGTGTGTGTGTGTGGGGGGGGTCATGAAAGTATAAAGGACACCGGAAAAGGAGAAGAAGAGATCTTAGGAGAGAGGAGGATGGAGAGGAAAAGGAGAAGAAGAGATCTTAAGAGAGAGGAGGATGGAGAGGAAATTAAGAGAGAAGAGGATGGAGAGGGAAAGGCAGAGCAATGGAATGAATGCAACATGAAAGAAGGGTGGGGTGTGGAGTGGAGGAAGTCAGCAGAGGAGGCGATGAATAAGAACAAAGTATAATGGCAGATATGTGTATTTAATTTTTTTTTCAAGTAGTGTCTCACTATGTAGCCCACAACTTGCTGTGTAGACCAGGTTGAGTGCTAATTCACAGAGATCTGCTGTGGGGTGGTCTTCTGTATGCTGGGAATATGTATTGCTCTAATTGGTTGATAAATAAAGCTGCTTTGGCCAATGGCAAGACAGGATAGAGCCAGGTGGGAAATCTACACAGAGATACAGGAGAAGAGAGTGGAGTCAGGAGAGACCCAGCAGCTGCCCAAGAAACAACATTGCAGCAAAATGGTAAAAGCCACAACCACGCGACAATACATAGTGTCGGGTTTTGTGTTACAGTTGCAGGGTTGCAGAGATATCCTGACTTCTCAGGAAGCCAGGCTATATATACTTAGATCTGCAATAGGACAGCTCTGGAGGGGTAGAGCCGCAATAGGACAGCTCAGCCCTGAAGGACAGGCGTCCTGACTATTGGGAGACCAGGCTACCTGAAGCTGGGGTGTGGTGGGGAATGGTTTCCTCACAGGATGTAGCCATCCTGGTCTTCTCCTGGAGAGTGGCTACAGTTGTGCTCCGTTCCCTGAAGGGAACGTCCTAGAAGAACTATCTTTCTCTTCTCTGGCCCAAGATGTTTCTTCTTTTGTTACCACTCTGATAAAGGGGAGGCCCCTGCAGAAATGTATCAATCTCCTTCAGCTCCAGGAAACGGTGTTACTTTTTTACACATAGATTAATAGAAATGGGTTAATTTAAATGTAGGGACTAGTTAGTAATAAGCCTGAGTCATCAGTCAAACATTTATAATTAATATCAGCCTCTGAGTGATTATTTGGAAGTGGTTGCAGGAATGGGCAGGACACAGAAACTTCATTAACAGAGAACTGCCTGTCTTTGCCTCCGAATAGTGGGATTAGAGATATATGTGCCACCACGTCTGGCTCCAAGGACATATATGAATGAAAATGTGGTCCTTCCAGCGTGATGGAATGTCCATGTCAGGCAGACAAGCGGACTAACAAGTTGGACATACCGTCCGCTGAGTCAGAAGCTCTGACTGAGACACTTGGGGCTTAACAAGTGATTCTGACTCACCTCAGGTTTGAGAGCCGCTCATTTGTAAATCCTTGTACACAGCCTCAGACTCCGCTGCCCACCTTGTGAAGTGACAAGTCAGTATAAATATGTGGTAAGCAGCGTATCTACAAGGGCAGTTACTCTAGAAGCAGAATCAGACGTCTTGGTGGAGGCTACTTTTTCTATGACACCACACTGGGCAATGGTGGGTCCTTTAAAATAAAGGTAGCACGGTCTGGCAGGATACCTCAGTGGGTAAAGGTGCCTGGCACCAACCGTGGCAACCTTAGTTCTACGCCAAGACCCGCATCCCACAGGGGAGGGGAACTGACGATTGCAAGTAATCTTTCACCTGTCTGTGTGTACCAGGACACACTGTTACACACACACACACACACACACACTTTTAAAATGTAAGACAAATGCATGTGACATGAAAGTAGAAAGGAATCAGGTGGGAAAGGGAACAAGGGGGCAGAGGAGGGGATAGATGTGTGGAAGGAAAACCAATTAGGACACACAAGGTTTGAAAGTGCTATTATGGGGCTGGAGAGATTTCTCAGTGCTTAAAAGCATGTACTGTTTACACAGCAGAGTCAAGCTTGGTACCAACACCCACATCAGGAGGCTAACAACTGCCTGTGCCTCTCTAGCTAGCTTCAGGGGATCACTTACACACACACGCACATACACGCGCGCGCGCGCACACACACACACACACACACACACACACACAGAGAACAAATACATAAAAATTTGAGAAAATAAAGTGTCATTATGATACCTACTTCTTTGCACGCCAATTTAAGCGATTAAAATTTAAAAATGCAGGTTGCCGGCTGGGGATGTAGCTCAGTAGGCAGAATGCTTGCCTAGCATGCTGAAAGCCTGGGTTGACCCGGCACTACATAAACGTGGTGTGGTGGCACACACCTAAAATGCCAGCATTCAGAAGACAGAAGACAGAGGCAGGAGGAGCAGAATTCCAAGCCATCCTGGACTACATAGCTAGTTAGAGATCAGCTTGGACTTCATGAGACCCTGTCTCTGAATAAATCAATATGGGGATGGAGGGATGTCTTGGTTAAATACTTGCTGCATGAGCATGGAGACCCAAGTTCAAGTCCTTCACACCCATGTAACAAGCTTAGCATGATGGCCTTCAACCACAGTGTTAGTGCTGCTGGGGGAAGACAGGGAGACTGGCTGTCAGCCGTGCAAGGTCAGTGAGCGACACACCTCAACAAGAAGGTGGAGAACCCGTGTAGACCTCTGGCCGACACATGCGTGCATACACATGTGCAGATGTACTGCGTGGACTCACATTCCCAACCACAGGAACACGTATACACCAGTTCCACATGCAGAGTAGATGAGTGAGTAAATCTGAGTTGCAGGGTAGAGCTCGCTCCCCAGTGAGGCAGGGATGTGAGCGCAGTTGCTGGTGGGGATTTGAAGTGTATGTGGGGTCTGATTAATTTCCAGTCTTTGACTTTCGTCGTAGTAGTACCGTGTGAAAATAAAATGGCACATACATCCAGAATAAATCAGATATGGTTCAGCGCTTCATCATTTGGTGGCTAGGGGACTGGAGACACTCGTGACAACGGGGTGTGAATACATGTTCATGTTGTACTTCACTGCTTCTCTCCCGGAAGGAGCTCAGGGTGGACTCTGCTCTGGTGACAGGAGAGATACTCTGTTGAAGAACCGTCTGTGGCATTGGTCCTATCCACTCACTCGTCCGACTCTCTCAGCAGAACCCAGAACGAACTCAGGTGCGGTAGATCCCCACCATCGGGTTCCTTCATCTGCTAAGTGAAAATGATGTGTTTTCCCAGGTGACCAATCGACAGGACAGTCACAAGCCAAGAGCCTCGGAAGAAAGACTTGCTCTGTTAAAATTTGCAGTCGGAGCTGGCAGGGTGGCTCAGCAGGTAAAGATGTTTGCTGGCAAGCCTGACAATTCAATGCCCAGAGCCTTTATGGTAGGAGAGAGTCCGCTCCACAGATTGCCCTCTGACCTCCGCAAGCATGCTACAGCATGTGCATGTGTAAATAAACACAGAAATAAAGTTCAAAAGCGGAAAACAAAAACTTGGTTTCTTTTGTCCTCTCACATGTTACAAGCATGCTTTGCATGTGCATCCGTAAATTCATAGGTATAAAAATTTAAAAGGGAAAAACAAAAATTTAGCTTCATTTATTTTTGTGATTCAGCTGTAATACGTGTCCAAACTCCAGAAAAGGATAAATGAGAGTATTTTAAAGCCAACCTTAGTTGCGCCGCCATGTGGAGAAAACCACTTGAGCCAAGGTGTGGGTGAATTTCCATGTGGTGTGAAACTACCATGAAAACAGCTTGGAACCAAATTAGTGCCCGCTAGAGGAGGCTGACCTGCACCGTGTCTGCCGTGTGCCTGACAACATGCTGATCCCCAGCACACATTACTTTGGAATCCAATCAGTGACCGCTAGAGGAGGCTGACATACACCGTGTCTGCCGTGTGCCTGACAACATGCTGATCCCCAGGACACATTACTTTGGAATCCAATCAGTGACCGCTAGAGGAGGCTGACATACACCGTGTCTGCCGTGTGCCTGACAACGTGCTGATCCCCCAGGACATGTTACTTTGGTTAATGCTGAACAAAGCTGTGGCACATGGGCTCCAGCCATGACCACACACCAGAGGCACCAGGAACATCATTTCTGTTGGCTTGTTTGGCCTAGAACTCACTACATAGACCAGACTGGTCTTGAACCCAAAGATTTACCTGCCTTTGCCTCCCGAGCACTGGGGTTAAAGGCATGCATATTTAGAGTTCATATTTAAAGATTCGATTTAGAAATTGAAGGTCCATGCGTCCAGACTGTCACAATCTGTATAGCAAGGACTAAGACATCAGTGTTGCCAGACAAGGACAAGACACAGTCAAAGCGAAACACCTGCTATGAGGTGGACCACTGATTCATGATCTCTCTCCCTTTCTGACCCTAAGAATCCCACCCTAAACCTAGCGACTCTGAACGCCAGGTCCCCTGCCTCCTTCTCCTCCTCAGGGTTGGGATTACAGGCAAGCACCAAGTACTAGGGACAGATCTCAATGCTTCATGTATGGCAGGCAAGACTCTATCAACCGAGCTAGATCTGCAGCCAGGCCAGTGGCTCTCAAACAGTAATGTTACCACTGTCCACAGGGCATATTGTGGAAACACAGATGGCTGGGAGCTTTCCCAGGGACCCGGCCACTTGGTGACCTGTGGTAGGATCTGAGAAACTGCATTTACATCAGGTACCCATGTTGGTTTAGGAAACTTTAAGAATCATTGGGGGAGATTATATAGAGACCATTTTAGACCGTTTTATAGGTGTGGGAAATAAATGAACACAAGCAAATAAATAAAACCCCAAGGCTCAGAATGAGCAATTTGGCCAAGGTAAAAACCCAGGAGACACAGAGCCAGGATGTGGCTCTGGGGCTGCTCAGCCCCTAAACTTTTCTCTCTTTTCCATTTCCCCGACTCAATCAGTGCCACCAAGCTAATGCCCATCCATTTAAACTAAGTTGTAACCATGGTAACACAGAGTTTCTCAACACTCTAGTCTCTCAGCACTTTCAAATGGTGATTAAGGAAAAGGCTCCCGATTTCACCTTTGACACAAAATAGTAATCAGAAATGCAGATAGGTATTTTGCCTGGTTCAACCCACTGTTCATAAGTAGCTAGCATTGGGCAGCTAGAGGTAAAAATTATTCATCAAAATTCTTCTCAAGCTTGGGGTGCAGCTCAGTTCCAGCCTGCAGAAAGCCCTGGGTTTTATCCCTGCCACTGAATAAAACACATGTGGTGGTCTACACCTGTAATCCCAGCACTCGGTAGGTGGAGGCAGGGGGATCAGGATCAATTCAGTAATGTTCTCAGCTATGTAGTGAGCTTAAAGCCATTTGGGGCTACATGAGACGTGGTTTCAAAACAAAACAACAACAAAAACACCTCTGAGACTTGCTGAGGGAAAATCTTCCCTTTGGGTTTGACTTACAATTGGTATTTCATGGCTATGAAGAAGATGCAGAATTGGAGTTTGAGGTCCCAACATCCTGCCTTCTGTCTCTTCCTATCTGTTGCCTAGGATTTCCCGAGATGTGGTGGGGTTGAGGCTGGCCTCAGTCACAGCTGCTGTCAAACGCATTCTGACTCACTTTCAGGTCTCTGCCTCCCATCGGGTTGTGACACTGTGTGAAAATACACTGACCTACATATCCAGAATAAATCAGATAGGACAGGCACTTTATCGCTGGATGTGGAAGTCACATGGGATTCAGGCAATGCTCGTCTTCTTTTTCTACTGCTTCTCTCCTGGGTCCAGGCAGGGATCTGAGTTGAGAGGCCACCTGCCAAAATTACCAGGGCCTCGCATTACAGGAGAAAGAAAGACACCAGGGATGCAGGATCTGAAACAGAGACAGGGACAGACAGACAGACAGACAAGAGCGGGAAAGAGATAGGTGGCTCAGCAGCTAAGAGAATGTACTGCTCTTATAGAGGACCTGGTTCAGATCCCACAGTCACACAGGGTAGCTCACTACAACCTGTTAACTCCAGTTCCAGGGGATCCAACACCCTACATGGACACCTCCACACACATGATGCACAAACAAACCAGCAGGCAAGCACACACACACACACACACACACACACACACACACACACACATATACACACAAATTTAAAAAAAAAAATTAATAAAAGCCAATAGAAGTAGAGAATTTCCTTGACTTTGAAAGGAAAACTGGTCCAGAGGATGTTATCCAGCTAGTGAGCCAAGACTTCACAACCCTTTTAAGCAGCTGCTTCTTTCCCATCCGTTTGTGGGCTTTTCTTGCTCATGTTCTCTTTGTTGCACATGGCAGATGGGGAACTGGTTAGTCCTCAGCTGGGGCCTCCTGGGGCTGGGTCCACTTCCCACTCTGCTGCCACAGGCTGTGTTAAAAGGGAAGGGGGGAATGAATGAAACCTGGAGGCGAGGCATGAGGCGTAGAAGGACAGCAGAGGAGACAGACATGTGGTCGGCCATCTCTTTTTCCAGAGCCTCACGGAGTCATGTGGAGTGAGGCACCATCTCACCTTTTGGGACTCCTTTCCTCACGTAGGAATCTTTTGAGAGTCACGATGAGGACCCCTGAACAGCCCTCATCTACGTCAGAGCTGGGCACCATATCAGACATGAGTCCACGCTCAATCGATTGATCATCTAATCATCATCCTCATTACCGGACACGAATCAAAGCCAAGGAGATGAGCAGAGGTTTCCGCTCCAGGGCCAGACTTAAATGCCTCTTTATTGTAAATGCTCGGTTTTGGGTCAGACTGACAACTTGTGTGACTCACCACACCCCCTCTATGTCGTACTAGGGAATCGAACCTGGGTCCTCATACCTCCTCACCTCAGCTGGTAGGCTGTCTGTCAGCTGAGTTCAACTTGAGCTTATGAGAACAGGGCTAGGAACCCATGGTGCTTTGAAAAAAATGACCCCCCCCCCCTCCAAAGGCTCACAGGGCATGGCAGTATTAGGAGGTGTGTCCTTTGTTGGAGGAAGTATGCCTCTCCGGACAGGCTTTGAGGTCTCAGATGCTCAAGGCAGACCCACTGTGGCATCCTCTTCCTGCTGCCTGTGGATCCAGATGTAGAATGTTCAGTTCTTTCTCCAGCACCATGTCTGGCTGCATTCCACTACACTTCCCACAGTGATGACAATGGACCAAGCCTCTGAACCTGCAAGCCAGGCCCAATTAAATGTTTTCCTTTATAAGAGTTGCTGTGGTCATGGTGTCTCTTCGCAACAATAGAACCCTCACTTAAGACAGAACCCAAAGAGCGGGTTTGTTCTGCTTGTCAGACACCAGTTCTGTGACTGTGGATGAGCCGTTTAACCCTTCTGGCTCTAATTACCTCATTATAAATAAGAATAATAATTCCTTATTTGTAGGGCAGGGATGTTGCTCGGTTGATAGAGTGTCTGCCTAGTGCACACGAAACCGGTGTGGGATTCCCTTCTGTAGGCTGTGAATATGCTTTATTACCATTGGTTAATAAAGAAGCTACTTTGGCCTATGGCAGGGCAGAATATAGCTAGGTGGGAAATCTAAACAAAGAGAAAGAAGAGAGGAGTCAGGCAGGTGCTATGTGGCTGCTGAAGGAGGAAGACGCCAGAACCTTTTGGTAAGCCACAGCCTCATGCTGATACACAGATGAATAGAAATGGGTTAATTTAAGATGTAAGAGCTAGGTAGGAATACGCCTAAGCCATTGGCCAAGCAGTGTTGTAGTTGATATAGCTTCTGTGTGATTATTTGGGTTTGGGCATCCAGGAAATGATAGCCTCAGGTAAGTTGAATGTGTTGGCATAGCAAATGCTTGTAATATGGCACTTGGGAGGCAAAGACCAGAAGGTCAGAAGTTCAAGGCCATCCTTGGCTATGTAGTGAGTTTGAGGCTTGTCTGGACTACCATGTGACTCTTATTTCAAAAAATATTCTTAGTTTTCATAGTTAATACAGTTTTCAGGAGTATTAAGCAAGACAATCTACACCCTTTGATTAGTATAAAGCACGCAGTAATGGATATAATCATTTTCATACCATTTTCTTAGTGTGACTTATCAACAGGAAAATTTTATTTTCTGCCTTTCAGTTTTTTATAGTTTACATAAGCTATACATGGTAATATATTTCTATTTAAAAGTTTACATTTATTATTTGTATGCATGTATGCTCATGCGTGCATGTGTGCATGCTTGAGCTCATGTATACACCTGCACACACACGCGTGCATGTGTGCATGCTTGAGCTCATGTATACTCCTGCACACACACACGTGCATGTGTGCATGCTTGAGGTCATGTATACACCTGCACACACATGCATGCATGTGTGCATGCTTGAGCTCATGTATCCTCCTGCACACACACGCGTGCATGTGTGCATGCTTGAGCTCATGTATACACCTGCACACACGCGTGCATGTGTGCATGCTTGAGGTCATGTATACACCTGCACACACATGCGTGCATGTGTGCATGCTTGAGCTCATGTATACTCCTGCACACACGCGTGCATTTCAGAGGACCACTAGGTGGGTCCTGGAGATGGACACTGTCAAGCTTATATGGAATATTCAGCCCTGTTTGTTTGTGCTGTAACAAATAAAGCTTGCATGAAGATCAGAGTGTGGAGATAGTCACACTAGTTATCTATAGAGACCAGGCTGTGGTGGCGCACACCTTTAATCCCAGCACTCGGGAGGCAGAAGCACTTGCAGAGGCAGTTGGATCTCTGTGAGTTCAAGGCCACCCTGGGCTAAGGCTTACTCTGTCTACAAGAAAAACAGAGCTCACACCTTTGATTCCAGCACTTAGGATCACACACCTTTAATCCCAGCACTAGGGAAGTGGAAACAGGAAGGGGTATGGCTGGAAGGAGAGAGGAATACAAAGTGGGAGTTGACAGGAGCTCAGGCATTCAGTCTGAGGACTGTAGAGACAGGACACCCCAATGGGTCTGGGAATTTCGTAGAAGTAAGAACGAGTGGCTGGTTGCTCTGCTTCTCTGATCTTTCACCCTCCCCCATATCTGACTACAGGTTTTTATTATAAACAATAAGAATTCATGCTACAGTTTGTTTTCTTGATGATAACCATTCTGGCTGGGTGGGATGGAATCACAGCTTTGACTGTGGTTCCACACTGACTAGAGATGTTGGATACTTTTCATGTGTGTTGGCTATTAATGTTGTTTCTTTTGAAGTGTTCATTCCGCTCATTTACCCATTTATCGGTTAGATTATTTGCTCTTTTATTTAACTTTTTGAGTTTTTTACATGTTCTGGATATTAATCCCCTATCAAATAGCTCGTAGAGATTTTCTCCTATTGTACAGGCTGTCTTTTCACTGTGCTTGTTTGCTGTAAGGAGAAGCTTTTAACTTTATGAGATCCCATTTATGTCTTCTTGGTATGGTGGTTCCCGACTGTTAGATGATGCTGTGGTGGGTGCTGTGGGGGCTTCTGATGTGAAGGACCAGGCTCGGCCTCGCAGAGTTGGACGTGGAGTCGAGGCCGTGATGTTCTCACATCGCTGTGGCAACTGTAAAAACACCTAACACAACATCTTCTGGGAAGAGCTTTGAAGCTTGGACATCACAGTGGCTTTGGGAAGTCTGTGTGCTGTCTGGGCAGGGATGTGGATCTGGGCTGTGAAAGGCAGAGAAATTGATTGTGTAGAGTGTGGACACCTGAAGCCTGGAGGAAGGCGTGTGGTGGGGAGGAGAGATCGTGGCTTTGGGACGAGAAGACTGTGCTGGAGGAAAGGGAGCCGAGCCTGCCTGAACTCTAAACCAATTCATGTGATTGCCACATGCATCAAACATCAGGGCACTCTTAATGCCAGTTCACTCAGACTACTAACGAAGAAAAAATAATTAGGAGGCTATTAATGACAAATCATTTCATGGTAATTATGAATTAATGAGTAATTAATAGTATTAGGCTCGGGTTTGAGGCTTTCAGTAACTTCCTTGATTACCTCGTTTGCTTTTCTCAAATGAGCTATATGAAGGGAGTATTTTCATCCCCTGTATGTGAGGGAGAAAGAGCCTTGTTCTGTGCATGTGATTGGTCAGAGCCAGAAGTCAAATCCACATTTATCTGGCCTCTAGTCTACCACCTCACCATAACTATGTGGCTCTTTGCTTGTTTTAACAGTCTCTTCCTCCCTCCCTCCCTCCCTCCCTTCCAAGATAGGGTTTCACATAGCTCCAGCTGGCCTCAAGCTTGCTGAGCAGCTGAGGCTGACCTTGAACTTCTGATCCTCCTGGGTCCATCTCTGGAGTACTGAGGTTCCAGGTGTGGTTCCTGCAGCAGGATCTGTGGAATCAGGGCTTTGTGCATGGGTTCTACCTATTTCTACACTCTATACCCTAGTCCTACATTGTCTCCATCTATTTCCATCTTGGAGGTTGTGTTAGAGGCCATTTCTCCAAGTCTCAGTTAAAATATCATCTTAAAAATCTTTCCTACATCCCCAGCAGGAATCACCCACTTTCTGGTCAGTCTCTTGGTTACTTGGTTCCAACAATGTCTTCTCCGCAGGAACTGGTTCTGGGCACATTCCCTGTTAATTACACTCCAGGACCCACACCGTAGTTCTGGAAACCCATAACCTTTAAGGGAAAAACACATGCCCAACTGCACATGGCTCCTTAGGTTCCATTTCCATCAGGTGATAAAACAAAAACAAGGAAAACTGGGTGGTGGTGGGTGCTCAGAATTTTTACAGGATGTCAAGATGGCCAGGGAGGAGGCAGGTGAGAATAAACCAGAGTCTCAGTGCCTCACTCACTGGTTTGTGAAGCTCCCTCAGTCTCCCTGCCTTTTAAACAGACAACAGGAGAGCTGAAAGGGTAAAGGGTCAGTGGTTGCTCTAAGGCCATTGTCCTGCTGATGCTCTGGGGAGTTTGGAGGTAAGTGCCATTAATGTTAATGGAAGTTACATGTGTAATTCCCCTTTTTCATGCCAGAGAGAATAGAGCTTTACACTACTTGGGTAATTATGGTACTGGCACTGTTTTGTTTTCCCTTTTTCTCCCCCTTTCCTCAGTTAACTTTTTCACCTGCTTTTCCTGCCTCGGACTCTTAAGAAAAGGAACCCAATTCTTCTTCCCCTGAAGAAAAGGGAAATTGCCAAAATGTCTGAGAGGCTGAACAAAGGTAACTAGATCCCGGTGGAGGGAGAGAGAAAAGCAAGCCAACACCAGGGCAGGAAGCTGGGTGCTCCCTGCTAATTTTCAGATCCCAGGAAGCAGGCCGGAGAGTGGATTTGCTAACAATGCAGGGCTTTTCACCCAGGACCATTTCCTCAGGTGTTTGAAGCCAGAGGAAAACAAATCCCAGAATCTTCCGGCTGAATTAAATGTAGCAGGGAAGACTTAAGCAGCATTGCCTCACCGTTGCAGAACTGAACGAAGAAGGAATCCTGCCAAGAGAAATACGATTGGTATCCGGGAGATGATTTATGGGAGGGAAAGGATATTGTATTAAGGTTCTGTTAGCAATGTATTTGGACACTGTCATACCAGGAGCACTGATGATAGCCTGCAATACTTCATCTTTTCATCCAGGTCTCCTGTGTGCCTGTGTGCTTGCGTGTGCATGCATGTTTGTGTGTGAGTGTGCAGGTGTCTCTGTGTGCACAGGCAGGTGTGTATGTAGGACAACCTCCTGTAGCACATTTTTTTCAAGAAATGGGTCTGAACCTTGCCAAGTCGGCTAGGCTGGCTAACCAGTGAGCCCCAGGGACCCTTCTATCTCGGCCTTCCCAGCACTGGAATTACAAGTGTGAAGCACCATGGTTGAATTTTATAAGACGGGTTCTGGGAACCCAAATCAGGACTTTACGCTTTTAATGTAAGTACTCCACTGACTGAGCCATGTCTCTAGACCAAGGGACAGTTTTTCAAAAGGAGAAAAGCTCTGCCTCCCAGAGGCTTTGTTTCCATTGCTTTGAAATAGTTTAGTTTTCTAGTTTTTGTTTCTGAAATGGAGAGGGAAGGAGAGGTGTACTTTGGCATATGAACATCTTCAGGTTTGTGGTCACTATCAAATCTCATGATGGATGGGGCTTTAAGGTCACTGAGCCACATATTCGGGGTTAAGGAGTTTGCTTTATTTACTGCTTAGTTCAGAAATCTGGGTGAGGCTGAGGGATTTCAGCCAGCATGCCAGGAAAACGCCCCTGTCTTCAAACCCTCTGCTCTGGAAACTTGTGTTCCAAGTTAGGAACAAACCCCTGTCTCCCTCCAGATTACCCAAGAGCCCTGTTCGTCTGTCGGAACAAATGGTCCGTCTTCCTCTTCCATTTGAGAGTCTCATCGTTCCTTTCTCAGCATTAAAAACCGAGGCATCAGCTGGGTACAGAGGCACACACTTTCAATCCCTGTCCTCAGGAGGCAGAGGCAGGCATGTCTCTCTGAGTTCCAAGCCCTGTCAGGTCTACATAGTGAGACCTCATCACAAAAACAAAACCGCAGAACTGAGACATTTGATTGGTTGGCTCCTCCCATCCTCCATAAGACTGGGGCCATGCACTCTACAGCTGTCCTTTCATCCCTTGAATGTGAACCATATTTGTCCAACTCAATTCATCTGGAGAGCCTGATCTTTAGTGTAACACCTAGTCTTCTTTCTCTTTTAAAGATTTATTTACTTATTATGTATACAGCATTCTGCCTGCATGTCTGCCTGCAGACCAGAAGAGGGTACCAAATCTCATTACAGATGGTTGTGAGCCGCGGTATCATTGCTGGGAATCCAATCCAGGACCTCTGGAAGCGCAGCCAGGCTCTTAACCTCTCTCCAGCCCTGCTCTCTTAGTCTTTTTTAATAGCGATAGCCAGGCCAAGTGTGGCGGCTCACACCTTCTGTTCCTTCACTCGGGAGCAGAGGCAGGTGAATCTCTGTGAGTCTGAGGCCAGCCAGGTCTACAGAGTGAGTTCCAGGACAGGCTCCAAAGCTACACGGGGGAGGGGAGGATAGTCACAGTCAGATCACCGCTCAGAAGTTGCCTCATTCAGATGAAGGAACCGTAGATGGAGACTTAGGCACAGTGTTCCTCCAACAGCCCAGAGTAGCACAAAGGACACAAGAGATTTCGGAGACCTGGATTTTAGACGTTTCTTAACCACAGAGTCTCCCTATTCCAGCTCATTCTCCTTTACCCATTTCTGTAACAGCCAAAGGGAACTGTACACACACATTGGACTGAATCACTTAAACCCTTCAGTGATCTCACGACCTACTTGGTCCTAGTCTAAAATCCAGACTTTTTACTGAGCTCTAAGGATCCTCAAGGATGTGGTGACATCATTCTACCCTCGCCTGCATTTTTTAAGACTCAAACCCCTTTTCTGTGTTACACTAAACTCTTCTCAGGTGTGGAGGCTTGGTTCCTGAGGTAAAGTGTTAAGAAGGGGTCTGGCTTGGCTGCGGCTTCCCATCTCTCTTTGTAATCACTCCTCTGGCATCATTGTGCACCAGAGCCAAGCAGAAGCTAACACTTTGCCCTTGAATCTCAAATGCTTAGATCTACACTTTCGCCCAGTTAACCTGAATCTCTAGGTTTTTGCTAGATACCATTTTTGTGAAAAAAGTCTTGAGGACAAACATAATCTGGCTTAGGCCAGTGCTTCTTGGCTTGTTTGTGTGTTTTACTTCTAGCTGCTAGGACGGAAACCAGGGCCAATGCTAAACACACAGCCCTAGAGGGAGGGTCAATTTCCGCATGGCTCTTTGCTGGGTCTTTCCCTGTGGTCCATAAGGTTCAACTCCATGCAAGCTGGCCATGTAGGCCTTTTATGAATGGTGCAGCACCTGGAGCTTAAAACATTGGAAAATATTTTGGTTTACTGAACCCAATCCACCACTGCCAGCAAAGGACAATAAACAAGAGAAACGTGTTTATTGGATATCTACTTCAGGACTTAGCACACTTGTCTCTGTTGCAATGACCTGACTGCCATTGTAACAAGAAAGTAGCCATAAGGAGAACACAAAAGATGAGTCTGAGAATCTAATAAAACTTTATTGATAAAAATAGAGGTGGGGGATAGGCGACAGATGGCTCAGCAGTTAAGAGCACTTGCTGGCTGCTCTTCCAGAAGACCAGAGCTCATTTTCCAGCAAATGGCAATGGGCTGCTCCCAACCATCTACAACTTCAAATCCAGGGATCCCAACATCCTCTTTTCATCTCTGTAGGCACCTACACACACACACACACACACACACACACACACACACACACACAAATAACAAAAACACAAGGGTGGGCTAGGGCTTCAGCTCAGTGGGAGACATTGCACTTGCCTAGCTTCTGAGATGTTTTAGGCCTTGGAATCATCCGTGGTGTTGCGGCAAAGCTAAGATAACAATGAAGATGATCGTGGTCTACTGGCTACTTCCCCCACCAGGCCTGGACCTGTGTGTGCCAGGACTTTACATGTGTTTATTTTAGAACAATCTGATGGACAGATTGATGTTAAAGACAAAGTGATGTTAAAAGCCTCCCCACTGTGTAGGGACAGAATTAGGCTTCTAATGTACACAGGAAATGGTCAGTAAGGTTTAATTAGACAAATACCGATTGAATATCCACAATAGATTATGGTTAAACATTTGAAGACATTAACACATTTATACCTATTTTTAAGATTTAATTTTTAAAAATTATTTGTAGTGTGTGTGTGTGCCTGTTGGAGTTTATGTCCACACATGTGTGTAGATGCCTGGGGAAGTCTGAAGAGGGACCTGATGACTTGGACCTGTATTCTTAAGCATATATGAATCACTTGTTAGGGATGATGGGATGGGAACTCTGGTCCTCAGGAGAGCAGTCAGCACCCTTAACCTCTGAGCCATCTCTCCAGCCTCTGTTTCACTTATTTTTATTATCTGGTACAATTTTAAAATAATTGTATGGTGAATATGGGTGTTGAACTTCTATTTCACAATTTAATAATGTTCTGAATTGGTAAATATATTTAAGTTCTGGTTTTAATGACCGAACACGAGAAACAAATGAAATGCCAATGGTAGATGCCCAGCCTCCATCAAATAATTTTGAAATAGTTTTCTATTTGAAAGATTCGTATTTGGAGTGGTCTTTGGTTTGCTCAGTGGTAACCATAGGTGGTAATCATTTTTAAAAATGAACTGTTATTATTTTGAGGACTGTCTTCATAATTTAGGTACCTTGGGGCTGGAGAGAGGGGTGAGAGTACTTGCTGTATCTTGTAAGCCCTGTTTTGGGGAAGCAAAGCCAGGGAGCTCATTGGCCAGATGGACTAGCCAAAATGGCAAACTTCTGGTTCATCAGGAGACCCCGTCTCAAGGTGGAGGGCACTAGAGGAAGGCAGCAGGCAGAGCTTTTCATGTGTGCACCCACGTGTTCATGTGCATGCACTGCACACAAAATTCACTTTAAAAAGTAAAAGAATTTGAGTTTGTTGTTGGTACTGGAGACAGAGCCGGGGATTCTGAGTGGGTTGGGTAGGAAGCCCCTCACTACCAGCTGCAGCCCAGACCTGATGACCAGACCCAATCTTTCTGGTGCTAGGTCTCTATCTCTTCACATCCCAGGCATATCTCTCTTTAAAACTTATTTTGATCATATTCTTTCCTCTCCCCAACTCCTCCCAGATCTTCCTCACCCCCCCCTACCCACCCAATTTCATGCTTTTTTTGCTCTCTCTCACTTTCTCAGAAAAATAAAAATGAAAACAAACTAAAAAAAGAAAACTAGTAACACAAAACAACAACAAAAACCAAAAAATCCAAAACAACAAAATGAAACAAACAAACAAAAAGCTCACATACAAACTAGGCAGTGGTGGCACACTCCTTTAATCCCAACACTTGAGAGGCAGAGGCAGAAGAATCTCTGTGAGTCTGAGGCTAGCCTGCTCTACAGAGCTAGTTACAGGACAGGCAAGGCTACACAGAGAAACCCTTTCTCACCCAGCCCAACCCCAACACGCATAGAAACCACAGATTCCATTTTGTACTGACAAACTACTCCTAGGCATGGCGCTTACCCTGGAGTGTGTTTCAGCTACCCAGTGATGCTTCCTTTGAGAAAACTGTTCTTCCTTCCAGCAGGTATCAATTACAAATAGCTACTTGGTTACACTTCTGCTTCCCAGCTCTGGGATTTTGTCTTGTTTGACCCTGTGCAGGTCTTGTGTGTGCTGTCGCGGTCTCTGTGAGTCCACATGTGCATCTGTCCTGTTGTGTCTGAAAGATGCCTCTTCCTTGTAGCCATCCTCCACCTCTGGTTCTTAGATTCTTTCAGCCTCCTCTTCTGCACAGAATCTAAAGTAAAAAGAAATCACCTGGAGTAATTTCTGCTGCTAGAACCAGACAAGCTTGCCACCCTCTCTCCAGGTTTGAAGACAGTCAAGCCTTCTCATCAGAACCCCACCTCCTGACCCCATGTTGTCATCTACATATGCTGAGCTAATTGGGGTAAGAGAGAAACATCAAAACCCAGTGAGGTTAAAAAATTGCCAGGCAGTGGTGGGTCAGGCCTTTAATCCCAGCACTCGGGAGGCAGAGGCAGGTGGATCTCTGAATTCAAGGCCAGCCCAGTCTACAAGTGCGAGTTCCAGTACAGGCTCCAGAGCTACAGAGAAACCCTGTCTTGAATCCGCCCCCCCCCCCCAAAAAAAAAAATTGGGACATGACTGAGTGCCAAAAAAAAAAAAATTGGCACTTGGTACAGTTTTACCCGTCTGTTATCTTCCCATCCTTCAGTTTGCAGTGGGTGAAAGACCAGCTCATTTCTCCCAAGGAGTTGATCTGTGAACTCTGTCCAAAACCTTACAACCTCACGGTTGTCCATCACGCATTCCATTAGCATAATTTGCCACCCAAGGTGTGAATGTGTAATCTCTAAATTGATGTGTAGGGTAATACCCTGTGTCAAGACATTGTTCCCTTGCCACTGCAGTAGAGAGAGTTAAAAGTTGCCACGAGAATTGCTAATTTCTTTTTATCTTTCCCTTAAAATGAACCTCTCATACAAACTTTCCCAAAGCCACTGAGTTGGATGCTGTTCTTCAACCAAATGAAGCCACCAGCTGAGTCCTCGGGGGCTGGAAAGGATAGGAATTTGATTTTCATAAGCACATTAGTGTGTTCAGTTAGGGCGGGGCAGCCAGACACTTCAATAAGTCACATAAATCAATTTACTTTTCAGATTTCAGGAAAAATGGCTCATAAACTAAAGCAATGAAGTAGAGAAATAGAATCAGTCCTCTGTTGTCCCCGTTTTGGGATGGCTTTCTTTCTCTCTCTTATGTGCATGTATGTGTGTGTATGTTTTCTTTCTTGTGTGAGTGTGTGCATATGTATGTGTGCACGTGTGTGTTCTTTCTCATGTGTGTGAGTGTGTGCATACATGTGTGCTCGTGTGTGTTCTTTCTCATGTGTGTGAGTGTGTGTGTGTGTGTGTGTGTGTGTGCATGTGCATGCATGCATCTGTGTGTGTGAGCGTGTAGCTGTAGCCTGGGTGTTTGTAGGACTTACTTCACTAGCGTAAAAGCTTTGTAAAATTTCTCTAGGGTCTCCATCACGATCTTCCTCTTTTTAATTCCTAAAATTAAAATGTGTTGGAATGCCTGCCTGCCTTTCACTCCCTCCTCAATGGACCCTTTAGTTTTTCACACCAAGGTGTCCTTCTTTAGGGTGCCAGGTCAGGCTACCAAAACAGCTTCTACAAGGGGATTAGCACCAATTAACATCTTTGTACACAAAAGCCACTGGCAGCTGAACACGCAGGCTGGTGGCAGCTCGGGGGCTGCATTTTAAACAGGGGCCTTCTGTACTTGCTTCAAGTAGGAAGAGGTGGAGAAAGTTTTTATTTATAATTGGAAATGCTGTTTTTGGATAAAGTCTACTGAAAAGCAAAGTAGAGCTCAGAAGTATCTACTAACTGCCAATTTCACCTTGGTCTCCATTGTCTGCGGTCCAGGAGGATGCTGACACAATGTAGCCTGTTCCTTTGGCACATTGAGATGCGATGCAGAGATGTCCCTCCCCTAACAATTTTGTTCTTATGTTTCTCTTGTTCTCTCTCTCTCCAAGACACACAGAGGAGCTGCTGCAAAAGACATATGGTCTTAGAAGCCTTTCCATAAGGAATCTATCATGTGGGTACCTATACCAGGAAGTCTTTGTTTGGGGCAAAAAAGTAGAGAGTGGTATTGTGTAAAGTTTGTCTGTTTCATAGCCCTTCAGTTATGGAGTTATTGTCATTGCCATTTTAAGTAGAGCTACTAAATTGCTATTCTTTGGTCTCAGCATGCGTGTGTGTGTGTGTGTGTGTGTGTGTGTGTGTGTGTACATGTGTGTGTATGTGTGTGCACGTACCCGCACCCCCATATGCACACATGTGTAAGAGATAGTGTATCTTGTATTCAGAAATACTGAACTCAATAAACGTTAGTGTTAAAACAGAGACTTTCAGGACAAACTCAGATCTGGTTGGAGCCTTCCGAGAACAGGATTGCTGAAGATGTAAGGGGATGTTTCTGTGGTTGGGTGGTGAGTGTTCGGGCTCCTTTTAAAGTCGGAACGTAATCTGAATGTTTTTAGTCTGTTCTACCTTGCACTCTTGTGGGTTCCTCAATCGCAAGGCCGAGGAATTTTTCTGTGAATAAACGTACTAGACATGGTAACGTTGTTTGCCGAAATATCTCCAAAGAACGACGGTGGGAATCCATGGAAAGCTAGAGATCTGTAAAAGAAATTAATGAAAGTATGGCAGTCACATGATGACTGGCGTTCCCGACTTCCTGAGGCAGGATGGAGAAGGCTGGGAACACAGACATGCCGCATTTAATGTCCTGGCCTCTTACCTTTTTGTTTTATGAATGGAAATGATAAAGACAATAATATGCACCAATAGAAAATGTTTTGTGGGGGTTTGTTTGTTTTGTTGTTGTTTTTTCAGCCAGTCTCTTGCCACCTAATCTAAATTACAGTCATTTTCAGTTCCCTGGGTTTCATACATAACTCTAGATTCTTCTCCGTGTGATATTTTTGAAGCAAACCTTAATATGATCTCACTGTGTGTCTTTCCCCCCTGGGCTCGGATTCCAGATACTGCATTGTGAGGTCTCCAGACACGCGGAGTACCCCTAATGTTACATGGAAATTGCCAGAGGCATAGGTGGGATGGAAACATTGTAATATTTGTTCATTTTTCACCCTTCAGCGGTTGCTCCTTTCTCCCTGTTGCTGAACGCTTATTAGGGTATGGAGTGCAGGTGTGTGGGAAATGGCTCGCGGACATTGACAGGTTACTTTGTTGGTCACTGCCTAATTAGAAGAATAGTGGATGCTCCCTGCTAAGCTTTAGTGTGGGGCAGCAGAGCTGGTCCGGTCTAATTTCCTCATGGCTTTGATACTCGCCAAGAGATTGACGGTTTACACAAAAAGCCAAGGCCTGAAGGAGGCCGGTGCAAACAATGAGCCTTCTTGCTTGTAGACACCACAGATGTGAGAGAAAGCTGGCGAAAAACAATCGGCTGACACTGTCTAATTGTCTCCGATGTCAGCGTCATTAATGTTTTCCCATGTAAACCGGAGAAGGCCAAGGTTGTACCCTCCCTTTATTTTCAAGGCGCGTGATTATGTAACTCACCAAGATTCAGATTAAGCGTTAATTGTATTTGTGCAATAAAGAATCCAAAGCTACCTTGGATTTAATGAATATGTGTTTAATTAATTTTGACAGCTTTTATCTTTATTACCTTTAGAGTGATCCTTATCGGAATTAATCACATTTTTTTGAGTAATTATAAAAATCACAGCTCACTTCATGATTTACATTTATTTACGTTGCAGAATTCAAACCAAAAAAGACTAGGAAACTTTGATAATCTGGGAAACTTCTTCTGAACACATTTTGCCATCCTAAGAACAATCATTTGGGGTGTCAACAGAGCTTCTTAATTAGATGACAGGTCCTAGTGCTCAAAAGAGATGCGTGGTAAAAACCAAGAGATACAGTGTTACCAGGTTACCGGAGAAACACCAAACCTCTTTCAAAATGGAATGAACACTGGGGAAGGTTCATCCTTGGAAAAACTAACAAACTGGACTGAAATTCAGTTTGTCAATGTTTTTGGTGAGGTAAGATTCATCGTTTCTTACAGCACGGGTGAATCCATGTGAGCTGAAATACATGGATACAATTGGCTTCTCCCAGGAACACATCTTCAGATGCCCAAATTAGTCAAGGCTGAAGCTGTAGTGCCTGGTCCTTTGAACATCTCCTTGGTTGCTTTTCATTGTTGTTGTTATTGTTTGTTTTTTGTTTTTGAGGGTGTACTTTTCCCCAGAGTAGTGGCCAAGAAACAGAGCTGTTTTAGGGGCATGATTTATTGTGTTCAGAGAAGCCCACATAGTCTGAGTTCCCCATAGTGGACAGTGTATTAACTTTGAAGTCGGGGTGAAGCTCAGAGAGAAAGTTTGTGGTTAGCACGTACAGTACCCTGGCCTAAATTTTGATTTTAGTAGTAAATACCATTTAAGTCTCCAAACATAATGTCTTTCTGGCGTAGGGAGATACCTCAGTGGTTGAAGTGTGTGTAGGAAGGATATTGAGTTCACTGCTCAGAGCACACATACAAAAGCTGGGCAGCCTGAGCTTGTAACCCTAGTGCTGGGGAGGATACCGGGGTTCCCTGGCAAGAGTCGGCAGCATCTCACAGTAGTACTCCCCATCTGCCAGCTCTCACATTCTTTATGAATTATAGTTATGCATGGAATCACATTGGTCTTTAAGTTCCCATACGACTTCCTCACTTGTACCCTATCATCTGCCAGCATCCACACTGTGAGTGCCCGACATGTATGGGCCCCATTCATTGTCAACTGTGGTTTTGTAGAGACAACCGAAGAAAGTCTGTGTTTGGGGTCAAGTAGATCTGGGTTTGAATTTATTTCCAGTTCCGTATTCACTAGGAAGCCTTGAGTGTTTTTTTTTTTTTGAACCTTGATATCTTTGTATTTATTCTTTTTAAGCCTTTAGTCCTAGCACTTGGGAGGCAGAGGAAGGCAGATCTCTGAGTCTGAGGCCACCCTGGAGTACAGGTCTACAGAGCGAGTTCCAGGACAGCCAGGGCTACACAGGGAAACCTGCCTCAAAAAAAAAAAAAAAAGATTTATTTTATTTTATTTTTAAGTGTGTGGTGTGTTCAGGAGTGCAGGAGTTCACTGAGGTTAAAGGCTTCAGATAGATCCCTTGGAGCTGGACTTACAGGCAGTTGTGAGTTTGAGACCAGCGTGGTCTGCACAGAGCGAGTTTCAGGACAGTCAGGGATTTGTAATGAAACCATATCTCCAAACATGAAATTAAACAAAGAAACAAACAAAAAAGATAGTGAGGGTGGGGCTGGAATAGCTAAGAGTACGTTCTAGTCTTACAGAGGACTGGGTTCAGTTCCTGGCACCGATAGCAGAGGGCTCACACTGTCTCTACACGTGTGGCACACATAACACACGAATACACACGGAACAGCACAGAGTTATTGGAGGCAGGTGTGTTACCCACGGCAGATGTTAATGCTTTTACAGAGGAAGCTGCTACAGGGAGCAGCAAGTCTGTCGTGCCTCCCTTTTCCATTTGTGTCTGCCTGGGCATGGTTCCTGCTCAGCCCAAGCTTAGTCTCGCGTGTGATGTGAGGTGGCGACATCATACTCAGTGTTTCTGTGAGGGATAAACAAATGAACCCCATCACCACAGCCACGGCCCCTATAATGAACCCGTCACCACAGCCACGACACTCATAGTGCAGACCGTCAATGCTTACGGAAGGGACACTCAGTAGCAGGCACTGTGTAAGAATATGTATGTACATTGGGGCTGGAGAGATGGCTCAGCAGTTAACAGCACTGTCTGCTCTTCCTTCCAGAGAATCCCGGGGTTATTCTCAGCACCCACAGGGCAGCTCACAACTGTCTGTAACTCTAGTTCCAGGGGATCCTATGCCCTCTTCTGGTCTCTGTGGGCCCTAGGCAGTCACATGATCCACAGATATAAACACATCCCCCCACATAAAACAACAATGTTTATAATTTTAAAATTAAAGAAAATATTATCTTATGTGCCTCACATCACACAGAGTCTGAAGCACAGTAGACTGTTAATTTGGTTTTGTTTTATGTTTGTTTGAGACAAGGTCTCTTTAAGTACCCTGGCTGCTCTGGAACTCACTATATAGATCAGGCCAATCTGGAACATACAGAGTTCCATTTGCCTCTGCACTTCTGGGATTAAATGTAAATACCACTATGTTGGCTTCCCAAGCACTTTTAAAGTTAGCTGTCAAGGGGCCATTTGTTATGAGACCTTACAAGTTACTGAGGTTTTACTCAGCAAAATAGTTCACATCCTGTTATAGGAGCTGGTGGAACCTGCTCCCCGGGCAGGTCTCTCCTCTGGTGGAGATTGGGGAGCGCGTGTAAGTCCCTGCTCTTGGAAAACTTTTGGTCTCTGTTCCCCTTATCTGACCCTCACTTGTAAGATTCTTTTCTCCAAAGGCAGCAATGGGGGAAGCTAACCCTGAATAAAGTCTATGCCGCCCCAGAAAACGGTAATTGCTTGTCTTGCTTTATTCCAGTGTGTAGGCTGTCGGCGTGCGGCTCTCTGTTCAATGCCCCAGACCAGCTGGGAGCTGATGCCAGATGATTGGCAGATCCTACACTGGGCACAGCCAGATGGGCCTGGAAAATGCCCTCTTCTCCCTTTGACTAGCTAATTCGTCCCCAAAGGAGATAAGTTTTACAGTTTTTAAATATCACGCCTATTTTTGTGTGGATTGGTTTATTTTAAAGACAAGGAATATTTTACTCTTACAAACCATCTCACTTGTTGGAAATTCTAAGCATGGGATGAGGAAGTACAGGAAGCTAGAGAACCATGGCTTCTCATTTGCAGAGGTAGAGGCATCTCTATGCAGCCTGGCGTGATTACCACAGTCAGAGTCTGGTCGCTGGGCAAGGCCCAAGTCACCACCGACTTCTGCACTCACATGGGCATCAGGGAACTTTGAAGTCCGTGGCTTTAAACCAGCAATGTGTCCTGAACGTGAGCCATGTGTAAGCTCCCGTGCTATGAATATCACATGGGAGACATACAGTGGTGTCACACAGTGAGTGATCTAGGGTCCTTCTCACAAGTCAGAGAAGGAAGGTCCCTGAGGACAGTACTTGACTTTGGTCCCGATGACCACAGCAGAATCCTCTGGAAGAAGCAGAAAGGGAACTGTTTCCCCCATGACATGACTAACATGAAGGAATACACAGGGAGGGACACGTGACGTATGACAGAACTTGAAAAACCTCCAGAGCAAGCTGAGGGCGTGGCTCCACAGGGAGAGAGCTGGCTGCACAGGCGAGAGGAACTGAGTTTGGATTCTGAGCTGTGAGTCCTGTGGGTACAATAACTCACCTCTCATCTCTTCGTGACATTACCCAGCGCGCGGTAAAGCCTACCTCCACATTTGTTAACTGGTTACTGGAGATGGATTGACTCAGTAGGATCCAACTCACTGAATTCTAGACTTTTAGGGACTCTCAAGGAATCAAACAAATGAGTTTGGCTGACTTGCCTGAGTTGACGCAGTACGTCAGTTTCAGCTGGGACCAGAGCTCAGCTCTTCCACTTACATGGGTTGCTGGGTCTGTGTGAAGATTCTATTCATACCAGAGATAGAATTCCATGGTGCCTTTAACACCAACTCTGGTTAATGTGCCACCGCGGAGAGACTGCTCGCAATGGAACACGGGACTTAGTGGTCATGGTTTCCCTTTGTACCCTTCACCTGAAGTGCCCCAGACAAACCCCTGTGTGTGTGTGTGTGTGTGTGTGTGTGTGTGTGTGTGTGTGTGTGTGGTCTAGGAAATGTGCCTAACAGGAGCCCTTGGGCATCTGTGTTTTAGTGGCAGACTGACGGCAAGTCCACACCTGAGCGGATTTGATCAAAGCCTTTCTAGACACACCACAGTAATGCCATACAGAGAACCCTTGCAAAGTAAACAGCCTGCACATTACAGGTGCTACCTTCTGCACACCTGTACTGGAGGACTTGCTGAGCGAAGACATTCTGGCTTCTTAATGGATGGCCATGAAATTGACAAATTAGGGGGAAAGGAAATTGCCTCCGTGAAAGTGCACAGCTCATCCTCCGGGAATGACTCAGGGCCTTCTTCCCCCAAGGCTGTAATTTTAGTTTCTTTTCTAATGGAGGCATTCATATTTTGTGCGTTTTCTCTCACCTTACGGCCTCCTGAAAATTCCCTTAAGGGGAAATGAAGTTAGAAGGTATAATTCAAAAAGTAGCTTTTACCCGAACGACCTCTTCAATATTAAGATTTTGCCAATTCTTTATAATGGAACATTCCTGAATTTTAATCAGCTATGAATAATGTTACCATCGTACTGGGATCAAGGTGATGTTTTATTCTTTTAAGGTGCCTTCAGCTATGATTCTTAAACAATACAAATATAAATTGCATGTACAGTAAGAGCATTATTGAAAAAAATGTTCATGTTTCCCTCATGTTTTGTATTTTGAACTCAAGTAAACAAAATTAGATTTGTAGAATGAATAGGAATTTAGGGAATGAACTAGAAATTCCTAGAATGTGGCTGCTTTGCCCATGGGTTCTCCCTTTTCCTGCTTTTCAGCGTCTTCTTCAGAGGTAGCTGCCGTCTTGAATGTTGTATTCACCTCTACATGGATGTTGTTATTTTTTTTTTTAAATTTTAAGTTATATTGGAGGCTGAAAAGAAACGACTCAGCAGTTAAGGATGTATACAGTTCTTGACGTGAACCCAATCTCAGTGTTCAGCAGTCACACATGACAGTGACTCCAGCTCCAGGGAATCCAATACTCTTCTTCAGGTACCCATACCCAAGCACACACACACAGACATGCACCGGGGGACACACACACACACCGCACATTAAAAGTCTTTAAGCTATAGCACACATGTATATACATACCTTCTAAAGCAATGCATCATTTGATTTTGAGTGTTCTTATATGATCCATATGGTCTTCTGTGATTTGCCTTTATTTCTGCTCTGTTATAGTCAGGATTTTCATTTTATTTTTGTATATTTATTTTTTCTATTGCGAAACATCGCATTCTCTAACTACCACCCTGCTGTTGGTCGCTTGCGCTGTTTCTGCCTCAAATATCCATGCTCAGAATATTCTTAACCAAATATCCTCATCCATACATGAAGTGCTTCCTTTCAGCTGTATGGAGTACATGTATGTACTCCACATGTCCTGCATGGATTCTATGGAGTAGAATTACTGAACTACAATGTTCAACTGTTCAAGGGGTAAAATTATTTTCCAAAAGCAATCATGCCGCTTTAGGGCTGTCCTGATGAGGGAGTTCTCTCTGTGTGCTGTGATTATCATTAATGAATAAAGAAACTGCTTTGGACCTACAGCAAGGCAGAACTTCGGTAGACAGGGAAAGCTAGGCTGAATGCTGGGAGAAAGGAGGCAGAGTCAGAGAGATGCTATGGAGCCACGGCCAGAGTCAGACATGTTGAAACTTTGCGGGTAAGCCACTGCCATGTGGTGATACACATATTACTAGAAATGGAATAAATTAATATGTAAGAGTTCGCCAATGAGAAGCTAGAGTTAATGGACCAAGCAGTGATTTAATTAATACAGTTTCTGTGTGATTATTTCAGGTGTAAGCTAGTCGGGCAGCTGGAAAGAACAAGTAGGTCCCTCCCTCTAACACTGTCCAGTCCATGAGGGTTAATCTGGGTGGTCCCTGGGGATAGTGTGTCACTGGAGTGAGAAGACCTCCCCTCTATGAGAGGGCCAGCACCCACTGCTCTCTGCTTCTAGACCAGAGGGAGGAAGTGCAGCCAGCACCCTGGAGCTCCTTCATGACTTCCCCACCATGATACAAGGTATCTTGAAGTGCGAGTCAAAGGAACCCTCCTTTAAGTTGCCCTTCTCAGGGCATTTTTGTCTCTGCAACAGGATAACTCAGATGCCACCCAGCATAAGTCATCCCACTCTCTATAAACCGTTGGTTCTGTAGCAAAATCTCATGCCCTAAAACTTACCGCACTGTTTAAAATAACCCCACTAAAAACCAGAGGGCTTAAACGGAGGTGGGAGGAAATCCCCCCAAACATTGTGGCATAGGGAAGCACACTTCTATATGTTTAATGTAAACAAATGCTGTAACAACCATAGGATTCTGCCTCAAAAAAGACCCAGGTCTTGTGTGTGGAAGTGGGTACTGGAAGGGCAACACGCAGGGATTTGTGTGATAGTGGGAGGAAGATTATCTGGATGTGGAAGGACTCAAATCGCAGCACTAGGGAGGACCGTGATAGCTGGGTGATGGGAGGGGGATGTGTTTGCATGTTTCCCATATGACTTGGTGAGGCTGGGTACAATTTTATATGGTTATCTGTACACTGGATAAAATTTGGGCATAACTAAATGAAAAATCCATATTATATACAAATTACTTTTTTAAAAGATTTTTTATCTGTGCGTATGTGTGTCTGTGTATGAGAGAGAGAATCTGTGAGTGTGTTTAGTATGAATATGGGTGTGCATGAGTAGGTGTTAGTGTATATATGTGTGTGTGTATGTAGAACATTTGTGAGAGTGTCTATGAGTCAATGTGTGAACTAGGCATGTTTCTGGGAGGAAGGAAGTTTGGGTATGGGAGTGCAGGCATGAAAATGTGTATAAGTGGTCGCATGTGTTTCTGTGGAGATATGTTAGTGTGTATGTAGAAGAACATTAATGTGTGAGTGTATATCAATGTGTGGTATATGCACACATGTGGTGTGCACATGCATGCGCCTCTGGACACGGCCCTGGAGGCCAGGGGAGGACATCAGACATCCTGCTCTAACACATTCATCCATATTCTCTTGAGACAAGGTCTCTCACTGATCTGTAGCCACCTGAAGTTAAGCCGGACACTCAGACTCAGCTCTGCCTATGAGGTAATGCCAACTGTACATATGCTTCTTTACATACTTCTGCTGCTCACTTCTCCAGACTAGACTCTGTTTCCACTGCTTCTTACTGGCCCCAGAGCTTTTAGTCTTTGCTCGCTGGCCCATCTTCCTGCGGTGGACAAAGCTACTTCTCTGAACTGCCAGTGTCCACCACGCCTGAAGTCCTGCTACATTTTCCTGTCACTCTCAGAAAAGGTCCATGCACTTTCATGTTGTATTAGAGGGGGAGCAGGCTGTGTCTTGCCACCTGGCTAGCTTAACCCCCGAAATAATCACACAGAGATCTGTATTAATTAAATTGCTGCCTGGCCCATTATCTCTTGCCTCTTATTGGCTAACTCTCACATCTTGCTTTAACCCATATCTAATAATCAGTGTAGAACCATGTGACTGTGGCTTACTGGGAGAGATTCAGCATGTCTGACCTGGTAGCTGGTTCCATGGTGGCTGTCTCTGCCTACCTTCTTCCTCCCAGCATCCAGTTCTGTCTTCCCCACCTATCTAAGTTCTGCTCTATCAAAAGGCCAAGGCAGCTTCTTTATTTGACCAATGAAAGCAACACATAGACAGAAGAACCTCCTACACCACTTTCGTATGAGCTACACATATACCGCAGAGTTCTCTCGCCTTTGTCTGTCTGTGTGCCCCGCAGGGCCGTTCTGACATGCTATAATATTTGTAGCAGTTCCTCCTCTGTCTCTCACTGACCACATCTGGTTCTTGTCTGAGGTCCTAGTTGAGCTCTCACATCCTCTACTGTCTTCCTGATCGCTCCCAACGAGGTCAGGAGTGGTTTATCATGGCCTCCAATACCTGTCCATCCCAAATACCCTCATCACGGTACTTGTCACTCTGAGGGACGGTATTTACAAAGTGCCAGGCTATGCTTGACTTAGTCACCCTATTATTCTCGATGTCCAGTGAAATGCTAGACATAAAGGCATCCCATGCTCATTGGCTAATATTTGAAGGAGCCAAAGAATGGAGATTTGTAATGGAGCCACAGAACTGCAGTAACTCTAGGGTTTAGGGGAGCAGCTCTGGTTTCTGAGACTCAGCTGAGCATCATGGATCCTCTCCATGGAAAGATGTGCATGTGTGCAACACTCACAGTTTCAGAGGGCTCAGGAATCAGGACTTTCTGCTGGGCTAATTTGCTGAGTGCTCCCATCGGATCTGAGATTCCAGTGCCAAGGGACAAGAAGTATGAGAGACGTCTACACCTGTGATTTTGTTACTAGGAATGAAATCAAAGGGCACCCATTGCTGAGCTTGGTTGTCCATGTTGACTCGGGCTTTGACACCGTCAGCACAAAGGCTGTTAGAGAGGGAGTAGCAAGGTCATTTGGTATTTGTGGAGAGTGGTTTGAGACCATTAGCTTTCAAATGAAAGCACATGGATGCACCATTAGAATAAAAGAGAATTAGCTAAATTGAGCTAAAAGGGGATGGTGGAAACTATGCGCTTTAAACTAACATTTCCCAAACCCTAGGACTTTTAATAGAATGGCCCTTCTTCTCTACCCTACCTACACATGACTTCCTCTGCCTTCCCCACCTCCACCACCAAGTTCTCGTCTACTGTGAATTGACTCCAGGGCTTGTGAACCGTCCACACCCAGGGCTGCAAATCTCCTCCTGTGGTACAAAAGCTGCAGATGGGAAGAGAAGGGAGAAGACAGCCCCTCCACTTAATTCTTTGTGTGTATATGTAACACAAATAATAAAAACCCAGAGAAAGATATTGGGGCTCAACCTGAAGATCAGAAAAGCAAAGCAGCCAAGTCACTAGAGAGCTCTTACCTCTAAGAAATCCTCAGATTGGAAGAGAAGGAGTTCCTGTTTCATCTGCCTTATATTCCTCTCTAGTGCTGGGGTTAAAGATGTGTGACTCCCTAGTGCTGGAATTAAAAGTGTGATACACCACCACATAGATCTGTTTCTGCCTTGATCTTGTATATCCCAGGGTGGCCTTGCACTCACAGAGATCTGTCTGCTTCTGCTTTCTAAATCCTGGGATTAAAAATATGTAATACCACTGCCTGGCCTCTAGTGGCTTAGTTTTACCTACTGATTATCAGGCAAGCTTTATTTACTAAAACATAAATAAAATATCACTATATTTTCCTTTTTGGTCTAAAATAAAAAGGAAGGCTATAACTAATATAAGAAAAACTATATAAAATAAGTACAATAACTATATATAATATATACAGGCAGTAAATACATCAAAATGTCTAGTTCACTTGCATTTGGCAAATTTAGAGAAAACACTCTACATCTATTTATCTTTGTGAGTTCAAAGTCTTGTACCTAATTTACTTTCTATCATAACTTTCTTTCTGCATCAGGTAAACAAGGAAGACTGTAACTATAATTGTCTAGTCTTCAACTCCCTCAGAGACCCAAGAAGGAAGTACTGTTAACTGAGTAAGCAAGAAGCGCAAGCAAGAAACTTTCAACAAAATGTGAGTAATGACAGAAACAGCTGACTGCCTGGACAGTCACCCAAAGTATCTCGGCAATGTTGGGACATCCATATTCATTCTACAGACCTAGAATATCTTGACAGACTTTTCTATGAAGCAGGGTTTTTGAAGGACTGTCTTACTTTGTCTGGGCAAGGTTTGGCAGTCACTCTCTTTTGTGTCCTTCTTTTCCCATTAGGACAGCATACCATCAGCAGTTGAGGCAAGGGCACTTTCTTGTCCAGTGACTTACTTTTCCCACAAAGAAAGCAAACTCCATGTGGAGTTTCTTTAATGTCTATCATCTTCTCTAAAATAGATTGGTGCTGCCAGGAACAGACATGTCTCATTGTCATAAAAAAGAACATATGTTATTAAGACATCTTAAATGCCACATTCTGTAGATGTCTGAAGTGTTTGAAGATGACCTGTCTATCTAAAATATATCTTTGTTTGATCTTGAAAACATACCTAATGTGACAACAAGTTCAATTATAATAAGTGATTAACTACTAACCTGCATTTCCTTATTATCCTAACCAGTTGGTAATAATAACTTTCAAGGACTAGAAATTTGCACTACATTGTTAAATGAGCTATATAGGTACAATACCTTGAACAAGAGTAGAAATGTATGTATAGTATGTTCTAATAAAATTAATCTCTAATTCGTATCAATATACAAAATTTGCATACAATATACAAAAATCCAATTCAATGTAAAAATTTAAAACTAGTAGTTCCTTATAAAAAATAGATTCCACAATCTACCTTGTAATTTATCATATCTATATCCTCCCTTTTTTCTTTGCAGTGTTGTTGGATAATGCTCTTGTACACTGTAAAGATTTGTCACTCATATTGGTTTAATAAAATGTTGATTGGCCAGTAGCTAGGCAAGTTTAGGTGGAGCAACAAGGCTAGGAGAATTCTGGGAAGAGGAAGAGCAGAGATGCAGTCACCAGTCAGACACAGAGGAAGCAAGATGAGAATGCCTTACTGAGAAAAGGTACCAAGCCACTTGGCTAAATATATGATGGAGGAAGGTCATTGGTTAAGTAATAAAAAAAACTGCTTGGCCTCACAGGTTAAAACATAGGTGGGAGGAGTAAACAGAACGGAATGCTGGGAGGAAGAGGAAGTGAGCTCAGACTCGACAGCTCTGCTCTCTGGAGAGAGACGCTATGCTCCCTGCTCCCAGGCAGACACACACAATTCAGCTCCGATCCAGGATGGACGTAGGCTAGAATCTTCCCGGTAAGTGCACCTTGGGGTGCTCCACACATGATTAGAAATGGGCTAAATTAATATGTGAGAATTAGCCTAGAAGAGGATAGATAGAAATGGGCCAAGCAGTGTTTAAATGAATACAGTTTGTGTGTTGTTATTTCAGGGCATAAGCTAGCCAGGCGACCGGGGTGCCAGGAACATAGCCCGCCGCTCCTATTACTACAAATATAGACAAGAATTATGGGTGAATTTAAGTTGTAAGAGGTAGTGAGTAATACGCCTGAGTTAATAAGCCAAACAGTTTATAATTAATATAAGCCTCTGTGTGGTTTTGTGGGGCTGGGGACTGAACTTAGGGCCTCTGACATGCTAGGCAAGCTCTCTATACCTGTTCTACGTCCCCAGCCATATATATTTAAACATATAAATAGGTGTTAATATATAAATATTTAAATATATGTATATTAAAGATATATATATATACATATATATATATATGTACACACACATTCTTTTTGAGACAAATTCTAAGTCACCTGGGCCAGCTTAAACTCGCTCTGTAGTCCAGGTGACAGTCCTCCTGCCCTGGGCCTACATACCTGAGCCACAGGCCTGGCCTGCGTCTCTTATCATTTCTGTTCTCATGATGCAAACCGTAAGTTCATCAACAGATGTGGAAAGATCGAGGCTCTTAAGGACAGAAGGGGACAAAGTCTGTCTTTGGTATGTGTTCTTGGGGATTTCTTCATTTCTCTTTCCTCAGTTTCCTCTTCTATATGAGAGAAACATTTATACCCAGAACAGGATCACTGATGATGTCGTTAAAGATTCCAGCATCACTTCTGGTGCTTGGTAGAGAGTACTACCAAATCACCACATATAGGGTCATAGAGTAGGTGCTTGGTTTTTTTTTAAGTATTTATTTTATTTATATATTTTTGCTTTTCTTCACTCTGGTCTTCCTCTTCCCAATTGTGTGTGTGTGAGTACTCTTACTGTGGCACACAGGGGAAGGTCAGAGTACATCTTGCTGGAGTCAGTTTTCTGCTTCCATCACGTGGGTTCCAGGGATTGAATTCAGGTCATCAGGCTTGTTGGTCAGCGTCTTTCCCAGCTGAGCCATCTTGTAGGCCCCATGGAAGAGGCTTTGTTTTGACAGTATAGTTACAGCGGAGACACTGAACACACACTTTCAAAGTCAATAAAATAAAGCATTCCATCAACGCAAAGTGCCAAGTAAGAAGAAACAGTAATAATTGATACCACGGGAGCACAGTAGATTACTCTGAAAAATGAGTGAATGTTTAAAACATTCATTTTGCTTAAGTTTTTTTTTTGTAAAATGCCACTTTGTTAAGTGACTTTTTTATTCATGAGAGATAATTGCTGTTTGCTGTTATAGAAGGTAGAAAAATGAAATTAGAATGTTTTTAAAAAATAAAATAAAGCCCAAATTATAGTTCTGCTTTCTCTAAAACTCTTTAGTAGGAGGGGAAGGGAGTGAAGGCGGGAGAAAAAAGAGAGATAGAGAGATACACACAGAGAGACTTCCAAACCTACTTTTTGGTTTTTTGTTTGTTTGTTTTGTTTGAGAAAAGGTAAGCTCGGGCTTGCCTTGTAGCCAAGGATGTCCTTGAATTTTGCTGCTTTTGCTCCCTTCCTGAGTACAGGGGTGCCAGTTTTACAGGACTGGGGATGAACTCCAGACAGGCACCCTGCCCACTTGCGCTGCATCCCTAGCTACTCCCGCTGTAGGACGGACCACAGAACCCTCAGGCTGCGGTTTGGTGGCGATCACGAGGTCCTGTGTGCAACAGAAAAGTGCCGTTAATTTGTCTCCTGATTACACTCAGCAGCTGTTTGCCCAGCTCTCCTCTTCCCCTACGTTAGTTACTGTTAGAATCTCAATAAAGCCCATTAAAAAGAAGGTGTCAGCCGGGTGGTGGTGGCACATGCCTTTAATCCCAGTATTCCGGAGGCAGAAGCAGTTCGAGGCAAACCTGGTCTACATGATGAGTTTCAGAACAACCAGAGCTCCTTAGTGAGATCCTGTCTCAAAAAACAAACCAAACCAACCAAACAAAAGGCAAGAATAAGAAGAGGAGGAGGAAGGGGAAGAGACCTAACACTTCATTTGGACCAGGTCGATCACCTGGCCAAGGGACACCCCATACGAAATCAGGATCACCTTAAACCATGCTGAAGGTCTCTGGGGGTTCATCTTCTGAGATGTATCCCCCACAGCCTTCCTCCTTGCCACAGCTGATCCTCAGAAAAGGAGAACACGGCAGGTCTTGAAGATTTGAGGCAGCAGAGAACATGGCCTCCAAACTCACCTGCAGCCTCCACTTAGAGTATGCATGATGCCCAGTGGGACGTGGTTGCAAGGACCCCAGGCACCTATCTGTTCCCTGTTCTCAGAAAGAGTCCTCCTCACCTGCCTACCAGAATACAGACTTCTGTATTGCTGGAGGGAGCATCGAGAAAGCAAGTGCCTCTTGAGAAAGCGCTCAGCACGTGAAAAGTCGGGACCAAGTTCTTGGCAGTCACTTGGCAGTCAAAGAGAGGCAGGATGAAGGTCGAATCAATTTCAAGGAAGGCAGGTGGAGGCAGAGAGGCAGTGGCCAGTAACAGGGAGCTCAAAAGAGCTCCGCGTGGATTCCAACTAGAGTTGAGTGCCGACTATGGCTTAAACAAGGACCGGCAGCACCGGTGTGAACCCAGTGCGCCTGTGTGAACACACCGCCGAGCCACCTAGGATCGACTCCAGAGACCATTATGGACATCAGGGCAGCAGCCTGATTTTTTTTTTTTTTTATTTTTTGACAGTTTGATATTCAAGACTTCCCCATAAGCTTTTAGTATTTTTTTTTGATTCATCCTCATTAAGGATTTTTAAAAGCAGAGGTCTTTTGCTTACATTCAGAGTGCTACTTTTCCTAGCACCCTGGCTCCTTGCTAATGGGTTTCTGAATACCATTTTGATTATTTCGTTTCTATGGAACTCCCCTTTCTTTATTACTGCATTTGCCTTTGTAATGTGTACAATCTGTTGGCTACCTATTACCAGGCTTTAAATATTTTTCCTGTTTATCACTAATAAACATTTGCTTTGCCAAAGAGATCACTAGGTCCTATGTGCCCAACAGAAAAAATGGCATGAATTATTTCCCGATTATACTCAGTAGCTATTTCGCTCCAATCTCTCCTTCTCCTCTACATTAGTTACTTCGAGAGTCGCAATAAAAGCCCATTAACAAGAAAAAACTCCCCTCTGGTCATCTGGGTAGAGACCTAACATTCCAGCTGGCCCAGGTCAATTACCTGGGCAAGGGACACCCCTAGGAAGGTGGGTTCGGCTTAGGTCATGCTAGAAGGAATAATTACAGCTTTAATGAGATACTGTATTTTCCTTCCCAGAAGCCTATCCATAGCGCAGTAGCTTACAGCTTCACGATTCCTAAGCTATGGAGAAAAATATACACCGTCTTTCTTTTATCTCTCTTCTAAGCATGCTTTCCCTGATGCTTTGGGTTTTCCCACTTTCTCCAAAGCCTCCCTCACTGCCATGTAGCTGCTTTGGGGCCACAGTGTGTCTGCCGACCTCCTTGCCTGCTTACATGGCAAGCCTTGTTTCTACTCTCTTCTCCATTCTTCTCTGGGCAGCAGCTGAGATTCAGAGCTTGCTTGACCTGTTTTGTGATTGTTGTTTGCTAATAAAATTGGCCTCAGGCTTCTTTTGAATCCATTTCTGATTTTTTTTTTGTTTGCTTGTTTGTTTTTTGTTTGTTTTGTTTTTTGAGACAAGGTTTCTTTGTGTAACTTTGGAGCCTGTCCTGGAACTTACTCTGTAGACCAGGCTGACCTCAAATTTACAGAGATCCCCTTGCCTCTGCTTCCTGAGTGCTGGGAAGAAAGGAAGAGAAAATGTAGTTTAATAAATGTACCTATACCCCTTCCTCAACTGCAACCCTGACCAGCATAGTGAATGCCATCCACGTTTCCGTATGCATTCCCCTGGGACTTTTGAACTGTCAGGCCATGTTTGTATCTAAGTAGAAATAGAAGAAGTACAGCAGCAATTAGTTAATGACATTAATATTAAGTAATGACATGGTGCTGGCATAACTGGATAACAACCTGTTGAAGAGTGAAAATAGATCCGTATCTATCACCATGCACAAAACTCAAGTCCAAATGGGTCAAAGACCTCAACATAAAGCCAGCCACACTGAACCTTATAGAAGAGAAAGTGGGAAATACACTTGAACGCATTGGCATAGGAGGCTGCTTCCTAAATATAACCCCAACAGCACTGACACTGAGAGGAACAATTAATAAACGGGACCTCCTGAAACTGAAAAGCTTCTGTAAAGCAAAGGACACAGTCAACAAGACAAAACAGCAGCCTACACAATGGGAAAAGATCTTCACCAACTCCACATTAGACAGAGGACTGGTCTCCAAAATATATAAAGAACTCAAGAAATTGGCCATCAAAAGAACAAATAATCCAATAAAAAAATGGAGTACAGACCTAAACAGAGAGCTCTCAACAGAGGAATTTAAAATGGATGAAAGACACTTAAGGAAATGCTTAACATCCTTAGTCAACAGAGAAATGCAAATCAAAAAAAAAAACTTTGAGATTCCATCTTATACCTGTAAGAAGGGCCAAGATCAAAAACACTGAGGACAACTTATGCTGGAGAGGTTGTGGGGAAGAGGGAACACTCCTGTATTGCTGGTGGGAGTGCAAGCTGGTACAGCCCCTTTGGATGTCACTACAGTGATTTCTCAGATAACTAGGAAACAACCTTCCTCAAGGCCCAACAATACCACTTATGGGTATATACCCAAAGGATGCTAAATCATACCACATGTGCTCAACTATGTTCATAGCAGCATTGTTTGTCATAGCCAGAACATGGAAACAACCTAAATGTCCCTCTACTGAAGGATAGATAAGGAAAATGTGGTACATTTACACAATGGAGTACTACACAGCAGAAAAAATAATGTCATCTTGAAATTTGCAGGCAAATGGATGGATCTATAAAACATCATATTAAGTGAGGTAACCCAGACCCAGAAAGACAAGCATCATATGTACTCACTCATAAGTGGTTTTTAGAATAAAGCAAAGAAAACCAGCCTACAAATCACAATCCCAGAAAACTTAGACAACAAAGAGGACCCTAAGAGAGACTACATGGATCTAATCAATATGGAAGTAGAAAAAGGCAAGATCTCCTGAGTAAATTGGGAGCATGGGGACCATGGGAGAGGGTTGAAGGGGAAGGGAGTGGAAGGGAGGGGAGCAGAGAAAAATGTAGAGCTCAATAAAATCAATAAAACAAGCCAGGTTTCTGGTCTTGTTTCCCCCATACTGGAGTTGAACTCCTAAAGCTGGAAAGCTCCTCCCATGGCAGCACTCGCCCCCCCCCCGCCCCCCTCCCCGCCCCACTCAGAGCTGTTACCCCTTAAGCTTGTTTCCATGTCCAGTTCTGCCTCGGTTCCTCCTGTGCTCAGCTCCAAGGGCTGAGCTTGGAGACCTCGAGGTGCTTTAGACTCCGTGTCTCTAACTCCACTCATTTGGGGCTCAAAGTGACTTCATTGTGCTTCCCTCTAAGCAAATCATACATCTTGACAACCCAACTCTCCAGAAACAGGGCCTCATCTCTGCTATTACCTTCTCCCTCTTCTGTCTCCTGCACACACTTTAGCCCCTCCTTCCCTGTGCCATCTTGGTTTGGGACACCAGTTCCCCCCCCCCCCCCATTGAAATGGTCACTGCGAGTTCACTCATCAGCTGGGGCTCCTCCTAGCGTTTAGTGTGGTTTTATCTTAGCCTTCCTGAGAGCCCTTCATTGGCTGCCCAGTGCTTTCAAAACTTGAACTGACAAAGCCTTCGGCAGCTGGTGCCTGCTCATGTTGCCATATACGTGTATGGTTCTGAATTCTTCCTTCCTTTCTTTATATATGTTTGTTACATTTTAGTGTGTGTGTGTGCATGCATGTGTGTGTATGCATGCATGCATATCTGTGTGGGGTGTTTGTGGGGCCAAGGGATTAAACTCGGATCCTCAGGTTTGGTGGTAGCAAGCTCCTTTACCCACCGAGCCATTTCGCTGGCCCCTGTGCTCTTTCTTATCTTGGGCCTATGCATTTGCTGCTCCCTCTGTCTAGAACATTCTTTCAACTTCTCTCTTATCCTCCCTTTGTTGGTTTGTTTCCTGTTCATCTTCATTTCCTTGCTTACAGCTCTGACCATATTCTTTTAACTCCCCAAGCCTGTGTGAGGACCTGACTTTGCAAACTCCGTTTTGAAGAAGGGGCTTCATCTTAAGTCATATAATGAGTGGGGAGCTGATTTCCGCTTCAGAAATGTGCTGTGATAGCAGAATTTGGACTGATGCCCTCAAAATAGCCAATTAAGGAGCTGGGAAGCAGGGCCATAAACTTTAACGATGTCCCAATGTTTCTAGGAAGCCTCCTGCCCTTGAAGATACCTTGTCAGTTATTAAGGGCTCTTTGTTGGTTTTTCCTGCCCCCAAACTGACCAATGGTTTCAGAAATTACCTTACCCTATGCTCTCCTTATCCAGTCCCAAGACAACAGACATGAATTCCCCGATTATGGCATTTCCCCTTTAAAAGTTCTCCCCTTCCCCAGCTTGGGGCTGCACTTCCCTTATCCAGAGCACTGCCCAGCCTCACTGGCTCTTACTTCTACCTCAGTCTGAAATGGCAATCCTGCCTCTAGGAATCTCAGAATGAGACTGTGTCTGAGAGCTGTTCCCTCCAAGGTTTTTTTTTTTTTGCCAATTTAAATATTTTCATTATGAGACATTGCATTTTGCACCTGTTTTTACTAGACATTGCATTTTCCACTTAGGATACAGTGCTTATATTGTGCAATGCTTACTTCACTCCCTGCACACATGTTCCATGTTCAAGTGCTGAGAATGCCCAGTAGATTCATTGTTGCAGTTTGAATCTGAAACTGCCTTGAAACTTGCTACATTTGGGTCCTTCAGATGTTTCCCTGTGGAACAAATGCTGCACCTCTACTCAGACTGACTTATTCCACCTCTTCAATCTCCTCCAGTTTTATAATCCTTTCTAGGGCTGGCATTAAAGGTGAGCACCATTACTGCCCGGTTTCTACGGCACACTAGTGTGACTACTGGGATTAAAGGTGTGTGCCACCACTGCCTGATCTGTAAGGCTGACCAGAGGGGCTGTTTTACTCTCTGAACTTCAGGCAAGGTTTATCTATTAAAATACAAATGGAAAATTACTACAGAGAAACAGGGAGGAAGGAGAATGGCATCTGCTGAGAAACCCAGTAACTGTTTGAATGGAGGTTCTCATGACCTGCACGCATCGTGAGCTCCTGGGTTTCACAGAGCTGGGGGTGGGGGTGTAAGAACTCAGTGAATGATACATCCTGTGCCCAAGAGACGGCTGACAGATGACTGAGTTCAATAGTGGGGACCTTCGTGGTGAAAGAGAGAACTGACTTTTACCATTTGTCCTCTGATCTCCCTACAGGTGCCATGGCACGCGCAATTGCATGCACACAGGCAGATAAGTAAATGAGAACAATAAACATGTCTTTAATGGGCATCTGGGTCTTAGAAAATTCATTTTTAGAAAAATAGTTAAAAATCGTGAAGTGATGTGGTGGGAGCATTAATGTACTCTGTCTCAGGGCTGCTCCTGTCCTGGGGCTGTCTTCTGTCTCCACCTGGTTGGCATCTTAGTGAAATATCACCCCTTTGGAAGGTGCTCCCTGGTCAGACAACCTAATGTGCTCATGTCATTACTGTCACAGGGGCTGAGTTTAATTCTCTATGTAGCTCATTTCTTTGTATCTTGCTTTTTCCAACCGGGAAACCAAGGACCATATCTATCTTGTTATTGCTGTCTGGTGTGCACTGTATATGTATTTATTGAATTACTGGAATAAAAATGAGGGATGAGTGAAGGCTACAGACATGATGCGATACGGATCTAGGACAGGTGAGGGACTGCAAGCTGCCCTCCCCAAAAGCGATGTCTTTCAAAAGCAAAGGAAAAGCCGATAGGACCATTGCAAAGGTCATTTTGTACCACAGCCCATGTTATTCCTGATTTCTCTTTCTCTTCAGATGCGAAGGGCTGCCTGGAGGCTGTCGTCCCTCAAATTACCTTACTTAAGTGGGGCGGGGTAAGCAAATGCTAATATTAGCAGAACCATAAGAGAACTGAGCTTAGGGAGTAGTGAGTAGAAAAGCATCAGGAATGATGCTTCATTGAGAGGTTTCGGTGCACAAACTTGTGGCAAGGATTTCTTTGCGTCTCATTGACTCCGATCAACTCCACCACCGTGGAGGACTGTGGACAGTCTCAGTTTCTGCCCTCACAGGCCAGACAGAACCCTCATTGCCAAGACAGGGAATGAGGAGGCAGATTAAACGGTCTTCCTGGGTTCCTGCTAAGACTTCCACACACAGCTGATAGTGATCTCATCCCCAGTTTGCTCTCTGTGGTTGTGATATACACCATGCCCCAAAGTAAGGCTTGGTCAAAAGTGAGATCCCAGCCCTCTAACACCCCTATATCCAAAGAGTCTGGAATGTAATATTGAGTTGGAAGTGTCACCCCAGCCCCTGACCTGGGAATTGCCCTGGTCTGGACTCCAGTTTCCAGCCTGCCAAGTCTTGGACTCAAATTCCCAGCCTGCAAAGCGCTTGGAGTCCAACTCCCAACCTTCCAAGCGCCGAGCCCTCCCCAGAGAGGGTCAGGACCACTCCCACAGGGTAATTAGGTTCTTGCAGGAAAAAGGAACATGTGCTCTTCTGTGTTTGTGTGGGGTCCTCTCCCCACCATGTTGTCCCCATCCACCTGGGAATGTGGGTTTATTAAATGTGGGCATTTTTTTATTCGATCTAATCTGGTTTGGTTGGATTTCTTTGCGCAGGTGGAGAGGCCCTTTTTAAGGATTATTTTTAACAAGTAACTTGGGAGGAAAGGGCTTATTTCATCTTATAAAAGGGTTATAGGCTTTCTTCAAGGGCAGTCAGGTCAGGCACTCAAGGCAGGACCCTGGAGCAGAAACTGAAAAAGGAACTGAAAAAGGAACCATGGAAGGATGTTGCTTATGGGCTCCATCCCTCTGCCTCATGCTCAGCCGACTTGCTGTTGCTGCTACTTCTTCTCCTTCTCCTTCTTCTAGATTTATTTATTATAGTGTTCTGTCTGCATGTATACCTGCAGGCCAGAAGAGGGCACCAGATCTCTTTACAGATGGCTGTGAGCCACCTTGTGGGTGCTGGGAATTGAACTCAGGACCTCTGGAAGAACAGCCAGTGCTCTTAACCGCTGAGCCATCTCTCTAGCCCCTCAGCCGGCTTTCTTATACAACTCAGGACCACTCATCTGGACATGGCACCACTCCATAGTGGACTGGACCTTCCCACATCAATCACCAATCAAGAAGATGCCCCCAAAGTCTTGCCTACAAGCCAATTGCATGAAGACATTTTCTCAATTGTTTCCTTCTTACTAGATAACTCTGAGTTAAGTTGACAAAATAAAACAAACCACTCAGAATGTATGTCAGTGCTGACTTTTGATCATCCCAAAGGTCTACTAATTACAGCATAGTGTCCACCTTGGGGTTCTGAAGTATGAAATGTGAGTTTTATCACAAATGTCCAATTTCATACTTAGGTGAACAACAGTCGTGGAACACAGCACTTCATTTTCCCAAGGGTAAGTAAAGACACAGGGAGAGAGACTGAGGATATAACTGTGCTGGCAGAGGGCTTGAGAAGCCCTGGGCTGGACCCCAGCACCATAAAAGCTGGGTTTGAGGGTGCATGCCTATAATCTCAGTCCTTAGGAGGCAGACTCAGGAGACTCAGGAGTTCAAAGTCTTTTTCAGTTACATAATGAGTTGGAGGCTAACCTGGGCTACTCCCTTATTAAAGAAGTGAAAAGAAAAACACAGAGGGTAAAACAAAGTTGTTGCTATAAAGTGTCTCAGGTTGGGGTTTTGTTCTTGTTGTTGACAAAACAGAACAAAATGTTATGCTAATAATGTACTGAAGGCCACCTTGCCTGGAAGGGAAAAGAATTCTCTAGGACAGAGAGCTGAAATTCCTTATTAGTCCCTATCTGACCCTTTTTGAGGTTAATAGCTATGTAAAAGCTAAATAGTGCTTAGAAATCATTCAAATCTGAAGCAAACCTGTGAAATACCATTATATTCCTCCTACAGTTCAGTTCAGAGAGGCAAATCCTGCACATGCATTAGGGAGTGCTCTTGGGAACAAGGCACAGAGTGTGTTTTGTAGTAGGAGGCCAACTGGTTGGTGCTGACAGGGTTGAGTTTCTCCGAGACTTAAGTGGTGTATGACTTGCCCTTTCGGGAGAAAAGTCTATTGAAAAGAGAACAGTTATCTAGACATAAACTTTCAGGTGATAGAATAATGGGGGGACTTGTCTTGAATATACATAATAATGGTGGATTAACATTATATGAACAATGCCAACAGACCTTGACCATTTGTCTTTCCTTCCAAATTAGATTTCTATGCTCACCCAGCATGAGTTGTGCAGTTTTTTTTTCAATTTTTTTAAATTAGAGGTCAAGGTCTTTAATGGGGTTGTCTATGCAGAGATACTCTGCTTTTGGCGGGTTTATCAAAGTCATTTCTGTTTCTAAGGTTCTTTTCCACTCTCGTACCACAAGCAATTTAAAATGTTGCAGACTTTCTGTCCCATTAACGTCTGAAAGACCTACTAATAGGATAGGCAGTGAGCTTCCAGCTAGAACAGCTATCGGGAAACAGTTTCATCTGCTTGTGCTTGGATGCCTTTTGTATTCCGCGTTGTCTACCCAAGGTGAGGTGCTTGGGTATTGTGTACACTTCTGCTTGTCTTCTTAGTTGATTCCCTGCAGGTAGCTGCTGTAGAGTCAGACACAGGTAGGTGTGCACCGCATTTCAATTGTTTGTTAATTTGTAGAAGTCACCTGCATTCCAGGCTAAATGCAGCTACTCCTGTCCTTCCAGAAACAAAGAAATAACTCTAAATATATTGACCTGAGGCAGACAGGTAGTTCACAAATTACGTGATTCCAGAGCTACTGCCACTTCCTCTTCCACCTGCTCCTTCTTCTCCTTTTGATGTTTAAATCTTAAGAAGTTATTTTTTTCAGAAAAAAATATTTTGATTATATTTTCCCCTCCCCAACTCCTCCACGATCCTCCCTACCTCCCTACCCACCCAACTTCATGTTCTCTCACTTTCAAAAAGAGAAAAAGATGAAACAAAAAGCCAACACAAAAACCATGGAGTCTGTTTTGTAGTCTCCTGGTCACGGAACCTGTCCTGGGGTGTGGTTGAGATACCCAGATTTTGTGGAATATTACTTTAACTATTTAAAGCTGTGTTATGTTTGTTTATGCTGCCTTTGTTAATGATGTAAAGATGTATTATATTTGCTTATTCTGCATTTGTTTAATTATGTAAATATTTTTTTAACCTTGCCTGACTAAGGCACCTGATTGGTCTAATTAAAAAGCTGAATGGCCAATAGCTAGGCAGGAGAGGGATAGGCAGGGTTGCCTGGAAGAGAGAACTAAGTAAGAGGAGACGTCTAGGCAAAAGGAGAGAAAAGGAGATGATAATGAGGGAGACAGACAGGGACACACCCAGGGCCAGGACCCAGGCAGTCACCAACCAGCCAGACACCGAATAGAACACACAGAAGGAAAGAGAGGTAAAAAGCCCCAAGGCAAAGTGTAGATGAAGAGAAACAGGTTAAGTTAAAGGAGCTGGCAAGAAATGAGGCTAAGGTAAGGCCAAACATTCATAACTAATAATAAGTCTCCATGTCATAATTTGGGAGCTGGTTGGTGGCCTAAAGGTAAAAGCCTAGTATTATTACTGCCCAGTGATGCTTCATTTGAGAAAACTGCTCTTCCTTTCCCAGCAGGTATCAATTACACATAGCTTCTTGGCTAGGGGTGGAACTTTGTGTCCACTTCTGCTTCCCAGCTCTGGGATTTTGTCTTATTTGAATCTATACGGGTCTTGTGTGTGCTGTCGTGGTGTCCATGAGTTCATATGTGCATCAGTGTGTGTGCTGTCGTGGTCTCTGTGAGGTCACACATGCATCAGTCCTGTTGAGTCTGGTAGATGCCGTTCCCTTGGAGACATCCTCCTCCTCTGGCTTAGATTTTCCTGCCTCTTCTTCCACATAGATCCCTGAGATTTTAGGGGAAGAATTTGATGAAGGCATCCCATTTAGGGCTGAGTGCTCCAAAACCTCTCTCTCCTGCTCTCTCTATATATTGTAGAATACCATTCTTAAACATTATTGTGGATGCCCCATGAAATTTTTCAAAATAATTAATTACTAAATTTCATTTGTGTGTGAATGCATGTGAAAGTCAGAGGACAACCAATGAGGGTTGGTTCTCTCTCCCTCATCATACGGGTTCCAGGAATTGAACTCAGGTTGTCAGTCTTGGTGGCAGGTGTCTACCTGCTGAGCCAACTCAAACCCACAGTCTTCTCTGTGTGAGTTATTGTTATGAAATGTTGCTCTCTGAGCATAACAGCCGGGTCCATCTCTGTCAGCTGTGAGGCCCTCCCTTTCCAACTGTGTGTAATTCTGCCCAACTGTGTGTGGACTCAGAGGTGCCAGAGGGAGGTCTTACTGAAGCAGAGCTCCACTCCTGAGGAAGTCACCATGCAGGGGTAAAACTCTTCAGTTTTGCAGCTGTTCTGAGGTCACTCATGCTCTGAGAAGTAAATTCACCAAGCAAGACTTGTATAGGAATCACTGCTTTGGTCTGTCCTTGGTGCTCCGTCTTTGGTAAGGAGATATTTGCTCATGTCTCCTCAGGAAAATGCAATCACATCTACCAGCATTTATTTTATTAAAAATCAAACATTTGAAATGTAAAATATATATTTTGCTTCACTTAAAATTGCAACAGTAAGTACGCTAAATGTTAGTATAAGCCAGGGTTTTAAGTGAAACGTTTCATTTTGAGGTAATTATAGATTTAAAGCATTTTGTAAAACAATACCAATAGCTTCTGTTTTCCCTCAATGATAATAATCTTTCAAAACTGTAATATCATGTTACATTCAGAATACTGACATGGATACAGGTAAATATAGATCAGTTTGGTGATGAAGTTTCTTCTATTGTTGTTGCCACTTTAGAGCCCTGCTCCTTCCATCTTTACCACCAGACCCTAGCAACCTCAAATCTGTCCTCTAGTTCTAATTTTTTTCTTTTCAGGAATTTCATAAATGGACTCATACAGTACATGGCTTTTTTTTTTCGTTCTAGTGATCTATCCATATTACACAATGTTAGGAGCTGGCTCCTCTTCACAGCTGAGCAGCGCTACATGGGATGGATGGTCTACATTGTATTTACAACTCACCTATGAAAGGATGACTGGGCTGAGCTTTGACTATTACAAATATTGATGTACTTATGAACATAAAGGTCTTTACATAACACATAAGTTTTGTTTCTCAGCAATAGATGCCCAGAAATGTAAATTGTTTAGTTATGTGATAATTGAAGTAATTTTGTAAGAAGCAGGTAGGCCACTTCCCAGGATGACTACCCTAGCCCCACATTCCACAAGCAACTCATGGGGCTCCACTTTCTCTGCGTCCTCAACAGCATTCATCATTATCGTTATTTGGAAGACCCCCTTTTCTGGTTTTCACTTGGGTACCATGGGCCTTACTATCCTAGCCATCTATAGGTGCACTGTTTGATGGCATTAATGACTGCCATATTGTTATGTGACTATTATTTCCATCTATTTCCAGAACTCTTTTTATCTTACAAAACTCAATCTTGGGGTCAGATTGTAGCTCAGTTGTTAGAGTTGCTTCCCTAGCATACATGAAGCATGGATTCAATCTCAAGCACCCCACAAATTGAATATGGTGGTGAATGCCTTGAATCCCAGCATAGGAGGTGGAGGCAGGAGGACCAGAAGTTCAAAGGCTGGAGGCTGGAGTGGTGACTCAGTGGTTAAGAGTGCTTGCTCCTCTTATGGTGGATATGGGTTCAGTTTCTAGTCCTCATATCAGGCAGCTTCACAAACATCTGCACTCCAGCTCTAGGGTATTCCATGCCCTCTTCTGGCCTCCCCAGGTACTACACATAATGGTGCATATGCACACAAGTGCGCGCGCGCGCACACACACACACACACACACACACACACCTAAAAATAAAAATTAAAAGTGAAGTTCAAACATTCTCCCTGGCTATATACTAGAGTTTTATGTAAATCTTGGTTTCATGAAACTCTCAAAAATAGCACAACTGCCGGGAGGTGGTGGCTTACACCTTTAACTCCAGCACTCAGGAGGCAGAGGCAGGCAGATCGCTGTGACTTCAAGGCCAGCATGGTCTACAAGACCTAATTCCAGGACAGGAACTAAAGCTATAGTAAAACCCTGTCTCAAAAAAAAAAAAAAAGCACAACTGGCTGATACGGGATTCCCTTCTGTATGCTGGGAATATCATTGGTGAATAAAAAACTGCTGTGGCCAGTTGACAGGGCAGAACTTAGGTATCTGAGGAAAACTAAACAGAATGCTGGGAGAAGGAAGGCAGAGTCAGAGAGAAGCCATGGACCCCACCAGAGCCAGATGGAACTTTAGCCGGTAAGTCACAGCCACGTGAAAATACACAGATTAATAGAAATGGGTTAAATTAATATGTAAGTATTAGCCAATAAGAAACTGTAACTAATAGACCAAGCAGTGATTTAATTAATACAATTAATACAGTTACTGTGGGATTATTTTGGGGCTAAGCAGCTGGCTTGCTACAACCTGATCTCTGTATCCATTGAACAACTGCTGACACCTTTTTCCCTCCAGCCTATAGTAACCACATTCTATTTTGTATCTGTGAATGGGACATAGATGTGTACCAGCTATACCTGTTATTCTGTGACTTTACATAACTCCTCGAGATTTATCTGTATTTTAGCATCTTGTTACGATTTTTTTCTTTAAAAAAAGATCTTCCAGAGAACTCACATACTTTATTCATCTGCCAGTCTATAGTTGGATTACCTTTTTACTATTATGGATAATAGTGCATGGGTTTACGATGTGGGACTCCTCTCTGTGTGCTGTGAATACCATTGATTAATAAGGAACTGCTTTGGGCCTATAGCAGGGCAGAACAGAGATAGGCAGGAAAAACTAAACTGAATGCTGGGAGAAAGAAGGTGGAGTCAGAAGAGAAGCTATGACACCCCACCCCACCCCCACACACACACACTGGAGACAGAGACAGACAAAACTTTACCTGATGGGCTTGTGACAAACAGGGACACATAGTCTGCTTCAAGAGAGAGGTGTGCTAAAAACTATGTGGGTTCTTTATAAACAGCAGCTTTCTTGTTCTCCTGCATGAATGGCTCAAAAGATCCAGACTCTTTCAAGAGGTCCAGCTACAAAGCATTTAAATGGGTTTTGTGAACAGAGTGCTACAATTTGCTTAATTACAATATAGACTGGTTGTGTGCCTAAAAATGTGCCTGTGAGCATGGCTCTCAGAGGCAGTGAACAGTTCTGTCATGCTGGACTGGGCAAGCAAGCAGGCAGGGCCTTGTTTGCCCTAGCAAGGCTGTCACTTAGTTTTTTTTTAAGAAGTGCTTAACATTTTAAGAAGCTGTTCTGGTCAGAAAAGGATTACAGATATGCAATAAAGACAAATCCAGATGGAAAAGACCTCTAAATGGGTCACAGTGCTGCATAAATGTATGTAGGTTTGGGAGAGAGAAGAAAAAGAGTATAGAGAGTTATAAAAATAAATGGGTTAAAACAACAAAAAACAAAGTCTTTAAAGAGATAGAGTACAGTCATAGATTAAAGGAGTAAAGATAATAAAATAAATATTAAAAAGTATTAGTATAGAACAAATAAGCCACTTAAAGATGGAATTACGCAGAACATCTGAATTATGTATATTATTATGTTTTCTTTGAATTTTTTGACTGTGAAGGAGCTAAGTACAGAGAGACATTTCTTAGTTAAACCAGCATAGCTATTTTAAAGATTTCTTGACTTCAAAATTTGGGTCTAAGGATATGTAGTTTTGGAAATGAGGCTCTTATTTTGTTTCCACAGAGGGTGAGAACCTGTGGAATCCTTCCAGACTAATGTGGCTTGATGGACCACGATCCCCCAAAAGGTCACTGTGAATACCCCCCCCCCCCAAATACTTCACCCAATAAACAGCAGGAAGCAGTTTGGAAAGAACTATACCCACATTCCCAAATATTGTTTACAAATGTTAGTTTACATATGAAGGGAGTATTAAAGGAGACTGCCTGTTCATTCCTGACTGCCCAGCTAGCTCAGTTGGTAGAGCATGAGACTCTTGATCTCAGAGTCATGGTCACCAATTTGTTGGAGGAGGCAGCTTGTTGGTTCCTGATTGCTTAGCCCCGAAATAATCACACAGAAACTGTATTACTTAAATCACTGCTTGGCCCATTAGCTCTAGCTTCTTATTGGCTAACTCTTACATATTAATTTAACCCATCTCCATTAATCTGTGTATCGCCATGTGGCAGTGGCTTACTGGGTAAAGTTCTGGCATCTGTCTTCACTGGGGTTCCATGACTTCTCTCCGACTCTTCCTCTTTTTCCCCAGCATTCAGTTTAGTTTTCCCCACCTATCTAAGTTCTTCCCTATCAACAGGCCAAGACAGTTCTTTATTAACCAATGGTATTCACTGCATACAGAGGGGAATCCCACATCAAGGAGGATATGCTATAGATATTAGCATTGGTATGGATCTTGGTCAAATGATACAAATTTAAGGTTAATTTTTTCATATGTATATTTCTGCTCTTGATTAAGGTATTGTGTTTGTGAGCTTATTTAAAAATGTATAATTAAGAAATATAGGTTAATAGATAATCATCTATAATAGTCAAGCTTGTAGTCTTGTTAGGTTTTCCTGATGTACAGAGATATATTTCAGATGGATAGGGATTCTTCAAATCTTTCAAAGACTACAGAATATAGCATTTAAAATGTTTTAAGAACTTAGACTTTTTATGACAAAGAGACACATCTGCTCCTGGCAGCAACAATCTAATTCAAGAGGAAGATGAGCATCTAAGAATTTCCTCATGGAGTTTGTTAGGCATTTGGGCAAGAAACTGTTCTTTCTTGGACTGCTTGATGAGTTGGACATGTAGAATCCACAGAGAAATGACTGCTGAACTTGCTTAAAGGTAAGACGATCCTTTGGGGTTTCTGCTTCATAAAAGATTCTGCCAGAAAGAAAGCAACTGATGGACTTTGCCATTACAAGGCAAAACAAATCTTCAAATTTCCTGCTTTATGGAAAAGTCTACTGTATACTATGGGCCTGTGGGCTAAAGATTGAATGCTCAAACATTACAGAAGAACTTTGGGTAATTGTCCAGGCAGCAACATGTCTGTCAATTCTAGAGTTTTCGAAGTTGCCTACAATGCACTTCCTGTTTACTTAGGTAATATTATATCTTTCTGGAGTCTTTGATGGAGTTGAAAAATATATATAATTATAGTTTTCTTTAATTATGATGAAGGATAAAATAGATACAAATATTGTAACTGTAATTCTTGCTTGATAACTATTTTGTTATATGTAATTTTAATATATTAAAGTTAAAACCTTCCTTTTTATTCAAACAGAAAAGGGGAGGTGATGTGGGATTCCCCTCTGTATGCTGTGAATACTAAAGATTAACAAAGAACTGCTTTGGACCTATAGCAGGGCAGAACAAAAATAGGTGGGATTAAAGGTGTGTGCCACCACACCCAACTCCTCTCTTTCTTCTTTAAGGAGTTTATCCCTTTTCTCTTCTCTTCCAAGCCTACAGATATTTTTAAAAACACTGTAAACCATTTAGAGGTTCTCTTTGTCTTTGAATCTGTCTTTACTGTATCTCTCTCTTTTTCTGAACACATGAGTCTTTAATTTGCTAAGAAATATGGTTAGTATTAAAACTGTGTCTTTGATAGCTGAATCCACCCCATTCCTTAGCTTTCTGAGAGTCTAGCCTCATGGCAGAGGTATTGGTCAAAGCCATGTTTATTGCCACAACTCTATGAAGTTTCAAAGTCCCTGTCACCACTAAGAAGCATGTTATCAGATACTCATAAATACTATTTTAGCGTTTGGTGGTGGGACCTCTTAAAAGAGCTGCAAGGACTTTGCTTCTAAAGCTGAGTCAGGAAGCCTCTCTTAAATGAGGTATACTTGCCTCTAGCAAACAGAGCCCACCTGAGAAAATGCTACCAAGAAGCCATACTTAACTCTGTTCTTTTTGTTTCTAGAATTACTTCCCAAGATCTCTCAGGGTTTTAAGTGGATTTAGCTGTCTATGTTGGGTGCCATTCTGTTGACAGAGGTTTCTGTCACACACGGTCCTGCAGCTGTTCAGTCCCAACAAAACACACAAGGTCTATATTAAATATAAACTGGTTGGCCTAGTAGCTCAGGCTTCTTATTAATTAATTCTTACATCTTAAATTAGTCCATTATTTTTGTCTGTGTTAGTCACATGACTTGGTACCTTCCTCAGTGAGGTGTTCTCATCTTTCTTCCTCTGTGTCTGGGTGACAACTGCAGACTGCATCTTTCTTCTTCCCAGAATTTTCCCGATCTCATCGCCCCACCTCTACTTCCTGCCTGACTGCTGGTCAATCAGCGTTTTATTAAAAATAATAGAAGTGACAGGATAAAAGACCCTTGTCCCACAGCATAAAGCTAGTGAGATGCCATACAATGTCATTACTTTCCCCCATACACGCTACCATTTTCTACCCCACTTTCAAATCTTCCTGCTGCCTGTAATACAGGGTGATGGCTGATGGGTCTCCATGATAGAGTGTATATCAGTTGCTCTTCTGACTTCCTCCTGTTTGGTTTAGGCTATAGTAATATTTTTTAATAGCACTATGACATCAAACAGTTCTGTGACTTTTAATTGCTCCCTGTTTTTTATAACTAAAAATTCATACAATATATTCAGATCAGTTTTCATCCATCTCCTCTCAGATCCTCCTCACCTTCCCACCCATCTGACTCCAAGCCTTCTTTATCTCTGATTCTCTTTAGAAAACAGACAAATAAAAACATTAAACAAACCAAATAAGAAAAAAAAATGTGGAAAAGCACAAGAGAAACAAATATGCAGAATGCTCATATACAAAACCAAAATCCACAAAAACCACAAAACTGGAAACAACAATATACAAACAAAAGGCCAGTAAGATAAAAATTTCCCAAACAAAGCAGTATGAGACAAAAAAATCTACAAAAAAAAAAAAAGACACGGCTGAGTTAATTTTGTGTTGTCCATGTACTGTTGGGCACAGGCTCTGCTCTTGAGTGTGGTTTGTATACCAGTGAGATGCCTTTGTGGAAAACTGATTTTCCTTTGGAAGCAGCTGCCAATTGGAGAGAACGTCTTGGTTCTGGAAGGGAGATCATGTCCATTTTCCCCTGTCATTGCTGAGGTTCTGTCTAGCTTGAACCTGTTGCAGGTCCTGTGCATGCTACCACAGACTCTGTGATCTCATGAGTGAGTCTGTCCTGATGTGCATGGAAGACACTGTTTCCTGGGTGCCGGCCATCTTCTCGGGCTTCCCACCTCCTCTCAATCGCAATCTAGTCCTATCATAGCGTGACGTCGCAGGGTTGGATAGAATGACAGAGTCTAGGAGCAGCTGGCAGATGGGCCATAAGCATGCCCATGTGCAGTTAGTTGTCTTGATTATGTCAACCAGCCTGGGGAGACCTGCCCATTCTGAACAAGATCATCCTTGGGGCAGGGATCCTGGATTCTGTAAATGGAGAAGCAACCTGAGTGGCGGTAACTAGCATGCACTTACTCTTTCCTAAGTGTGCCCTCTAACCAGCTGTAAGCAACCAGCTGTTTCAGGCTCCTACTGAGTTGACGTTCTTACCATCACGGACTGGCTGGCTGTACCGGAATGTCAAGCTAAATACTTACTCCCGTAAGCTGCTCTTGTTCGGGTAGTTATCACCCACAACAGGAAAAGAAACTAAGATAATGACCAATTTTGTATAGTTCTCTTGTTGACTAAGCTTGTGTGTGTGTGTGTGTGTGTGTGTGTGTGTGTGTGTGTGTGTCGTGTGTGTAAGGCAGGAGTCAGACTCGGGTATTGTTCCTCAAGAGGCCGCTCCTTTTCTTTCTCCTCTCACTGGCCCTGGAAGTTGCTAATTTGTCAGTTAGGTTGACTGACCAGCCAGTTTACTGGTATCTACCTTGCCAGCTCTGAGACTCAAGCATGTACTATCATGCTGAGCTGTAAACAGAGACTGTATTTTCATTTCCTGGTTGCCCAGTCGTGAATATATATATTAATTACAGAAACTATATTAATTACAACACTGTTTGGTCGATGGCTCAGGCATATTTCTAGCTAGCTCTTACATCTTAAAAGAATCCATTTCTGTTAGTCTGTGTATTGTCATGTGGCTGTGGCCTTGCCTCAGTTTCTACATGTCCTGTTTCCTCCGCGGCTGGCTGGTGTGTGTGTGTGTGTGTGTGTGTGTGTGTGTGTGTTCGGACTTCCTGCCTGTATTTACTCTGCTAAGCCATTGGCCAAAACAGCTTTATTCGTCAACCAATAAAAGCAACACATATACTGAAGAACATCCCACATCACTCGGCATTTTTTTAAATGTGGGTTCTTAGGTTCAAACTCAGGTTCTCATGCTGGCAAGACTGATCAAGCCATCCTCCCGGTCCCCATGCCCAAATGATACTAGACCTAAGCCCTAATAGACAGATGAGGAAATTAAGATCACGCTAAGCAAGTTACTCATTTGGAAAAACTAAGAACAGAAGCAGATGTCTATACTCTCGTGTAGGCTTTGCTGACATCTCAGCCACACTGCCTCTTTATATCTGACCATTAAATATGTTTTAGAGGGGGCAAAGTCCAATTGCATAATAGATCTGCCCGTCTGAAACATGATGATTAGCACTAATGGTTGGGTATTACCTGGCATGCATGTGTTAGGTTTACAGTAAAGAATGTCTACTTCTTATTAACTGTCCTTTTAGATATATTAGTGACTGTCACACCTGAATTATAACAAAGAAGCACTAGAGAAATTCAGTGTGGGCGGCAAAATTCTTTGAAGAATAACTAATTATAATTGGGGAGTCTGAACACATTTCAGAGTTGCGCGTTAATATGCAGCATGGTTAATTGCACCATAATGACAGTGTTTCAGAATGCCATGCCAAGTGTTTAATCCTTTTCAGCTTTGCCCTCCAATCAGTGGTCTGCCTTCATTTTTCCCTATTGATGAAGTCAGCCAGGGAGAAGGGGTCAGTAGCAAGATTGCACCTATGTGCCTAATCAACTGGGAAACTTGTATAATAGGTTCTTCCTATCTGGAATTTATATTCAATCAGAGTGATGTTCCCTTTGTGAATGAAGGTTGATTAGTTAGTTGCTGAGACAGAAAAACAATACGGGCTCCTATTTACTCAGAGAAGTTATGCTGGGGTCATTATTTGGTCTGATTGAATTGATGAAGACGTTCACATTCCCGAGGCATGCAAACCCACTTAAATCTTATTCATAATGTTAATTATATACTTCAGGAGTTACTGCTGTGGTCTTATTTATGTGTTTACTGTCTGGGTTTATTTATACATGCAGTGATTTGATAGCTCCCTCCCTCCCACTGGACCACGCCCCCGTCTACAGTTGTGAACAGCATCTACACTCATAGAAACTTGACTGTGTTCATTAGTGTTCTCTTTGCTGTGGCCAAACATCTGAAAAGATGAGACCCAAAGCAAAGATTTATTGTGGCTTATGACTTTAGGGCATGCAGTCCGTCACGGTGGAAGACTGGCAGATAGGATGAGGCAGCTGCTCTCACTGCCTCTGCAGTCAAGAAGCAAAGAAACATGAATCCTGGTACTCAATTTACCCCCCCCCCCCACTCAAAATCCGAGACCACAGTCTACAGGGCAGTGTCATGGGCATTTAAGGTGAATCTTCCCTTTACCGTTAAATTCTCTGTGGGAACAATGTCTTGACACACATGGAGGTGTGTCTCCTGGGTGACTCCAAGTCCAATCAAGTTGGCAAGGCAGGTAACCACTGCATTGCTTGTCCATTGTTTTCCCACTGCGATCTGAAGACCCTAACTCAGAAAAGAGGATTAGTTCAGTTCAGAGATGGTTAAGAATCACCATGGAGGTGATCTTTAACAGTTTCTTCTTTTTTATTTCATGTTTATATATCCCTGTTAAGAGGGTTTTTTAAATCTTGTATATCCCAGGAAGTATTATTCATCCTTTAAGAATAGGCTGAAGCCAGGCGGTGGTGGCACACACCTTTAAACAGGTGGATCTTTGTGAGTTCAAGGCCAGTCTGGTCTACAAGAGGTAGATCCAGGACAGGATCCAAAGCTACAGAGGATTCCGTCCTTAAGGATGTTGTCTCTTTTCCCTTTCAGTCACAGTGATCAAGCATCCTGACTAAAGAAACAAGGCAAAGATGTGTTTCTTCTGCTTCACCATTCAAGGTTCAGTACATGGTGGTAGAGAAGTCAAGCTGATGACCGAAAGCAGCCATCACAGTTGGATTAGCCATCACATAGTGCATTATGCTTTATTCTCCCAGAGAGAACTAATTACAGCATCCTTTATCACAGTGCTGCATCTGAACACTACACCGTAACAGCCCTAGCATACTGAACTACAAGTACCTGTTGATATGTCTACCTTCCTTAACTGGTTTGCTGGGGAGTGAGGACCACGTTGTGTTCATCTATCTTATCCACTAATCTAATAGTGCTTGGTATGTACATAGTCCTTCTTGTGGCGGGATGTTGATATCCTTCAAGAATAATTACTTTTAAACATTTATTATTTATTTGTATGTAGGGTTGGACACACACATGCTGGGGTGTGAGGGTGGAGCTCAGAAGACCATTGGTGGGAATCAGCTCCCTTCTACCACATTTCTCAGTGTGGGGTGTTTCTGCTGATACGGCTTCAAGTTGGCTGCTTCTTTCCTCAGAAGCGCCTAGATATTGTTGAGTCTTTTAGGGTGTGTTGTGGTTTGTGGTTCCAGTATTCCCTTTTACTCAGAGTGTTTCTAGCTCTTTGCATCCCCACCTGATCTTGCCTGTTGCCCACTTTCTTCTTTAGTGCTCTATTGGAGAAAAATCTTTTTGCACACTGTAAAGGTATGTCTTTGCCAAGGCACCTTCTGATTGGTTTATTGAAGAGCTGAATGGCCAATAGCTAGGCAGAAAGAGGTTAGGCAGGACTTCTGGTCAGAGAGAGAAGGGGAAATGAATCTACGTGCAAGAGAGATGCCAGTGGACACAGAGAAGAAACGGGAGATGCAAGATGGAAGAGAGGTAAAAAGTCAAGGCAAAATGTTGATTAATATAAATGGGCTAATATAAGATATAAGATCTACTGGGACAAACCTAAGCTACAGGCTGAGCTTTCATAATTAAGAAGTCTCTATGTCATTATTTGGGAGCTCCTTGCACTGCACTTCCTGTTTATGCAGGTAACATTAAATCCTTCTTGGGTATTTAATGGGGTTGAAGACTAGATAGTTGGAGTTTTTCTTAGTTATGATAGGAAGTAATTAGGTGCAAAACTCTGGACTCATCAACAGAGGCTAGTTAATGGAGTATTCTCTTTGAATTTGCCAAATACAAATGGACTGGACATTGTAAATGTAATTCCTACTTGATAATTGTTCTTATTGTATACAGTTTCATTCTGTTAAAGTTAATACTTTTTTTCCTGTTTAGATAATACCTGATAATTGTTATTATTGTATATAGCTTTACTATGTTAGAGTTAAAACCCTTCCCTTTTATTTAGACAGAGAGGGGGAAATGTTGGGGAAGATTTTCTCATGTTGATTGTACTGAGACCACCAATGAAGCTGACCTTGGTTCAGAGGGGGAAGTCCACATTCAGCTGGCTGGAGGGGACCATTGAGTTCCCTCGTCCACTGAGAGAGGAGATAGAAAGGCACATGGGGGAGGAAGTAGTGGGGCCAAGAGGTTGCTTGGGTGCTTGGATCTAGGAAGTGGAGAGGGAGGATTGTGTCTGGGTCACTCTGTGGGTTTCTCAGGTTCATTCCTTAATATTTGTCCCTGAGTTTAAACTTTTTAATAAATGATAAAAAATTACAATAGTTCTCTTGGCATATAAATCACTATTTTTCATTGTCTTTTTAAATCCCTTTTTTAGTTTTCATTTTTATTCCTTCTCTATGTGTGTATGCACATGTGTAGGTGTGTGTGTGTGTGTGTGTCTGTGTGTGTGTGTGTGTCTGTGTGTCTGTGTGTGTGTGTGCATGCCCTTGTGCTGTAGATAAACTCCAGGGTCTTTCACTCTCTGCATACTTACTGGGTAAGTACTCTATGATAGGATACATCTCCAGCCCCCGTCAGTTCTTTCCCCCTCCACCCACACCCCTGCATTCCCATTCACAGTTACATGAATTCAGTCTGATAAGCCACACAAATGTAGATCAGGTGGAGGCTTATGCTGCCTCTTTAAGATGTGTAAATTTTGTTTGTAGAATGACTTGTAAATTTTTTATTGTTGTTCAAAGCTAGGCATCTAGTAGACTAAAACACTTGCAATACAGAAACAGGTGGCTAGTATTAAGTGTGTCTGATTAGAAGCTGAGTGTGGTAACATTTTACTGTGAGCCATCAAATAAAGCTTGCCTGGAGATCAGAGTGTGGAGCTAACCACTAGTTTACCATAGAGACCAGGCCATGGAGACACACACCTTTAATCCCAGCATTTGGGATCTCATGCCTTTGATCCCAGTGCTTGGGAAGGACAGGCCTTTAATCCCAGCCCTAGGGAGGAGGAAACAGGAAGTGATATGGTTGGGCAGAGAGAGGAATATAAGGCAGGTGGAGGCAGGAGTTTGCCCCCTTTGGTCTGAGGATTTTATAGAGGTAAGAACTTTAGTGGCTGGCTGCTTTACTTCTCTGGTCTTTCAGCTTTCACCCACTCATATCTGACTCTGGGTTTTTATTATTAAGACCAATTAGATTCATGCTACAGCTGGGTTATAGTCACTGTGTTCTGTAGATGTTTGCATCTGAAGCTAAGATTTCCTCCTGTGCCTTGGTCTTCCCTAATGTCTACGGGGTTCTTATGAAAGACCCTACAGACCCCCTCCTCAAAACCCGCAGCTAGCATGCTCCCGGGGGAACGTCCTGTTTGCTTTAAAAAAAACTCTCCGGATCAGCAGCCAGCCTGCTCCCGTAAGAACATCCCATGTGCCTGAGAGAGCAGGAGATAGAGATAGGAAGACTGCAAGGCAAGATGTCAATAAGATAGAATATCAACAAAGCAGGTTAGCTATAAGATAGGAACAGGATGACTGTTGCTAGGCATCCATGCTGAGAGAGGAAACCATTCATGCCCCCACCTCATTCCGATAACCACGCTTTTGCTTCTGTAAACTTGCTTTTTGCTCTTCCCTATAAAAAGACCTCCCCCCAGTCTGCAGGCGCACAAGTCCTCCGAAAGACTTGCTGCCCGCAGGTACCTGTGTTTACTCAATAAACCTCTTGCTAATTGCATCCTGTGGCCTGGTCTCGGAGTGTCCTGGTTCTGGGGTCTTCATCAGAGAGGAAAGGTCCTCTCTGAGGGTCTTTCACTTAAAATGTTTCATAACTAGTAGGAGCAATGGAATGCTCTCACTGTAATTTCCTTTACTACACAGGAGTTCTGTTAGGCATCCATCTGTTAGTGTCCTGTGGCCCTAGCCTATGGCCTTATGCATGTTTCCTAGTTTACCTCTTCTGATAAGGCAGATTAGATGGGACTAGTTAGGTATTTCTCTCCCTAAATCAGAGACCACAGGGGCTGTTGAGTCCTTCTTCGTGGACAGAGTTGGGCATGTCCATTCCTTTGTCAATTGGGTTCTGCTCATGCCTTAGTGGGTTGAATTCTAGTCAGATTTCTTCTGAAGGAATGTCTTGTGAAGGTAGAGAGAATGTGCCAGGTGTATTCCAAAATGGCTAGCACCTGCTCCCTGTGGTGGAAACGTAAAGGTGTTTTAATATTTTTTGCAAGAACTTGGTAGAGCTCTCAGTTGCAGAAGCTAAAGAAATGGGCTCCTCCCCCAAGTCTGAGGCTGCCTGAAGATTTTAAGGCTCAAGCTTGTCCTCTTTTATTTCCAGATGGTTTGAGTTTTCCTAGTCTTACTGTTTTTTCTGGCATTTCCCGTTCCTTGTCTGTGCTCCAGTAAGCAGTGCTTCTCTTTACCTACCTGTTTCTCACCAGTTTGGGGGATAGAGTTTTCTCTGGCAGCCTCAGTTTTCTGATGTATCTACATTTTATTTTTCAATTCGGTCATATAGATAGGTGGATAACTTTCAGGTTTCTCACCTTCTAAATCTCAACATCTGTTTAACCTTGAGAAGGCAGTTGTGTTGGATATAAAATTCTTAGTTGTGGTTTGATCTGGAGACAGGATTTCTAGCTTAGGTTGTTCTGGAACTTGCTATATGGCAAAGGGATGCTCTTGAATTTCTGATCCTCCTGCCTCCACCTCTTAAGTGCTGGGATTGTAGGCATGTAGCACCGTAACTGGCTTATGCAATAGGGTGTTGAACCCAGACTCTTGTGCTTGGCAAGCACTCTATAAATTGATGTTAAACTCTAGATGACAGTGCTTAATTCAGCAGTTCAAATGTATCTGTCCTTTACAGTTCATAATGAGAAATCAACTGTGACTCCTACTAATGATATTTTCTCACAATACATTGCTTTTTCTCTTGTTTCAAGATGTTTACTTTGCTTTTGAGTTTTGACAGTCTGATTATGACAAGTTTGGGCATAAACTTCTGAGTTTACCTTACTAGGAATTTTTTGAGCTTCTTGGATCAACAGGCATCCATCTTATCAAAGGAGGAGGTTTTTTTTTTGCCGTTCCTTTCTTTCTTCCTTTAATTTGCTGTTGGCATTGTCATCATCCTCCTACTCCACCTCTTCTTCCTCCTTCTTCTTTTCCTCCATTTTTTTGGGGACATATACTCACTATGTAGCCCTAGCTGGCCTGCAACTCACTATGTACATCATACTGGCCTTGAACTCATAGACTATGCCTCTGCCTCCTAGGTGCTGGAATTAAAGATGTGCATCACCAGGCCTGCCACTTATTTATTTATTTATTTAGCAAGGGGTATTTGTAGGCCCATATTTCTACATTGTGTGACAGCCAAGTTCTCAGGCCATGGCTAGTATCCGGAGCAGTCACGTAGCCTTCCAGACAGGCTGTTGCTAACCTAACAAAAGGTCAGGATGTTGTTTTGCTCCTTTCTTTGTAATTTGGAGAATGTCTGATAGAGATGCTAGTTCAAACCTATGTGACAGCTAGCGTACAGAGCAGACAGGTAGTTGTGACTAAAAGCCATTCACCTGGTTACCTAGGAGACAGAATGCTGGTGTATTTCCCCCCTCAGTTTGTGTTTTGATACATAAAGCTGTTTGGAGAATAAAGCAGGAGGAATTCTTCAGGATGTGAACTCAGGATTACATGAGGGATCTCTGAGAATCTACCTCCCGATAAAACCATGTGAGTTGTGTCTTTATTCCATGCTGGTCCAGAGAGGTAGTTTGTGTTGGGGTCTAGTTCAGAGAAATAATTTATGGTCCAGGCTAGCACCGGACCCTGACAGGTATTTGACCTGTGAGAGATGGATCCAAGTCAACTCCCTGAAGCTTACTTGAAATTTTTTAAGTTTACAAAAAAGAGATAAACGTTTTAGATACAGTAGCACTGCCGATATTTGTAATCCATGCTGAAATCAAAGAAAAATATTGGGTGCCCAAAAAGATTCTGGGTTAAAAGCATTCACATTTTTTCTGGAGGGCTGGAGGTAGAGATTGGACAGAGGTGTTTTTAGCACAATGAGAAGCACTTTTAAGCCTATTCTTAGAAGACAATCAAAGGAAATTAAAATTTTTGAGCTTGGGACTATGATAATAGGAGTTGGGGTTTTACTATGGCTGGGTTAATAGCTTATCAGAACTCCATTGATTGATGTTAAAACTGAACTCTGAACACTTGAAGTCTTAATATAATTAGCATAGCCTAGCAAGAAGGAAAGAAATCTGAACCATTTTTCATTACCTTAAATCACTTTCTTCTACCTTTACAATGTGCGTTTACACACCTTAAATCACTTTCTGAGACCCTCATAACTTGAGCTTTCACACTTACCCATCTCTTACAGAAAGGCTTGGAGTTTGTAGTTCATCAGAAATACCTTTCAAGCTTTGGAAGTTGTCAATGTATCCTGCTGCTCTTTATCAATAGATTAAATGCTTATTGATTCTCTCCCCCCCCCTTTACTCACACACTTACACACACACACACACACACACACACACACACACACACATACACACACAAGCACATACATGCTCACACAAGGAGGAAAGTCTTATGAGATAGCTCAAGGGTTTGTTTTATTTTGAGGCAGGATTGCTCTATACATACCATGTAGAACAGGCTAACCTCAAACTCAGAGAGCCACCTCCCTCTGCCTCTAGGTTCTAGAATTAAAGGAATACACCTCTATACCTACCTTGTTTGTTTTTTTGAGACAAGGTCTTACTTTGCAGTCTAGGCCAGTCTGAAACTCGCTGTAGCTGCCATGTTGGCCAAGACTTCTTGCAATCTTCCTGTCCTAGTCTCCCAACTGCAAGAAGGACAGGTGTGAACCACCTCACTCAGCAATCTGAGTCCCTCGGAAGCAGCTTTTCTTCTTGCTTCCAAATGGTAAAACTAAGATTCTCATGAAGACGGCTCACAAGGGCCAGAGTGATGACTCAGCATTGAAGAGTGCTTGCTGCTGCAGAGGACCTCAGTTCAGTTCCCAGCACCCATGTATCAGCTCCTGACTCCAGTTCCAGGGCAGCCAAGCTCCTCTTCTGACCTCTTTGAGCGTTGTATGCACATGGTGCACATACATGTAGGGAAATCATCGGACACATGAAATAAAAACAAACCAATCTTTAAGGATAAGTCTCACAAGGCAACGATTAAGCCTATGTGCTGCTGTTTGTCCGTTCTCACCACAGGCTTCTTTGACTTTATTTCTCACTTGTACACAAGTGTTTTGGACCCCGTGCTCAACCTTTACAAAGAGTATCAGGGGCAATTCTGTTGTTTCCCACTCCGCTAGGTCAGAAAAAAAAACCTAAGCTATAACACTTTTGCCAGGTTATTTGTGTACTTTTAGGCTCCCCACTAAATGAAATGACTTCTTTGATTTCTAGTTGGTAGAGAAAACACTCAGCACAAATTTCAAGATTGGATGTTCCATGCCGTGCTCACTACAGTTTTGAAAGAGAATCTGGCACGGATTATCTTACTCTGACTCAGATTGTTATCAAAGTAGCTTGTGGTCTATTTTATTTGGTTTCAAGGTCTCTTTTTTTAGTGTCTGTGATATATGTAAGGTTTGCATGTGAGGAGACACACATACATACATGTTTCCAGGAAGCTTTAAAATAAGGCAAATTAAGGCTACAATAAAGGAAAACCAGCAAAGTATGTTCTCAAAAGCTGGTTATAGATTAATAGCAATGAACTTGGGATTAGAGAGGATCTGGGCAGTGATGAGCATCTTTTCCAGAGGATAGGACTTTGTTTCCCAGCACCATTAACTCCAGCTTCCAGGGGTAGCTGACACCTCCTTCCACCTTTCATGGGCAACTCTACGCCTGTGTGTGTGTATACACATACTTTAAAAGAGTTTTAAAATCTCAATATCCCTGAACCAGGGGTGGGACTTCCTGCCTACCTCCCCTCCTCTTGTCTCACGTACCTCAGGCTTGGCACAAACTCCCTGTGTAGCTGAAGACACTTGAACGTTTGATCCCCTACCTTCCACCTCCCATGGCACTAGCATCCCAGGTGTGTACCACCAGGGCACTAGCATCCCAGGTGTGTACCACCAGGGCACTAGCATCACAGGTGTGTACCACCAGGGCACTAGCATCACAGGTGTGTACTACTATGCCTGCTTTTTACGGTGCTGGGGACTGAACCCAGTGCACAAGAGGCAAACACCTCACCAACCGAGTTACATTCTCATTGATAATGACCACTCTTGAGTAGACAGCAGCGGTTTGGCAGTGGGTAGGAAGAGGTACTTTTTAAATACACTTGAATGCTCACTTCTGTGGTTTTAAAAATCCACTTGGCATGCGGACTGCAGACTAATGAGATGGTTATGGAGGTAACGTGTCAGTGGAGAGAATTTCATTTTCGCAACACTGAGACATTATCGGGGGACCTTGAGTACCAGCCTCAGTACCCCCTCAGGGCTCAGAATTGGATGTCTATGGCAGGAGAGAATTTGGGGGTAAAAAATTAACTCAAGCACATTACCTCTGCATGTTCTTTATTTTATTTTATTTATTTAATTTTTTTTTTTTTTTTTTTTTTGGGTTTTCGAGACAGGGTTTCTCTGTGGCTTTGGGGCCTGTCCCGGAACTAGCTTTGTAGACCAGGCTGGTCTCGAACTCACAGAGATCCGCCTGCCTCTGCCTCCCGAGTGCTGGGATTAAAGGCGTGCGCCGCCACACCTGGCAATGTTCTTTATTATGCTCTTTATTTTTTGTGGGGGAAAAAGTGAAGAGGGGTGGGCGTGGAGGAGAGAGCGGATAAAAGAGAGTGATCGCGTGGGCATTTTAGCTTTTACGGACACAGTTCAAGGACAATGATAATACAAGTGTCAAAGTCACAAAAAAGGGGGGGGGCAGGTAAAACCTGACAGAGCAGTACTCTGGAACAGGTGACCTAAACCAGAAAATAGTAATGCTCCCAAGGTGAAGAACCTGACCTTCTAACCCACTAGATAAAGTTGCTAAACAACCGTGAGTCCTGGATTCACCCTCTCTCCTCACCTAATCTCTTTGGTGATAACCAGTTTTGGGGAGGCCCAGATTTGTTTGTTAGCAAAGGCAGGGCTTGCTGCCTTCCTGCTCAGTGCCTGCCTTCTACAGAAATTTCTATGCGGTCTGTTAGTGGGTGATTTTGTGAGATTGTCTCTATGTAAATTTGACTCTTAGAACAAAGAATGAATATTATCGCTCTAAGGCCTCCTGGTGTGTGTGTGGGGGGGGAGGGGATGGAGCAAGGTGACTCCTTCACCTGTGCAGAAGTCACACTGCTGGGGTGTTTTGGGAATGAATCCCATTTTGAAGGAAGAATCATGGCTTCAAAGGTTTTTTTTTTTTTTTTTTTTTTTAACAGATATAACAGTGACTTTTCCAAAAGGCAAGTGTTTCTGCAGCTCTGCAAAACTGGTGGCTCCATGTGGACATGTATGTAGTAGACATGTATGTATACACTTCCCGTGGATCTGCCGATTGGTCGGTCAGCTGTGCATTCACGGTAGAGTCTTCTGGGCACCAACAAGACCTAATCACATTTCCTCTCCCCTCTACACTCTTCTCCTAGGGACGGTTTTCACTCTCTTTTCTTTCCTGTGAAAGCGCTCTTCACCGAGCCACACCCGTCTTGGTTTTGTGTAGTTACGACCTGTGGATAAAGCAATGTACGGCTGTGGAGCTGATGATGCTCCCGGCACAGCACCACGGTCACTGCTGTCGTCTCCAAACCTTTCCCTCTTTCTAAGCTTACACTGGGCATCCACCCTCATCTATGAAAGGCCACATTTAGGAGACGTGAATTTGTCTGAAAGATTATGTAAAATAAATCAGAAGTACTATCTGAGAAAGAGGGAGTAAATTTATGGTATCCATCTTAAAAACTTTCTGAGATCTGGCAGAGATTCATCCTCAGTAGCATTAAGTGTCCTGGCTTATTAATCCCTGTCAGTTAGTAGGATGGAAAGAGCAGTTGTGGAGAGGCTCTTGACTATGAGCATAAAGAAAACAGCATCACCACGACAGCCTTATTCAGGTGTGTGTGCTGGCTAATTCTGTCAACTTGACACAAGCTGGAGTAGTCTGAAAGGAGGGAACCTCAATCGAGATGCTTCCGTAAGATCTAGCTGTGGGGCATTTTCTCAATTAGTGATTGTTGGAGGAAGGTCCAGTCCATTATGGGTGGTGCCATCCCTGGGATGTGGCCCTGGGTTCTGTAAGAAAGCAGGCTGAGCAAACCGTGGAGAGTAAGCCAGGAGGCAGTGCTGCTCCATGGTTCTGGTGTCAGTTCTGGGCCCAGGTTCCTGCCCTGTCTGAGTTCCCTTTTTTGACTTCCTTCAATGATGGACCGTGATGTGAAGAGTGAGCCAAACAAACCCTTTCCTCCCTAGCCTGCTTTTGGTCCCGTGTCCCATCACAGCAAAGATAACCCTAAATGAGATACTGTATGTCACAGAATCCTGACCATGGCACCAATGGGTGCCAGCCATTGTGGGGACCAGCTGACTTATCACATGGTCCTGAGAAGGGGAGTGAGGATTGAGAAAAAAATAGACAAGGGACAGAATATTAGAGTCCACTCAGGAGGGCTTCCAGTGCATACTGTAACAGCCTCATTACTCATAGCCCTTATAAACCCCAATATAAAGGGGAGGGTAAAAGACTTCCCTCCTATGATACAAGAAAAAAACAAGCATTAATTACCTCCTTATACCTCAAAACATCTAGTAACCGAGACCTAAGTCAAATATCCTGTTATTTAGCCTTGAGGAGCAAAACACCTCGTGACCACGCCTTTGGCCAGAAAGCCTGTTATTTGACTGTTTGACTTTGACAAGCCTGAACTCTCTGATCTTCAGTCAAGATGGAAGTAGAGTCACTGTAGGACCCCACAAGCCCTTATCATCTTCACCAAGGAAAACAGCCTCCTCCCTCCTCCTTGTCTTTTTCATTGTCTTGTGGCAGTCCACAAAAACCTTACATTCACCGAACAAAGACAAAGGCACTTTGCCTTTAGCCTGAGTTCTGCCACTAAGTAGCCACGTGAATCAGAATCTATCATTTCTCCAGACACCTCTGCCTCTTCTGTAATGACGAGAAAATTGGGCCAGTGACTGAGAGGTGTGATGGCACGTGATCACTTGGCTCTACGCCTACAGCGCTCTAACCCCACAACCACCAAGGTCCTAACCAGTTAATTAACCCTGTAGCGTGTTTAACACAGTACGGCTTTACTTCTGGGAACTTCAGTTAACAATAGATTTTACTGAATGGGAAAAGGAGGTGAAGATGGTTGTGAGCCAAGTAAAAGCTCAGCAAAGGTGACCTCAGAAGAAAAGGACTTCAGTAATCAAGAAGATGGAATGACCTACTCTGTGGAGAGTATCCAACTGCTTTCTCCAGCTGTCCCTGTCTTTTCCCGGCAGACTCATAGTCAAAATGGCCATGGTGGCAGGGCTGAAGGCTATGCATGAACTCAACAACATGGGCTTCTGGTCACCAAGACTGCTGTGGCTATAAATGGGGCAGAGTACTCAGTCTAAACAATACCAATATGGCACCACTCACAGGGTGACCAGTAATTCCTTGGTGGCAGGTCAATCACACTGGGTCATTTACGACATGGAAGGAACAGCACCCGGTCATTTCTGGAGCAGGTAATTATTCTATGTATAATCCCTTTTATAATTAGATTATTTGTCAGGAGCTGTTTCCTCCTAGGATCATTACAGGGACCATCACCCTGGGGAGTCTGCAGAGAACCCCACACCCCTAATTGTGTTAGGAATCGTTCTATTGACAGAGCCTACCCCACACTCAATTAGCTGTTAATAGAGAGCTATCTGTTAGCGGAACCCCCCCCCCCCCACATTCCAAACTATCTAGAGAACTAGGTGTGTCAACTCCTAGTTGTGACTTCCTGGCCTACATGACCTGACCGAACGTAACCTCCTGTGCTACATGACCATGGACCACGCAGCAAGATTCCATGCCCCCGCCCCCATCCCAAGCCAAACTCTTTACCCTATAAAAGTTGTACCCCGTACCCCATCTCTAATAAACGGAGGCTTTGACAAGAACCCCCGCTTAGCCTTCTTCTTCTCTCTTAGCCCATTATCTTCCAGATAGTGCCTCTCTGGGACCCTGGAATAACTGAACTGCCAGGCGGGTTACAAACCCTAGACTAAGTAACCCACCCCAAAGCGGTTTACAATTATTAATTATTATTATTATTATTATTGTGTGTGCATGAGTAGGGTTGTGTACATGCCACTATGCGTGTGTGGAGGTTGGAGAACAACCTTCAGGACTCGATTGTCCCCCTCACCATGCATCCCATGGGTCAGACTCAAGTTGGCAGGCTTGTATGACAAGGGCTTTTATCCACTGAGCCATCCCACCAACCCTACTATCCATGGATTTATAGAATACCTTGTCTGCAGTGTTTTGTATGTGAAATGTCTGAAGATTCGGACCACTTTTATCCTGCCTAGATTAGGCTGCTGAAGTTTCCTGTTAGCCATCCTGAAGGGTATAATAATAGATAGCAAAGACACCTAAAGTGACGTGCTATATACAGGTATTCATTTCCTCATCTCCACTGAGGGACAGGAACCCAATTTCCCTGAGAAAGTCTATGTCAACTTCCCTTGACAGGCCCCAAGGCCTGGTGCCTTGTTTGACACCCCCAGAACCCACATGGTTGAAGTAGAGAACCAACCCTCACCCATACACATCCAAATATATACCAACAATAAAATATGTAATTTTAAAGATTTAACTGAAGTTAACAGAAGAAGGTCATCTGGTGTGTTAAAATTCTAGTTTTATTTTAAATGCTTTCTCTGAGAGAGCTGCCAATCAAAGTAAGGGAAAACATGGGAAGTGCATGGTTGAAAGGCAGGATCCAGCTGGCAAGCCATGGGCTTGAAGTCATGTCCATCCATAGACGGTGGTGACAACTCCCCTCAGGAGTCTGGAAATCCTGTCACTCCACCAGGATTCAAAAGCCGCACTGTTTCTGAGGACCGAGTTTATAGACAAACTCTGCATGTTTCTAAAGCCAAGTGGATTGTAACATCGTAGCATTAATTATAATGGTTTCGGGGCCAGAGAGATGATTTGGTTGCTAAAGGTGTTTGCCACCACGCCTGACATCCTGAGTTTGTTCTCGGGACCCACATAACGGGAAACGAGAACCAGCTCCTGTTAGTTGTACTGGTTGTTGTCTGACCTCCGTGTGTGTGCTGTGATGTGTGCCTCTCCATAAAATAATGTGATTTAACTTTTTAAAACAATATTCTGTCATCACTTAGCCTGGGCAAAGCTGCTGTTTTTATGAAGTTCTGTCATTTCTCGTCTACCGCGGAGGATGTGTGGAGTGCTTCATCTCCAACCTCGTCTATGCCGTCACCCCTGCGGTTTTTATTGTGCAGTTTGCACAGCGCAATTTTTAAGAACACATAAAGCCACACTGTAACGGAGTTGACTGTAGCTCACTCTCTGTGAGAAACCACCTCCCGTTATTGACAGTTTATTGATTTATTTATTCAACCGGACTACACCTGGAGGGTGGTTGTTAGAACTGCAAATCCATATTCCTGTATGAGGTAAATTTGTCAACTTGACACGTTTGTGTGGAGGTTCTTCTGCTCTTAGCCTTACAGCATCCAGTCAAAATATTCTTTTTGTAGCGTAACTTTTTAATTTATTCCTCAGGAATTTCCTATCATGCAACCAATCATTCTCATTTCCCAGCCTTTCTACATCTGCCCTCTACCTTTGTAGCCTCTCTCCCCACAAAAAAAAGAAAATAAAATAACTAAAAATAATGGCAATGGCTAAACAATAATAAAGCCCATTTCACGCTTCTGCCTTACCCGCCTCTCCGCCACATTCATCTGTTGTGATGGCCTTGGAAGCCATGAGTCAGAGCAGACCCTCTGCCCACACAGCTTTTCTTTCAAACGTTCATTGCAATGAGTTCTTGGTCAGGTTCAAGGCCACTGACTTCTGCTACACCATCAATCCTGGACCCTCACCGAAACTCTTCTAGGATATCTTGCTGTTGCTAAGTCATGGAGAGTCCATAACTATGGTTCCTCAGGACCCGTCCCTTCATGTGCTCTTGCAGGTTATATTGATGTTGGGGTGGGTCTGGTTAGAAGCTGAGTTGGTCAATCCCAGGCTTCCCTGGGGACCACTCCTTCTCAGGGCAGGGGAGGGACAGGGTTTTAGGTGGTAACTCAGGCTATGAACATCAACACAGAGCCCAGTGGTGGGTGGTGGCACCAGCTAGCTGGTCTCTCACTCTTTTGTTTTTTCAAGACACAGTTTTCCTGTGAAGCTCTGGCTATTCTGGTACTCACTATGTAGCTCAAGAGATTCACCTGCTTCTGGTTTCAAGAGCTGGAATTAAAGGCATGAGCCACCACTGCCTGGCTCAGTCAAAATAGTCTGAATTTTTTAGATTTAAGTACTTTTTGTTCCTTCCCTTGAAAATTTTTGATTTTATTATTTATTTCATGTCTTTTGTTTGCATGTATATCTGTGCACTATGTATATATCTTGGAGGCCAGAAGAGGCTATCAGAGCCCCTAGAACTGGAGTTACAGATAATTGTGAACTGCCTTGTGGGTACTAGGGATAGAATCTGGGTCCTCTGGGAGAGCAAAAAGTGCTCTTAATAGTGGATCCATCTCTCCAGGAACCCCCTTTAATAGGTAAGTAACATGATGAATTAGTGACACATTTAGACTTTTTGGTTATTTTATGCATTCCCATCTGAAATTTCTCTATCATGATTGAATGTTTTAAAATTAAATTTATATATGGTAAAGTCCATTTTGGTGATATTTATGTTTTTGGATAAAACATACAGTCATGAACTTTCCACCCCAGTAGTAAACACAGAAGTTCTACCATTGTTAGGATTCCTAGTGTAGCTGGGTATGGTAGCACATGCCTTTAATACCAGCACTCAGGAGGCAGAAGTAGACCGATCTCCCTGTCTATTTCTGAGGCTAGTCTGGTTTGCCTAGAGAGTTTCAGGTCAGCCAGGGCTGCATAGTTCGACCCTATCTAATGAAGTAAAATCCCAGAATAGCCCCTTTGTGGCCTGCCTCCTCCTTCTCCCTCAGCACCAGGGAAACACAAGTCTGTTTTCCATTCTACAGTTTTGGATTTTCAGGATTTTGTATAAGTTGAGCCAGGCTGGGTTGTTAAGTGTAGAGAAGTACATTTCAAACCTATCTGTACTGGGCTGGAGAGCTGGGAGTGTGTAAGTGCTTTCTGTGCTTGTGCGAGAATCTGGGTTTGGATCCCAACACTCAAACAGCCGCTGGGTGCAGCAGGAGGTCTCTAACACAGCACTGACAGGGAGAGTAGACAGAGGAAGATCCTAGTTGGCCAGTCAACCTAACTGAGAAGATGAGCTCAGCTCAGTGAGAGAAAGTGTCATTGTCAGCCTCTGACTCCACATGCACACACAAGCACACGCGCGCACACACTCACGCGCGCACACACACATACACACAACACAACACCACACACGCACACACACACGCACACACATACACACAGCACCACACACACGCACGCACACACTTATCCAGACTTTCCATGTATCAGTAGCTCAGTCTTTCAGTTGATGAACACATTCACAGATTCCACTCTGTGGCTCTACCATAATTCATTTATTTATTCACCTGTTGAGGGGTGCCTTAGTTGTTTCCAGCCATTGACAATTAGGAATAACGCTTCAACAACATTTACACATAGATCTTTTTCTGTGGACATGCGTTTTCAGTTCACTTTGGCAAACTGGTAGGTATGGGTTTGTTGGGTTGTTGGAAATATGTATGTGTAATTTAATAAAGAACTGCCAAGTTGCTTTCCAAAGTGCCAGTGCTTTTAAAATTACTTCAGCAATTCAGAGTCCCGGTTGCTCTGCATCCCTGTCAGCACTTAGGGTCACCTTTGTTTACTTTTAGCTACCCTGATGGATGTATAATATTTCACTCTTAACTTTCACGCTGGGGCCCGGCGCAGGTGGTAAGAACGCTTGATGCACCAGCATGAGAGTGTGGGTTCAAATCCCAGCACCCATGTAAGAAGCTGGGCAGCAAAACCCTTGCCTTTAACCCCAGTGCGATGTGGAGCAGAGACAGGGAAGTGGGCAGGGCTTGCTGGCTGCCAGTCTAGCTCCTAATTGAGAGAGACCCTGTTTCAAGGGAAAAGAGCCGAGACCGGAAGGCCAACAGTCATCTTCCCTTGGCTCCATGATGCACAGATGAGCAAGCCTACACATACGTGTGCACATACAAGGGAATAAAAAAGAAATTTAAAAACGCTTTTGGGGAGCTGGTAACAGCTCAGTGGTGGAACGGTTGCCTATGACGGAAGATGCCCTGGGTCGAGAGTTCCAGCTCATGAACATGGCATGTCTATTTATTTATGTCTTTGTTCTCATCGATGCTTTGTACTTTGTAGCATCTAGATTTCCCATAAATTCTACTAGATTTACACCAAAGCTCTTTATTTTCCAATGCTATTGCCAACATGTGTAATGTGTCTTTCATTACCGGAGGGAGAAGAGACATGCTGAAGATCAAACAAGGACCTGGGGCGTATAAGCCGGGCATGCACTCTACAGCACCTGGTACATGCAAGCCAGGCATGCACTCTACAACACCTGGTGCACTCAAGCTGGGCATGCACTCTACAGCACCTGGTGCATGCATACAGGGCATGCACTCTACAGCACCTGGTACATGCAAGCCGGGCATGCACTCTACAGCACCTGGTGCATGCATACAGGGCATGCACTCTACAGCACCTGGTACATGCAAGCCGGGCATGCACTCTACAGCACCTGGTGCATGCATACAGGGCATGCACTCTACAACAGAGTTATATGATGAACCCTGTTCAGTTACTTCTAAGACTTTAATGTTGTGTTTAGTTTTAGTGTTTGAACTATGTTGTGCTAGATGTGTTCCATATATTAGAATAGCATCATTTATAAACAGACCTATACTAGTAACATCACAACTATCTAAGAATTCAAGAACTGCTGATTATTCATTGATATGCTGGAATGATGCAGCATGCACACTAAGCCAAAACAAGATTAAGAATATGAACTACTGCTTAGTAAAAAGGAGAACAAATATTTTACACAAATGTTTGACAATTTAAAAATATTTGCGTAGGCAACATTAATTTAATATTTATTTAAGACTTTTTACCCTGGAAATTGTTGGTTAGATTTTTTTATTATTGTTTTTTGAGACATCATCTCTCTACATTCTCTGACTGTTTTGAAACTCTGCAAACCAGACTGGCCTGGAAATCAAGGAGCTGTGACTATCTCTGCCCCCAAGCGCGGATTAAAGGCGCGAATCACCACACCCAGCTCATTTTGGGATAGGGTGTGGCTTCGCGTTCCTGGCTGGCTTGGAAATGTGCAGCCCGAGCTGGCCTTTAATTTACGGGTGATCCAATTGCCTCTGCTTCCCAAAGGCTGGAATTATAGGTGTACATCACTACATCTGGCTCTGGGAATCTATAAAAGAAATAAAACAAAAAGAGTTTTTGGAGCTGGAGAGATGGCTCAGTGGTTGAGAATACTTTATGTTCTTCTAGAGGACGTAAGTTCATTTTCCAGCACCAACTTCCGGTACCTCACAGTTGCCTGTAACTCCAGTTTCAGATGAATCTGCCACCCTCTTCTGGTTCTGAGGGCACCAACACTCACATGTATACCTCATGCACATATACATAATCAAAAATAAAATAACTCTTGGAAAAATAACACTTTTTCTGAGCTATATTTCACCTGCCATCAAATCACGGGTGCTAAAAAGGTATCTAGCATCATGGATGGAAACAATCAAAGCCTTTACTAAATGGACACAATGTACAATTTTTTGAGAATCAAATCAGAAATCAAATGCAATCAGAAATACAATGAATTTCAGAGTTTATCATCCCCCCAAAGAATGCACACACCTATTAGGAACCGTTTTCTATTTTCTTCTCTTCTTCATCCCCAGTTCTATACAGATCATTTGTCAACTTTTTTTTGGTGAGCATTTTATATAAAGGCAATAGGATTTTCTGATTGGCTTATTCCCACCTACTTAGGTTAATGTGTTCAACGTTTGCCCATAATGGGTCATGTATCACAACTGTTTCTCTGCACTGCCAAATAACACTCAAATGTTACTATTTCATATCGTTGCTAATATTATGGTAATAGCCCTGAAGACAAGTCTCTAAGGAGTGACTCCCTCACGTAGAATGAATGGGTCAGAGGACAAATTTCTCTTTACACCTCAGTTTTACCATCTGTGCACCCCAGAAGATTACATTTATTGTCGTAATGACCTGAAATAGCAAGGAAGTCCTAAACAGCCTCTTCACCACTGTGCTTCCGACTCCACCTCCTTCCCTTGAATCAGTTCCTCTGCCCTCTATCCCTCGTGGCAGTCGTAATCTTGAGTTTGCTACAAATCTTTCAGTTCATCTTTAGAAAGTACCTCCTGGCCTCATACGTGTGTGTCTACAAATCTTTCAGTTCATCTTTAGAAAGTACCTCCTGGCCTCATACGTGTGTGTCTATGTATGTGTGCATGTACATTTCAAGATGCTTTAAATTAGATTTTGTTTGACAGTTAAAAACAGCTTCGACACAATGAAACACAAATCCCTGCATGTATTATTGAGCAAAACAAAAACTAATTATATCACTCTATCCTTTCCATCAATATTCATGTCGTATAAATAAATCACGATGTAACAGAAGCTGTGTATCCCAATAAGTAAATCTAATAGGCATCCTAATAATTCATAGCATGCCCTCGGGATAATAGGGCATTGTTTTTCAGGTGGCTATTTTAATTTCAAAGGGAGTGCATGGGGTTCATGTCAATGAGCTACAGATTTAGAGTGAGACCAAAGCATTCAGTTTGAGACTGGGTCCTTAATTCTTCTCATACTCTCCAAACACCACAGTACACTATATAGCTGGGGCTGACACTTCCACTAGCCATTTAGAAGAATGGGAATTTGTAAACCAATCTAAGTATCAACTGGGCATCTTACTTCCATGTGGTGGGATTGGAGGAGGTACTTCTGGTTACTTGGGTTTGGGTCAGCAGTCACAGTCTGGCCCCTTGGGTCTGACAAAGCACCCTGGCTACCCTTCAAAAGCTAAGTGGCGATTGTCGGTCACTTGGCTCTCCTGGATATATTCTTATTTTCTTGGGGCAAATTATAATTCATTCCACAAAACACCTGGTGGCAGCTCATATTCACATGGTCACACAGTTGACTGAAGTCTCTCACCTCTCCTGCCTTTCAAGTATGAGGACTAAAAGAGTTACCTCGGGAGGAAAGCCATGTGGTTATCTTTAGGAATCATCACTGTAGCTGACTGGGAAATACTTTTACTATCTTATGAAACATTACAGGAAGGATTGAACAGCAAAATCCCCATACTGAAACTATTTCATAAAGTTTCATTTTTATTTCTTTTTATTTAGAAACCTGCATAGCCACTTCAGAACACCCTACCAACTAAACCATGTGTTCTAAAATACTACATTGCCATTTATTACAGGAAAAAAAAAGCCATTCTCCCGTTTCAAAGGTCATCATGGATGGTATGTGGTAAGGAGAGCCATACTGGCCTCAGGATCTACCCAAATGCCAATACTCTTCCCCTTCTGTTGGACATTTGCCTAAGCTGTGGCATGAGGCATGCCCAGAAGTCCTGAATAGATGTTCTTGATGAGTTTAGAGATGATGACGTAATAATCTAAGATATGCAGAAGGCTTCCTTAGTTGGCTTTATCTTGGATGCTTAACGATCGGAATAAAGAACTCTGCCTTTCTCAACTTGTAATTAGCAGCCATAACAGCCGTAATCATAAAAACAAACCCGCGCAGAACCCAGAGCAGGGCAGTTCGTAGCCATTCATCCCCCTTATTGGATGGAACGTGGGACCTTGGCGCATGCTGGATAAGAGCTTCTAGTATTGATTCTGGATTTGATGCTGTGATCAAATTCCTCTTCCTGTTCAATTTTTCAAATTCTTGGAGAGTATACATTATTATTCCCATCCTTTAGATGGATTCCATAGTGCGGGAGATTCAAGCAGAGGCTGGAGAAAGCCAAGCCCGCCTGGGCCTACTCCAGAGCTGGGTGTGAACACAACCGAGGGTCCTTAAGAGGCGCAAGGGCTGTGTATCATTATCATTACACACTAGGCTCCTTGCGTGAACCCAGTGACTTTGGGTATTCAGTGCCAGGCTCCTCCAAGACAGAAGATCCTCCCACGGAAACCAGATGATCTTCCCTGCAGTTCATGCATGGTGAGGTCCCTGAGGCAGGGCCTAGGTCCTGATATCCCCCTCTTCACACTGGTATGATGGATGGAAACCCGCGGAGGAACTGTGACAAGACTGCCACGCCTTCCCCCCAGGATTGTGCGGTGACTCAATTAGCCAGACAGCCTGCAACATGCACCTGCTGGGGTCTGGCCTCAAGGTGTTCCCCGCAGAAGTGTGTAGAACAGAGGTTTTCCAGCCGTGGCCAGAGACCAGTGAGTAATAGAGGGCGGCTGAGGTTGGTCATGTTCGGCTCAGATCCGCTGTCCAGCTCTGGGGTGGCGAACCTGGGGCGGGAGTCCTCTGCGTGCGCGTCGGGGGTGCAAGGCAGGGCGCAGCGGAGGCCACAACGCACGGACGCACTGGCGCCCTGGGGCCTCGACACCTGACCCGCCTTCGCTTCCCACGCCCCTCCCGGGCCCAGTGCCCAGGCCCGCCCGCCGCAGGTGGAGCAGCCGCGGGCCGCGAGTAGGTGCGCGGGATGATCTCACCGCGTGCTGCGCGCCAGGAGGAGGAGGAGGAGCGGGAGGAGCGGGAGCGATCCCAACTTCCGGGTAGTGCAGCCGCACGCCGCGCCACCGGCGTCTTGCTTTCTGCTCCCCCTCCCCCGTGTCCCCCTCGCCTCTCCCTCCTTGCCTTTTATCCCCAGCCCCACCCGCCAAAATGAACAGCTCGGACGAGGAGAAGCAGCTGCAGCTCATCACCAGCTTGAAGGAGCAAGGTAGGCGGGCCCGCGGGCGCAGGTGCGGGAGCCGCGGCCTCAGCCGGGACAGCTCCGTGCGCTGCCGCAGGTGCCAGCCTGGGCCCCGGGGATCGTGAGGCCGACGCCGCCACCCCGCAGCTCAGCCGCGGTGCAGCGCTCCCCGAGCTCTGCGCGCCATGCAGAGCCCTGGGCGGAGGAGCTGGAGCGTCTTCTCGCAGTGGGAGAAGCGTGACCTGCAGGGATTGCGGGACCGGGGGATGGGAAGGAACACGCATCGGGCGTGGACAGGGTCACGGCTCGCACTCCGGTCCACTCGGGAGAAGCGAGCAAGACAGGATCGTTGGGCGCCGGGTTAGGTAGCTCGGATGGCCTGGCTCCTAGCTGAGGCCCCACCCTAGCACACTTCAGTGTTCCTGGGCCTGCAGCTTTTCCAGCTTTTCTTTGGGGCTCGGTCTAGTTCCTTTTTCTTTACCCTGCTGGGATTTTTTTGGGCTACCGACGTGTTCTCATCACTTCCCATTTTTAGCAATTTATTAGTCAGTGAGTCGACACCCTGCCTGTGTGGGGCTTTCTGAGGGAGCGGGGCTGATGCTGGGTGCCAGAAAGCCAGGCCGTATTGCAAGCGTTTCTCTACTGCTTGGGAGCTGATGACTGTCACTCAGCACATTGGTGAACAAAGCCAAATCCTAGATCCAGTTAACCTGACACACTTAAAAAAAAATCAGGTAATTATCCTGCTCAAAGGTTGCTTTGAAAATATGGGTCAAGAAAGAGGAACCACACTGGTTTAGGAAGTAAAAGTGTGCAGGGCATGCCCGTGCTGAGCGACTTGCTGACCCTGGAAGGGGCCTGCTCAGTGGCTTAGCCTGGTCCTTTCGCTTCTCTTGGCTCAGTTCACCAGCTCTGGAGTTGATGCCTGCCCTTTCTTGAGCCTTGTGACTGAAGACAGGAGCTAAGCCAGTTGGTTTAGAGGTCCTATCAAGGGGTTTTTCAAGCCCATAAGCCATAGTGTCCACCACACTCTGGGAGAAAGGTCTCCACAGCACTGTACTGTGCCACCTCAGGGAGTTAGCTAACCTCGCTGAAACTCTCTATCTAGCATCTAGAAACCTGGAATAAGTGTTAATTGCTTATTCACAATTAGCCCCAAGTCAACCCACACAGCACCTGAGACTCCAGGAGCTGGACAGATTGCCTTATTTGGAATCTCTCAACTGCTTTTCTTTTTCTTTTTTAAACGAGAACTGGATTTCACTAGTATTAGTTTTAATAACACATTCTTGTGTCTCATCACAACACTTTTGATTCATTTTTCTGGACTTAGGAAACTTTCAGCCTTGATCAATACCAGATCTTTTGATGGATGGTAAGATTGTGAATGAGTGTAAAACAAAATATTATTTCCTCTTATTCTCTTTGTACTTCTCAGAATACGCTAATAATGGTGACACCCACAAACACCTTCTCCGGCCCTTTGCTGGACTGACATTTAAGAAGGGAGGACTCCTAGGTTCCTAGCTCCTTCCCTTGTGTTGTGTTGTTGTGTTAAAAAACAAATCCGTGGCTTGGTATTTTGAAAGGCTCCATTTTCCTGATGGAGTACTTGAACCAGAAGTAATAGAACCTAGGTTTGTGTTTCTCTCCCCCCACCCTCGACACTGAGATTGCTCACATGGGTGTTAGGGTTGGTTGTTCAACCTACTGTGAGAGTTTCATATTTTAAAATCAGAATGTGTTTGTCAGCCAGACTTTGATAAAGACTTATTTAAGAGTATGTAATGGCTGTCTGAGATGTGGACTTAACTAGGAAGCCAGGCATTTGAGGATAAACATGGTTATCAGGTCTTTGGGGCTACCAGTATGATGGCCATGTTTTTATGTTGATGGTGGGTTGTTGCTGTGGTGAGTCATAATTTTAATTTCCCCATTCAATATGAACAAGAAGACCATTTTTGATTGGTTGCTCTATTTCCCTTGTTTAATGCTGAGTAAACATATGTTTTTGTGTCTTTAAACGACTGCCAATTACTTGTATGTGGGGCCCAAGTTCTAGAGCCTGTGGCTAGATGGTGAATCAGACTCTCCTGGCTCTTAGGACGTTTCTTGCCTGGTAGACAGTCATTAATCAAAGAGGCATGCATATAAATAGACTATTATTTTTTCTAGGGTAGGTTCTTAGAGATGGGGTGGTTGGATTTGATGGCATGCATGTTATGAAATTATGCCATCCAGTGCACAGGCATTCACTCCTCCGCCAACAGTTGTGTGAGTTTGCCTTCCCCCAGCAGTGCCCTCATCACAGATTCTGGTGAGCGTTGGCCGACAGTAATTGTCAGCTGGACAGCCTGACAAGTTCTTGAATTTCTGCCATTGGAACTGGCAAGATGTCTCCTTTAAAATGTCTGTCGCCATGACCATCAGTGAAGTTCTGATCTTTACGTATTTGTTGGCCACTTTTGTCTCCTCATGCGACTCCCCCTTTGAATGAGTTTTAGGTCTAAAACTTGAACCTCTTCCCCAGGGGGTTGTGCAGGAAGGAGTCTGCTGTGGGTACTGTGGAGCTGACAGCCGTCGTCCCTAGTGGGGAGCCCTCAGTGGTGAGAGTGAGGTTAGGCCTGCCACAGTTGTGAAGCGCAGTGAAGGAGCCTGTCATAATATGAACAATCTAATTTCTATGTACCCGTCCCCACGCTCTGTCTTATAAATCACACCCACTTCTGAATTACTTCACAACATTGTATGTTCCCGTCTACTGAATGCTATAATTAGGTAGATTATGTCTTTCTAGAAAGTTATATTATGTCCCTTAAAAAAATTAGCCAGTGTGTGATTTTTTTTTTATGTTCAAGCAGATGCTGAGGTAATGAGGTAATTCTCCTTTTGTCTTTTCTCCCCCCACGGGCTTTATTTTATTGGGCTGATTGACATCGTTAATGCACAGAGAAATGGTAACTTAGGGTACTATTTCCGATGCATATTTCCCAGCTATCAAAGTGGACATTTCCCTCACAAAACATCATACAATTTTCTCTCTCTGAAGAATTCTTTTGGAAAATGATAGACTCAGTTCAGCATTTGTTGAAGGTGCACGGCTTTCTGTGTGATTCATTCAACATGCATGCCCTGAATATTCATAGCCAGGCGCCAGGAGAGCATCAGAGACCAGCAAAGAAGGCCTGGCCCCTGCTGCTGATGAGTTCTGGGTCTGGAGACAGTATAAAATCCAGGAAGACTAGTCTGATTGGCTTGGATGGGAATGGCATCCCTCACAAAAACCACGGATTACTGTTGCTGTCCCAAGCAGAATGGGCCCCCACCATCGAAGGGCCTGACCCAAACAATAGGTAAAGATTAGGTTGGTCAGTATTGCATGGCAGTGTCGTTGAGAACCTGGTGAAGACTGAAGAGTGGATTCCATCTCATGATATTCCTTTCCCCTCTCTTCCTTCCCTCTTTCCCTCTCCCCTTCATCTTTCTCAGTGCTAAGGATGGGACCCAAACCTTTATATATACTAGGCAAGTATTCCGCCACTGAACTATGTAATAAGGGTGTTCTCAGTAAAGACCAAACAATGGCAGTGAAAAAAAACGAAAAGCCGTGGCCATTCTTGGGCACTACTGAAAACAAATATTCCATGGTAAGATTTGTATTTGTATTTGTTGAGACATTCTTGGGTTAGCCTCAAACTGTATAACATGATGACCTTGAACTCCTGACTGCCTCCACTTTCTGAGTATTCAGACTATGGACAATGTGCATCACCTTATCCCAGTGTAGATGGTTGGTTAGCATAGATCTCATTCTTAAGATTCATCTTTTTCCTAGAGCTAAGCTACTGACTCATGGGTGCTTTTTCTGGAGTTTCTTTAGCTCCTGGAGGAGCAAACAGTGGGGCATTATTGTAATTCAAAGGGCCCAGGCTTGCATGGCTGTACTAGTGTGTGAAACTGAGGATCCAGCCCTGGGCAGAACACTCAGAGCTACTCAGTGGAAGGCCATCTGAAACGACATGGCTGCCTTGGCTTCATGTGCAAGCTTGGCTTTTCAGCACTATTTTTCTTTCTTTTTTTTATTGATATTTATTGAGCTATACATTTTTCTCTGCTCCCCTCCCTGCCTCTTCCCCTTCAACCCTCCCCCAAGGTCACCATGCTCCCAATTTACTCAGGAGATCTTGTCTCTTTATACTTTCTACTTCCCATATAGAGTATATCTATGTAAGTCTCTCTTAGTGTCCACATTGCTGTCTAAGTTCTCTGGGATTGTGGTTTGTAGGCTGGCTTTCTTTGCTTTATGTCTAAAAACCACCTATGAGTGAGTAAATGTGATAATTGTCTTTCTGGGTCTGGGTTACATCACTCGAAATAATGTTTTCTAGCTCCATCCATTTTCCTGCAAGATTCAAGCTGTCGTTATTTTTTTCTGCTGTGTAGTACTCCATTGTGTAAATGTACCACATTTTTCTTATCCATTCTTTGATCGAGGGGCATTTAGGTTGTTTCCAGGTTCTGGCTGTGACAAACAAAGCTGCCATGAACATAGTTGAGCACATGTCCTTGTGGCATGGTTGAGCATCCTTTGGATATATACCCCAAAGTGGTATTGTTGTTCTTGAGGAAGGTTGTTTCCTAATTATCTGAGAAATTGCCACACTGACATCCAAAGGGGCTGTACCAGCTTGCATTTCCACCAGCAATGTAGAAGTGTTCCCTTTTCCCCACAACCTCTCCAGCATAAGTTTTCATCAGTGTTTTTGATCTTGGCCATTCTTACAGGTATAAGATGGAATCTCAGAGTTGTTTTGATTTGCATTTCTCTGATGACTAAGAATGTTGAACATATCCTTAAGTGTCTTTCAGCCATTTTAGATTCCTCTGTTGAGAGTTCTCTGTTTCGGTCTGTACTCCATTTTTTTTTATTGGATTATGTTGGCACTGTTTTTCTACATGTGGTCCAGGAGTTGCCTGTTTCCGAGGCACCAGATGATTATTAGAATTGTAGTTTACTTCCAAGGTCCTAAGCACTACTGAGGAGCTAGTGTCCAGGCCCTCCCTGAGATGGACCTTCACAAACTGGTGCCAGGCCTGCTGCTTGGAGCCCCCTCTCCGTTAACACTCCTCCTGGGGAACTGGCACTTCCTTTGACTTAAAAATGTTAACAAAAATTAAAGTGAAACATATGATGTTCTCTTTCTTCTAACCCATTTTTTCTCAATCTATGTCTTACTGTCATTCTAAAGAGCAGATAAGATATATACTATGACCTTGGCAGGGCCAAGTTTTTTTTCCTATTGAAAGTCATGTTTTTGGTAATGGACTAGAGTTAAAGGCATCTGTGTGAGCTTGTATTAGCTTAGTGTAGACACAGATTGTTACATATAGAACTAGGTCTATGTTTATGTTATATATATTTGAGCATATTTATCATTCAGAACATGGTTGCTAATAGTGCCCTCTGATGAGAGAAACAGGGTTCTCAAGGGAAATGGTTGCTTTTATGATTGAGATAGCCAAATATGCAAGGCAAGCCTGGGGCATCCTGTGGGTACCAAAATTAAGGAAGTGTTCAGACTAAGACATTCACATGATGGGACCAAGAGACACGGAAGCTCACTGAAGAATTGTCCACTGCCCAACGCTGGAGCAATTAAAACAAACAAGATGTGACCCAGGGCACAAAGTAATATGTGTGGTGAAAAAAGTGTGTGGAATGTGATAAAATGACATTTTATCTCTGGTTTTCCCTTCAAAATCTTGAAGTCCCATGTATTTTTAAGGAAAACATCAGAAAAAAACCTGGCTGAGGTAGATTCACTCCTTAAAACTGCTAAGCTCTCAGCAAAGGGACAGGCAGCAGTCTGGGCATGGCAGTGCCGCAGTCCCGGCATGGGAGGGCTACAGGAGTGTCTCATGTTCAGGTCATTCTTAGCTACACAGTGAGTTTGAGGCTAGCCTGGGCTACTTGATGCCTTGTCTCTGTCTCTCCCATCTCACTGGGAAAAAACCAAACAACCCAACTCCATATAAAAAAAATACTTTATTACAACAACAAGAAGAACTTCTCAAGGTCGTAAAAGTGAAGACCAAGGTGAAGAAATACCCAAGGACATAAGACATTTAAGTGGGATGTGATATCTCAGTGTAGGTACTGGAAACAGGACATATGTGTGGAATCATTTTTTTTGTACACTGAGAAGATGAGTCTTTGCCAAGGTGTCCTCTGATTGGTTTAATAGAGCGCTAAATGGCCAATACCTACGCAGGAAGAGGTTAGGCAGGACTTCCAGGCAGAGAGTGAAGACATGGATCTAGGCAGGAGAGAGGCACCACAGGACACAGAGAGGAACAGGGGGTACAAGATGGAGCAGAGGTAAAAAGCCGCGAGGCAAAGCATTGATTACTATAAATGGAAAAATTTAAGTTATAAGAGCTAGCGTGGCCGGGCGGTGGTGGCGCACGCCTTTAATCCCAGCACTCGGGAGGCAGAGGCACGCGGATCTCTGTGAGTTCGAGGCCAGCCTGGTCTACAAGAGCTAGTGCCAGGACAGGCTCCAAAGCTACAGAGAAACCCTGTCTCGAAAAACTAAAAAAAAAAAAAAAAAAAAAAAAAAAAAAAAAAAAGAGCTAGCATGACAAGCCTAAGTTGTAGGCCAAGTTTTCATAATTAATAAGGCTCCACGTCATTTTTTTTTTGTGGCTGGCCACCCAAGTCAAAATCCATCTATAGACATAAATAAAACTAAGGGAATCTGAATAAAATGTGGACTTTGGGTTATCAGAATGTGTCAATAGGGTCCAGAATCTAACAAATGTTCCAATTAGTGCAAAGTGCACTAGCGGATACATAGGGATTCTTCACATTCTTAAGGCCCTGCCCACGATGTCCACGGGTCCCACAGATTCAATATCTTCAGATTGAAAATATCTGATGCTCCTCTCTGGCCTCCGTGGGCACCAGGCACACACGTGGTACACAGACACACAGGCAAGCAAGCATCGTGCACATATAAACAATAATATACAATTTCTACAAAGAAAATAGCTGAAAAAGGTTTTTTATAATTTGTCTCAAATAATGTAATATGACAACCATTTCCATAGAGTTCACATTGAATTGGCACTGTGCTTTGTCTAGGGATGGCGAAAGGTTACGGGAGGGTGACTGCTGGTTACAGGCAGGTAGCCGATCATTGTGTGTTTCCCTTTCTCTCCTCTTTTCTCTTCTTTCTTTCTTTCTTTTTCTCCTTCTCCGTCTCCGTCTCCCTCTCCCTCTCCTCCTCCTTCCTTCCTTCCTTGGGGTCTTATTCTGTAGATCAGGCTGGCCCAGTACTCAGTATGAAGATCAGAATGACCTCACACTTGCCATGGTTCTCCTGCCTCTGCCTTTCCAGTGCTGGAATTCTAAGCCCATGTGTCAACAACCAACTGTAAGAAGCATTTTGGGATCTGAGTTTTCATGGTTATTCCAGAGGAAAATTCCCCGATGACTACTGTTTTTGAAGTTTGGGTTTTTTTCCGACGTATCTAATTTTTTGTGTGTGTGTTTGTGCATGCAGGTGTGCATGTGTGCGTGCGAGTGCTTGTGTGCGTGTGCAGGTGTGTCTGTGTGTGTAGCTGCAAGTGTGCAGAAGGAGGTGGATGTGTGCAGGTGTGCAAATGTACACGTGTAGGTGTGTGCTTATGCATGTGTGCAGGTGTGTTGTGCAGGTGTGCAGAAGCAGGTGCAGGTGTGTGTGTGCGTGCGCATGCATGCATGTGCACATGCCGCAAGTGTTCAGGGACACTTGCAGAGGTTACAGAGCTGTCCTGCTCTATCCCTGTGCTTTATTCTCCTGAGACTGGAGCTAGGGTGGTGGCTGACAAGCCCAGGGGTCCTCCTGTCTCTGCTTGTACCCTCACAGTGTTGGGGTTAGAAGCATGCTTGTGACCACACTTGGCTTGTGTTTTACATGGGGTCCTCATGCTTGTACAGCAAGCACTCCCACCTACTGAGCCCTCTCCCTAGTTCTATAGCTAATGTGTACAAAATTCAATTTTACTGAAATGATAATGTCGCTTACATTCTTATACACATTTCTATGTTCGTGGGGCTGGAGAAAAAGAGTCTTTTTTAAATTTACCAATAATTGTTTGCATTATTACGGGGTACAAGAAAAATTCAAGATAAATTTAATGATAGATCTAAAAAGCATGTATATCTTGAATTCTGTTGTGCTTGTGATTTCATTATTTAAGCCAATATTAGTGCGTTATTGTCTACAGTTTACAATACAGTTTATTTTTTTTCTAAAAAATACCATGTGTATGTGTGTGTGTATGTGGTCTGTGTGTATGTATGTGGGGGGGTGGGTATGTGGGTGTGTCTGTGGGTATGTGTGTGGGTGTGTGATTGTGTGGGTATGTATTGTGTGTGTATCTATCGCTGTGTGTTTGTGGGTGTGTATGTATGTGTGTGTATGTCTGTGAGTGTGTGGGCACACATGTGCCGTGGCGCTCATGGGGCGGTCAGATGACAACCTGGTGGATTCGGTCCTCTATTTTCACCTCTACATGGGTTCTGGGGGTCAAACTCAAGTCACCAGACCTGGTGCAAACACCTTTACCAGCAGGTCCATCTTGCCCGCCCAGGGTTCAGTTTGTACTGGACTTTCGTGGAACCTAAGCAGTATATGGTATGTGCCTGCCATTACAGGAGCACACAGAATAGTCTCACTGCTCCCCAACCCCCATACACTCGAGCCACTCTCTGCTTCTTCCTCCAACTGCTAATGGCCACAGATTCCGTTATTGCTCTTTCCAGGGTGTTATAGTTGGACTCATGCCGTACATGTGGCCCTTCATATCGACTCTTAAGTTAGCAATATGCAGGTCTTTCTGTGGCTTGATCGATCCCATCGCTCTTCTGAATAATATTCCATTTTATGGATCTACCGCAGCTTGTTTATTCCTCCACGCGCTAAGAACATCCTGGGCAGGCCTGAATTTAGTTAATCATGAATAAATCTCCTGTAAACATTTGCATTAGTAAGGCTTGGATGTCTCTATGTTCTGTGATTGCGTCAGCCGGGGATAGGGAGTTAGTGAATCTGCCCTGGGGCTGTGATCTCACAAGTTCTCTGCTTTATTTTTGTGTCCTACACCCTAGCCCTGCCCTCCAGGGAGCAGGAAGGCTTGGGGTTGGGGTGTGAGGGGGGGGATGGGGTGGGATTGACTTGGGTACTTCCCTCTTCCAAGTCTGTAAGGCTCTAGTGAAGCAGTTTCTCTTGAGATCAGGTCTTAAGAACAGAGTGGCAAGCTGGGAATGGTGGCCATGCCTTTCATCGCAGGACAGGGAATCGGAGGGGTGGCAATCTGCAAGTTTGGAGGCAGCCTGGTCTTTGTAGTGAGCTCCAGGTTAGCTAGGGCTATGTAATGAGAGACCCTGCATCAAGAATAAAAGGAAGGAAGGAAGGAAGGAAGGGAGAGAGAGAGAGAGAGAGAGAGAGAGAGAGAGAGAGAGAGAGGCAGGAACAGAGTTCTCTGAGCATCTCTTGTAGAGTGGCTATATCTAAAAGCAGGAACCTCTAGGATGTGAAACAAAAAAATCCTTTCCCCCTTCCTGACTAACCTGCCCTTCTACCTCCCCACCTCAAGGGCATTTTAAACACAATCTGTACAGAGCGTCACACAGCCTAGATTTTCCTGTCTGGGTCCCAGATCTTTAGCAGGGGTTTCTTCCAGCCATTCACTGCCGTAAGATATTCCTCAGTGCTGCCCTTGTGTCTCCAGTGACAGGGGTAGGACTTGCCCTGAGATCTCAATTCCCTGATAGATCTAAGAGGATTGTTGCTGTACCATTTATTTGTTTTTTTGTTGTTGTTGTGGAGATTGTGTGATGTACAAGCCTACATTCTAGAGACCAGACACACATATATGTGATGATAGATAGATAGATAGATAGATAGATAGATAGATAGATAGACTGACTGACTGTAAAGATACTTAGTTTTTCCCCTTCTGGATGTTTAATTTGAAGCCATTCATACGGTTTGCAGAGAGTTCTTCAGCATTATTCTTTATTAGCACTGAAATGTGTTCCACCTAGTGTCGATGGAGCTCAGGCTTGCCATAATTCCTTTCCTGATAGGAAATCTGTCACCTTTGTTTTTTTGATCAGCTATCCCAGTGGTCCCCCACCCCTGGGTTTTATAATGATTTAATTAACAAGTGGGGTATAAATGGCTTCCCTCTCAACTCTGGCTCTAAGTGGAGGGGGGTCCACTGGGACGAGCAGAAGGGGAGCCTGTCCTAATTGAACAGTGCCTTTGTGGCTCCAGTCCTCACCTCCATTAGTCAGGTTTCAGGGCTCCCTGAGTCCTACAGGCAGGCTCAGCCCATGGATACAAATCTGCACTAGGAAATGTCAGGAAACAGTGTTGTGCTTTTCTGTCTAGATACATTTGGTTGTTCCTTAAGGCTTTGTTTTTTTTGTGTCTTAATGTAACATCTGTGTGAGAGACCCTGCCTGGCTGATGATGATATGCTCCCCGGACTGCAGGTTCATTCCTGCTCCAGAACCGTGCTTACTTTAAGCCAGGCACTGTCCTAGATGCAGACACGTGGGCGGGTAAAGGCGTAGTCTTTACCCCAAAGGAGCATTTCCCCTCTAGTGTGCTATCAGGTTCCTCACAGTCACTCTTAGCAATGGGAATCAGTAAACAGGATCTGCCTCCACTTCCTACTACAGGTGTGACTTCTCAATGCATCTGCGTCCTCACTTCTACAATGGGGATGTGAATATTTGGCTTAATCATTTTGCATAGTATGTTTGTATGAGCCTTTTGTTCATTTGTTTGGCATAGGTGTGGACTCTGTGCTTGATATTCTGTTGACATAGGCAGAGCACAATCCATTGAGTGGGGAGAAAAGGAAAGCAGGCAGACATGTGTACAGATGGCTTTGTGATGTTGTGTTGTGCACAGGGATTCAAATAGAGGTACGATACTTGTTTTGTGTTTTGGATATTTCTGGCTTTGTGGATATTTGTATAGACTTTACCATTTCAGCATCCCTGATCTGAAAATGTGAAGTTCCAAATGGTCCAAAATCTGGAACTGTGCCTTCAGAAAGTTGTCAATTTTGGAGCTTTTCACATCTCAGACTTTGGTGTTCAGGGTGCTCAGCCTCTGTATGAGTAGGGTGCTCTGGTAGTATATTAAGATATAACTGCTGATTTTGCCCAAGACATACAAGAAGAGCTCCCTCATGGGTAGAGCAGAACTGTTTACCTAGACTCTGTGGTCTGCAGGCAGGAGCTGAGTGGTCAGAAGAGAAGTGGGGTTTAAGAGAGTGTTGCCAAAGTCTTTGGAGGTTCTTAGGTAAATGAAACTTTGAAGGGAGAAAAAGAGCAAGAACCAACCCGGAATAGGAAATTAGAGGGTAGATAAGTGGGTGTCACTGTGGAAGGTCGGAGTTAGGACACTGATACTGGCTACTGGGGAAGAACATATGGGTGAGACGCTTCTGAAAGATTGGAGGAGTTTGGTGGGTTTTTGAAGGTATTTAGGGTGGTCTTTCAAGTGCTAGATTGCCTGTGAATAACTACCAGAGGGGGAGCAGACAAAGTATAAATAGAAGGGGAAAGGAGGAGGAGGAGCAGCCAGAGAACAAGGAGAGGAGGGCGGCAGAGGCCAGACACCCAGCCACACACAGCCAGCCTTGGACTAAGAGTGAAAGTAACATATACAGAAGTAAGAAAAGGAAAGAGTCCAGAGACAAAAAGGATATGGGTTAAGTTAAGAAAAGCTGGCTAGGAAAAAACAAAAAACAAAACCAAGCTAACGCTGGGCTTTCATAAGTAAGAATAAGCCTGCATGTGTGCATTTATTTGGGAGTTGGGTGATGAGACCCCCACCCCGCCATGTCAAAAGACTAAAGAGCCAAAAGAGTAAAACATCACATTCCAGTGTGTTGTTTTTGTTTTTGCAGTATTTAACTATGTAAAGATGTGTTGCTGTTTCACCTTGCCTGCCAAAGGCATCTGATTGGTTTAATAAAAAGCTGGATGACCAATAGCTGGTCAGAGAAGGGATAGGCGGGGCTTGTGGGCAGAGAGAAAAGGGGAGCTGGCCAGCCCACCACTGGGCCCAGACAGGAAGAAGCAGGAGAGCAGGACATACAGAATGAAAGAAAGGTTAAAAAGCCCGGAGGCAAAACACAGATGAAGAAAAACAGATTGAATTAAGTTATCAGAGCTAGTGGGACAAGCATAAACTAAAGGCTGAGCCTTCATAATTAACCATGAGTATCTGTGTCTTTATTTGGGAGCTCGTTGGTGGCCCAAGACAAAGCTACAGATGGCTTCCTTTAGCATTAGCGACCAAGAGAATGGAAAACCAGAGTGATTCTTAAACACATGCTCTCCCCGATATTCACCTAGTTTTCTCCAGATCCTCCTTTTTGTCTATTTTACACTGTTAAGCGGTTGTTCCTCACACTAACTACACATTAGGGAATTCATTTCTTTAAAAATAAAAGTAAAGATGACCAAACTCCGCCCTAGACTCTGTAGATCAACCCCAGAGGCACCCACTGTGGAGAGGGGTCCAGGGCTCCGTGATTGCCAAGCTCTCCAGCTGGCTCAAGCATGCTTCAAGGATTGAAAAGTCTGGTATCAGGCATGCTTCCACACCCTTGCCAGGATTTGCTGTGACAAATGGCTTTTAGCGCCTTAGCTTGCTTCCCTTGGCTTGGTGACATAGTGTCTCCTGCTTTCATAGATTGCTTTCAGTCAGCCATTTGGAGGGTGGGCAGAAATAAAAGTAACCTTGAAACCCAGGACATTCTTTAGGTGTTTAATCAGGATCTGGCAAGCTTTGCAACTTAAGTAGCAATTACCATGGCTGACACTAGACAACACCAGCCTACTTTAGCTCCTTTACTTCCCAGGGTAAGACTACCAAATCTCTACCAGGAAGCTGAGGCTGCGGGAGATGACTCCCAGCCAATACGTGCTCATTTAATTAGATATCTATAGAGCTGATAAGCCGAGGTGTGAAGTCTTCCCAAGTTGTGTCTTTCCCATGGGAAGGAACCCGTCACATTTGTGTGAGGCACTGCTTCAAAGGATAGCATTGCCAAACCTCTTGAGCTGCGCACACTTGCTTTAAATGTTCAAACTGCTAGCCAGTTCTGAGGCAGTAAAACACTGCTTTCTGTGAAGCCTCTTAACATACCGTAAAAGAAGTAGCTGAGGGGGCTGGAGAGATGGCTCTGAGGTTAAGAGTCCTCACTGCTGATACAGAGGAGGTTTGGTTTCCAGCACCCACAACCACCCCTAAGTCTTGCTCCAGGTGATCCAGTGCCCCCTTCTGGCCTCTGCAGGAGCTGCCCAGCGTACAAATCCATAATTTTAAAAAATGAAGTTCCTGAAAAGTAGAGGCCACTTCATAGCCGTTGATAGTCATACCCCTGTGTCAGGATGACACATATTCATATGTATGCATTTGTGTGTACGTGTGCATGAATGTTGTTTTGGGAGTGAGCTTTGTTTTTGTTGTTGTTGTTAACTTCAAAGAAATCGACATTTTTCTTTTCTTTTGTGCCCCAACCCCCTGCGGTCCCCGGCTGTGACCAAGGTCATAGTGCTCCTTCCGTTTTCTTCCCTACTTAAGTCCTTGCTTTTGTTGTCTCTTACAGTTGTACATAGCTCTAAGTAAAGTGTGCTTTCTGCGGTTTCTATTAAAATATTATAGGTGAAGGGTTCTTAATTAATGCCTTGTAATAAAGAGCCAGCAATTAGGAGTTTGCGGTGTTTTGTCTGGTCTATCGGCACTATAATGGAGGCATGGTGTGAGTAGTTTTAGAAAAGCTTCCCAAGCCATTATTTGATGTTGTAAATAGAAAAAAAATTCTTATCTCTTAATGTCAGTTTGAGAGTATACTTTTATAAGCCATTACTGTGTATGTGTACGCCTGTAAAGTAGGTCACTAATAATGCAGTGGTAAATCCATTTTGATGTGCGTGTGTGCGTGCACCCGCCATAGTGTATACGTGGAAGTCACGTGACAGCGTAGGGGGCTGGCTCTCTCCATTCACCACGTGGATACTGGGAATTGAACTCGGGTTATCAGACTTGATGGAAGTACTTAGACCCTATGGGTCATCTCACTGGTCCTGATTTTGATTTTTAAATTTCATCTACAGATACTTTAAAACATTTTAAGTAAAAAAAAATTGTGTGTGAGTATGATGCTTATGTGTATGGATACAGGCACACGTGGCAGTCAGAGAACGACCTTGGTTGGATGGTGGCACACACCTTTAATCCCAGCACTGGGGAGGCAGAGACAGGCAGATCTTTGAGTTCGAGGCCACCCTGGTCTACAGAGCTACAGGGAAATCCTGTCTTGAAAAACCGAAGGGGGTGAGGAGAATAACCTTGCGTGTCAGTTCCTCCACCTGCCTATGTGAGACAGCAGCTCTTGTTTTTATAGTTCACCGTATGTGCCAGGCTAGCCATCCCTCAAGCCACCAAGGAGTATCCTGACTCCGCCTCCCATCTCTCCATAGGAATGCTGGGATTGTGCCCATCTTTATGTGGTTCTGGGGACCCGAGCTTCATTCTTTTTTTTTTTTTTTTTTTTGGTTTTTTGAGACAGGGTTTCTCTGTGGATGGAGCCTGTCCTGGAATTAGCTCTTGTAGACCAGGCTGGTCTCGAACTCACAGAGATTCACCTGCCTCTGCCTCCCAAGTGCTGGGATTAAAGGCGTGTGCCACCACCGCCCGGCCCGAGCTTCATTCTTGACACTTCTGTGGCGAGTGGAGTCATCTGCCCAGCCCTGCAGATACATTTAAATGCTAAGTAGTTTAAGCCAAAGTCGGTCAATAAAATATGTTTATCTTTTCTGTTTTGAAGCTGTATTAGGTAGAATAATGATGTTTGGGGCCGTGACCATAGTCTACTACCCAATAGCATCAACGTGTATTTAGAAATCTCAAATAACACTCTTGGTTTTGTTTATGTTAAAAATCATTGCACATTGCAATAATTGTCCAGCGCCTAGGGCGATTTGGTTCATGCTCAGTTTTTGGAATATTTGTGACGGGCGTTGATAAGGAGACCAGGTGTTGAGGATTTCACTTTGTGCTTTATTAACTCCTTCCGGTTGAGCATGGAAAGGACTCCATCTTTATGTGTGTGTCCAGAGCTGTTTCTCAGTGGGTCTGTGGCTTCTGTAAGTTCGGACCTCAGTGTTTTTAGCACCACTGTCACAGCGGGCGACCCCAGCCCTTTGGCCTCTGAAGCTTGTTCCTCTCCCGGTTAGGTGCTTGTTTCTGGGGTAGTCTTGCCCTTCTGGGAAACATACATTTTTGGTGCCGATGACCAGGTTCTATGGGATGTTCGTTTTTAGGTGGGAGGGAAGGCTGAGACAAGGCGGTTGAGGTGGGGCCTCCTGCCTCAATCTTCCTAAGGCTGGAGTTACGGGCATGTGTCTCCATGCTTGGCACCCATCTGGGATCCATTAAAGTTATTGGCCTCAGGCTTTTATTTCTGTCTTCAGATTATTAATAGGAATGGGAAACTTAAAAAAAAACTGAGCTACTCATAGAAGATAAATCCCAATTAAGATTTTTGCACAGTTGAACATGCGGCCCCGTGATCACCTAGCTCCCAGTGACAGTCCTGTCTAGTGGCTGGTGGACTAGACTGGCCTCAGAGGCTCTTCCTCGAGTCACCTTAAGTCATTGTTACAAACTTCATGTGCTCAACTCCAAGGAAGCCTAAAAATTGTGTTCAGGTTACATCATGAGCACCCCACATATCTGGGAGTCTGCACTCCCATCTTAGTGAAACGAAGGTTGCTGACCATGGCATGGCCACTGCCTGTCTTGCCTGGAGACAGATATTCTCAGTCCAATGTCCATCCCACAAACCTCTGCACTGAATAAAGTAGACAAATGACATTGTGTTGAGTATGCAAGCTCACTTTAATTTCTAAGTGAGCCTCCAATTTTAGTACTGTTAGGGGGGACAGCAGGGTCCTGGGTGCTCTCACTGGCAGGTGCTGAGATCACAGAGGAGGACTTTTCAAGGTCCCTTCTGGCCCGTGGGTCTTCCTGAGGTCTCAGGGAGAATGGGAGTTCAGTGTAGTGGGCTCACATCTGCAGAGACTGGAAAGCAAAAGCCCTTTGGTGGTCTCTCCACTCGGCTGAACTTAGTGGCGAGTTGTTGGGGGGGTCAGCTGAGTTCGCAGGTTTTCCCACAGTGAATTTTTGAGAGTTCTAATGTCGCTTTCTTTCTTTTTCTTTTCCCTTTAGCAATAGGCGACTATGAAGACCTTCGAGCAGAGAACCAGAAAACAAAGGAGAAGGTTTGTACTGTACCCCTCCCTTTTCTTACAAGCCTGAACGCCTAGGCAGCATAATGCATTGTTCAGCCACCAATTTCAGTTAAATGTGAATGAGAGGGTTTTTTTCCCCCCTTTTTTTCTCTTTTCTTTTCTCTTGCATGTGTGGTTGAAGCTAATATCAACTCCGGGCTCCAGATGGTAAAGAATAGCAGGCATTGCCACAGTAGGCACAGCCCTGGGAAATTAAGTACACGGCTAAATGTGTCTCAAGGCACTAGGCCAAGCCTTCCAAGTCCTCAGGAATTGTCCTTTTCTCCTGGTAGTCACACTGGGGACACTGGTGATAGACTCAGAGCCTGGGGACATTTGCTCCTAGGACCCCGGCTCGGTGGGTCCGGAGGGACCTGGGCTTTGGCATTTAGCCATCTCTGTACACCACTTGTGTTTGCTTCTGCTAGATAGGTAGATAATAATACCAGAAGTTGAAAAACACCTAGTGTTTGTACAGGAGAAGTATGCTGAATATTTTCACAGGATCTGGAAGTTTTGTTTTGAACTATCAAATAAGAGAATTCTGTTTACTTCTGTAATCTCTGTCCTTTTTGTCTCTAAAACTGTTTACTTAAGATTTGTGAGTGTTTGCTATGTATGAGAGCTTCAAGACTGTAATTCTAGCACTTGGGAAGCGAAGGCAGGAGGATTGCCATGAGTTCGAGGCTAGCCTGGGCTACAGACTGAGATCTTGTATTGGAAAGCAAGCAGATTTGTGAATGTTTGCGTGCATGTGCATACACACGCATGCTTGAGTGTGCATGTGTGTTTTTGTCCTCCTGTCAGCCTAGGGGAAAAAGAAAAAGATAGAGAGGTAATAGAAAACAAAAAATAGGATAGAAGAACACGGACTATGGATTTGTTTTAAAATATAAATGAAAGTTATATATAAATTTAAAATGTAATCGTTTTTAACTTGCCACCACTAAATATGGTGCTTTTATCAAATAAGATAGGCAAAATATTTTTTAAAAATGTATCCCTGGCAGAAAAGAAATAAATAAAGCAGCCTGAGGTGGTTTTTACCTAAGAATGAGATTATGATGTCTCATCTCTGTAGTTTTAGAACAAGGGTAATAACAACACTTAGCAGGCAGATAACTAGTTATAAAGCCTGTAGCATGTTTGGACTTAGTTTATTGTGCTCTTAACACACTTATTAGACCTTTTTAGTCATTACATTTGCCAGCTGCCTAGGCATAGATTGACTGGTGGCTGTAACGGCAAGGGCTTTGCTCACATACAATTATACTTGCTTTTTAGGTCAGTGTTTTAAATCTATAAGGCTCTCTTGTTTTTGACAATATTTATTTTCTCTTGATTCTATTCATGGGTGAGTCCGTATATGGGTTTGTGCTTGTGAGGAGGCTGAGCAAGCCAGCAGACTTCCTGGTAGTTGTAAGGTACCCAGTGTGAGTGCTGGGAGTTGAACTGGGTCCTCTGTAAGAGCAGCAAGCATCCTCAAACACTGCGCTGTCCCTCCAGCCCCGTCTTCGTACTTTTGTAAATTCATCTTTGGTGCTCTCTGAAATCTTGTTTCCTTTCCTCTCAGGCTACCCGAGGGGATGATAGATGGGGTTGATTTTTAAAAATCCATGCAGAAAGGGAGCTGATATGTAAATCTTTCTAAGGCAAGAAAGCCATGGAGAATAGTTTGAAAAGAAGATTATCAGTTCTGTAGCTGTAAGTCTCCCAAACACAGATGTCCCGGGGATGTAAGGTCGTGAAGAGGGTGTGCTTAGACCCTGGTCTCAGGGACATCATGATCTTAAAGCATACTTCCTGGGGAATGCTCAGGGTTGGCAGTGTGCTGCCCTTTGCTCAGACCAACTCCAGGAGAGGTCCATGGGGTCTGAGTTGCATCTGCTTTGGGGCTAACAGGGAGGGGAAGAGCCAAGCAGGTTGGAGGGGTTCACACTGCAGGACAGTTTGGCTTTCTCTAAACATATGAGGTGGAGCAGGCAGGATGGCTCACTGAGTTTGATCGCTGAATTCCCTGGTAGGAGGTGGGGACCGATTCCCGAAGGTTGTCTTCTGATCTCCACCTGACATGTTCATGCGTGTACACACACACGTCATACACACATACATCATATACACACAGTAAGAGTAAACGAAAAGCAGGTTTAAGTAAGATAGGAAGGGAGATAGCAAGCTCGTGTGTCTTCATGTGGCAGAGAAAGAGAGAACACCCTGCATGTTTTGTTTTCTCTTTTCTGTTTCTAATCCATGGTTATCTATAGACCTTGAAATGCCCTTTTTAAAAGTGGCTGTGTGGACACCTGCTCTCCCCGTTGGCACCACCATAGCTGTTTAACTCAGAGCCACTTTCTTCCGCGGGGTTTGCAGTGAACTGTCTGTTGTGTGCGTGGGATTATAGGTTGGGCTAAAAGAAGGACTGGAAATGACCTGGGCCCAGTAAACTGTTTACTTCTTCTCTGAGCAGAAGACGGGCTGACGCGTTTGCAGCATCTGCAGGCGTTATTGACCTGTTTCTGTCCTAATTCTTTAAAAATAACTATTAACAGGAATGAGAAGAAAAGAAATGAAAGCAATATGGAATGCTGTGTGTTGGGAAAAACAAAGAAGACTGAGTGGTTTTAAGTCCACCCCACTCTGTTTACCTTCTATTAAAAGACTGGCTTGCTTATTACTGCAGATTTTTCCCCAAGGTGGGGGGTGTTACAAAGGAGAGAAGCATATAATAAAAGCCTTTTATACGACATAGAAGGAGTAAAAGCAGCTTTAGTTCTGGAGCCGGCAAATGGAGGACACTGTTTTTTTCTGGGAAAGCACTTTCTTGTGCCTGGCTGCCTGGGCTTTATCGGGTCTGCATCAACAAATACAGGCAGCCATCTTTCCTCTGTGGGGTCCCAGCCTGGAGTTAAATTAAACTCATCATGGATACTCATTGGAAGAATTCCTTTTTGTTGTAGTTGGTTCGATGTAGGGATATTTGGCAAGTTCGGAGGGGAAAAAATGGCAAGGTATTACTCCTGACCGTGTGTCTGCAAGTTTATTTTTCCTCGTTGCCAGGCCAGAAACCTCAGTGGGGAGAGACAGCAGACCTGGTCCCTTTGGATAGGACCTTCTGGTGGCTGCTGCATATCCCCACGGATGTAGGTTCTGCAGAGGCAGGTGAACAAAGACTGTTCACTTAGAGATGACTGTGGGACCTCTGTACCCTCTTCTCTCCATGACAGAATGGTTCAGACTGTGTTAGCTTCATTTTGCACAAGCAAACATAAGGACTTGAGGAACAATGAGTTTCCTGAGAACCTACAGGTGATTCGTGACAGATTCCAGGTTTAAACCCGGATCCTATGCCCTCCCTGCTCCTTTACAAACAGGTAAACTTAAGAGAGTATATGGACTCTTTCCAGAAAGAACCTCATTTTATTTTAATGTGTGTGTGTGCGTGTGTGTGCGTGTACATGTATGTGTGTATGTGTACTGCAGGTAGGCATTGGCACACGCATGTGTGAGGACGTCAGAGGGCAGCCTCAGGTGTCCTTCCTCTGGTGCTGACCATTTTTTGTTTGAGGCGTGTTCTCTCATTGGCTTACAGCTTCATCAGGTAGGCGAGGCTAGCCAGGCAGCAAGCCCCAGGGGTCCACTAGGTTCTGCCCCCTCAGCCCTGGAGTCACGGGTGTGTGCAACTATGCCCAGGTTTATTTATTTTTTTAAATCTGGGTTCGGGGGATAAAACTCAGGTCTTCATATCTGGGCAGCAAGCACTTTCCTGCCTGAACATCTCTTTAGCCATATTTTTAATGTTAATGTATGAAATTTGCACAGTAAATTATACCATCAGTTAGTTTGTATTGAAAAACTGAAATCTAAGTATTAAATTAATCTCTTATTAGAAAAATTCACATATGTGTGTATACATATAAATTCTGTCACTGTGCACTCAAAGAATAGGAATAAAAGATTTAGTGGTGGGCCAATGGGTTCTTGTTGCTGTTTATATTTATTTACTTGGTGTATGTATATGTACATGAGCGTGTATGTCACGGCACATAGGTGGAGATCAGACAATAACCTGCTGGAGTAGCCAGGGCTCTCCTACTGTCTGGGCCATCAGGCTAGGAGGTGATTGCTCTAGCCTGCTGATCCGTATCTCCAACTCCGGACTAATGTTTTAACTGAATTTTCCATTTGCAGTCCTTTTCTCTACCTCAACAATGGACGTTGGCCATTCTGTGGTTTTTATAGACGTCTTTGGAGATGGAATCAGAATCTGTCTGAGTTTTTAAGGAAAGTAATTGAGGGGAAATCTTTGGCTTGAATGCCTTCTGGCCACATCAAGGAAAATAGATGAGGTTTTACCTGTTAGTAAAACCACTAATGAGGGAGGGGACACAGACAGTTGACAAATAGCTGAGATATTGTCATCGCTGTGTGAGTCTCTACAGCTTGGGTAGGACAAGAAAAGACAAAATGACCTGACCCCTGCTTTTTCCATGTGCAAACTTTTACTCTTTTAATTACAGACTTAAATGTCGTTTATCTCTAAGCCTCCTCTAGCTCTCTTACATTGTGATAAGCCATCTGTGTATTCCTCTATGCCTGTCACCTCCATCAAGAGAATTTATTATTAGCTCAACATTAAACAGGAGAAGAGGCACGTGCTGTGGGTCCTGGGGAAACATAAAAACCTTGGGATTGTTTATTTGTGTTTTCTGGTCATTTAGCGTGACGATAAGTGGGAACTATGAAATGGCCTCGTCTCTCCATTATTTTTGCCCATTTTCCAAATGGCATCGTCAGTGAGCACTGTGTGAAAAGAGGCAGAGAGCCTGTCACATTGGTGTTAACAAACTCTTCCGAATCTGTATTTGGGGCGTGCAAAAATTGGATGAGTGTGTATACTTTGGAATCAGCCAAACAAAACGTGCTTCCTTAGTGTGTTGCCACCAATGTTTGAGTGTTAGTCACCCTGCCCCAATCAAAGGACCTTCTCCTGCAACTTGCTCAAAATCTTTGTCATAACGGATTAGGTTTGATTTTTCTCTTTTCCTTTCGTGTGTGTGTGTGTGTGTATGTGTGTGTGTGAGCCTCATGGAGCTTTGAATGGAACGACATTCACATTTCTCGGGGGGTTGGTGGTGGTGGTGGTGTGTGTGTGTGTGTGTGTGTGCGCGCGCGCGCATGCGCGCGCGGAGTATGTATAGAGAGAAGGGAATCTGTGTGATAGAAGAGTGTCTACTACTAAATAGTATTTATGTTTAATATTATGTTCAGAGACTGAGTTTTGAAATGCATAAATGTTTAAGTGGCTGATTAGAAACCGTTTGGGTGAGCTACTGTCACCGCGCATCAGACGGTTCTGTCAGCCTGCCAGGAACAATGAATGAAAAGAGATTGAGGCAGACATTTCCAAGACTTGTTTCAAGAAGCAAGATATATGATAGTGTTTGCATCTTGGCTCGGTTGTCTATTGTTACAATTCCATCCTCTCGTATAATATTCAGAGGTGAAGGTCCCAAGTATATTATTTTTTTTTAAAAAAAATCAATAAAGAAGCCACTCTAAAGAGCAAGATCTGCATCCATTATGATAACTGTTCATGCATAATACATCCACATACATGCGGCTTCTTTGAGACGGAGTGGCAAGTGGTTGTGCCAGAGAAAAAGTAATTACTTAGGGTTTGAAAGTGAAAATGAGTCTCTCATTAACAGCAATCTATCCAGAAACAAAGAGCGAGGGTCTCAGTTCTGATGACATGTGTTTCCAGCTCACACACAATACCTCGACTTCGGAGGCTGCTGCACGACAGCTTGGGTGGGGGCAGCCACTCCCCCTTTAGCGCCTGTGAAAATTGGAGGGAAAGAAGTTTGAATTGGAAGAAAAGAAGAACTCCAAAGGAGAAATGGAGCAAAGGGGTTCCATGTGGTGGGAATGAGTGAGCGCTGATCCAGAGAAGCCAGACTTACCTAGATGGAACGGCAGACCTGGCGGTCCTCTCGCTTTCCCACTGAAGAGTCTGAAGCAGGCACCGGCTCCGATGTCCAGTTCTGATGCTATACCTTTCCATTTTAAAATAGTGTGACCGGGATGTAAGAGGAATGAACTTCTAAAAAAGATGGTGTGGGCCAAACCTTCCTGCAGGCAGTATAATTGCTCGATTTCTGTCTCTACAAGTCTGCAGCCTTCCTGTCTTGTAGCCCATGTCCTTATACCCTGCTCTTCTCATTGTTGGTTTTTGTTTGGGGATCCTAAGTTTCGTGAAACTATAGAATCTAGGTGTTCCCCACCAGGTCTCTGTCAGTGTTGGGCGTAGTGCCTAACACTAGATGTAGGTTTGTCCAGTGCAGAGACACCCAGTGGTTCCAGGAAATAATTGCTCGGAATTCCACGTCAGTCAATGTTAAGGTGTTTGCCTATCCATCTGTTGTCTTCTGTCCCCAAGGTGTGTGGAGACAATGTATGGACTTCAGACTGTCCTTTCTACTAGATGACAGTTCTCTCACATGCATGTGCCCAGATGATAAAATATTAGTGGAAATCAGACACAGTTTGGAGCGTTGAGGTTCTTATTGCATAAATCACACACACAGCTGATTGTTAAGTATTTTCTACATCAGTTCAGAGCTTCTGCTGATCCCAGATAAAGAGACATTTATGTTGACAGTGTTGGCTGATAGGTAGATGGGGGACCAGGGAAGATGCTAGTTCATGCTGGAAGAACATTCCTCCGCAACCCAGCCGGCCGGTGTTCTCAGGCCCTCATTTGGTTTCACGAGCCGGATGAGCTTTCACGGGCCGAGATGAGCCTTAATGGTGAGATCTGGAAAGCAGCCTGGGCTTCTCATACAATGGGCTTTCAAAACCAACCTCCAGTCAATCTACCACTCTAAAGAGTCAAAACAGCATCTCAGTCTAAGCTGTGACATTATTCAGTCTGCTTAAAGCAACCAGCGCTCAGGCAGCCGGGTTCAGCTCCAGCCTTGAGCTACAGAGAATTATCGAGCTTCCTGATTAAGTGATGTCGCCCAAAGAACATCTGTTGCTATTACCAAGTTTTCATGAGCAATTCTCAACACAAAAAGAGACGGCCTTTACAGGCGGCACAGCTGCATGAGCAGGGCAGAGGAGAGGGTGGGATGGATGGGGGCGTCTCTGTGGCACAAAGATGGGAGGCTGCTGCAGGGCCTGTGTCCCCGCGATCTCTCTGCGCTGGTCGGCTGGGAGAAAGGTTGCAGGATGCCTCTGCCTTCTCCTGAGATGATGCTGTACAAACAAGCGCATCCTTCATGGTTCGATCAGTTCTGGTGTGGAATCAGTAGGCTGCGCTTGCCGTATGCATGACCCCTCCCACCCTTTCAGCCTTTCAACATAGCAGATGGTAAACTCAGTGACTGCCAGTTCTATCATAATGTGGTTGCAGAAAATAGAAAGCGAAGCAACACGAAGCCCCCGAGAGAGCGCAGCTGGGCTTGGGAGACAGCTTGTGACTGTGTGGGCAACTAGAGGTTAGCGCGTGCCGGACTCTACAGAATCGCTTCCCCCGCACCTTGGGCTGAGATCTGTTATTAACCAGAGTGTCTACCTGGCTCTTAAGAGCAGTTAGCACTGGCCTCAAGTCTTCCCTCTGGGCAGCTGGAACGGGCCTGCCTGTGAAGGCCACGCGTTATTTCTGACCAGGAAATGGGAGACTTGGTGGTGGTTGGTGTGTGACTAGGCAGTGCTGAGCCCCGTCCCTGTTTACATTCTCATCAAGTTTCTGTGAAAACTGGGCACCTAAGTGGGAACTGGATACGCCTTTAAATGGAATTTTGAGAGGCTCAGCGGGAGATTCAAATGCCTCAAAGTTACAGCCTGGAGGACTGTGTACTTGCAGAAGAGACAGGGTGAGACGGAGAGTCAACAAGGAAGTGCGCACCAGCTATGCCGCACCGGGTGATCAGGCCTGGATCCTCTGGAGGCCTCTGGTCTCGGCAGAAGTTTGGATTCTATTTGTGTCTTCTACTGTGCATTGTTGGAGGGGGGTGGGCAGCCTGGGAGGAGTTTGGGGGCGTGTCCAATGCAAACAGGCGTCAGTTACGAGGAACATTCCAGAAGCAGCTGGCGGGCAGTGTCCAGGTTGCTGGTTGGTATGTTCTTGTTGCTCTTTCATGTGTTAGAAACGGATTCGAGAATCCAGCGCTCTTGAAGACAACTTTTAATACACTAAAAAAACTGGCAACAACGAGTGTGGTTTATCTGTTAAACTGGAGCTAGGAACTAGGTGGGGCAGGTTGTCTTTTTACAGAGGATGGATTCCCACAGGGAGCCTTAAACATCCCGCCTTCTTTCTGGTGAATATCTTTGGTCCATTGACTTGTTTATGGGAGAGAAGGCTCTGCTAGGATCTGATGGTCAGCTTTAGTGACTCAGCCCTGTGCCCCTGCTGCATGTGTGGTGTACCCTGCAGACAGATGTGTGTGTGTGTGTGTGTGTGTGTAGTATTTCAGGCACGTGAATACCAGGTGTCACGCTCTGTCTCACTCCTCACTCTCCCAGTCTATATGTGTCCATCCTCCCATACCCAGCTCTTCCATGGATGCTGAGTGTTTGAATTCAGATTCTCAGGCTTACCTAGCGCTAAGCCGTCTCCCGTCTCCTATCCCTGAGACGGCTTTCAGCGCTTGGTGGTTCTTTTGTGGAGCAGGCCGTATGTATTCTCTTAAAGGAGGAATCCGTTTTAACTCAAGGATAGTCCATTGGTCTGCTACCAAGGAGATAATGAGCAGTGATGACTGTTTACCTTATAGAAAGTTCTAGAAGCTCAGCTGGGTACCATGCATGCATCTCTTACTAGGTGAGCAGTACCAACACTGGGGCTGTGGAGAGATTTTTAAAATTCACTTTATTTTTAGTTATGTATTTGTATGTCTTTGTGTGAGTGTGTGCATCCTAGTACAGTACCCTGGGAGGCCAGAAGAGGCCACCAGGACCCCGGAGCTGGGGTTCATCACGTGTGGTCTGCAAGGCATGGGTGCTGGGGACTGAGCCGGGTCCTCTGCCTGCAAGCGTTGCTCCAGCCCCCAAGAGATGCGGTGTCCAGGAGAGGCGGGAGGAAAAGTACTGGTGCGGTGTGTAAATTGCTTTTGCTCCTCACCTGGTCACAGCGAAATTTTATTGTGTGAATTTAATGTCTCTTTTTCTTTTTCATTTCAGTGTGACAAAATTAGGCAAGAACGAGATGAAGCTGTTAAAAAACTGGAAGAATTTCAGAAAAGTATGTAAGCATTTCTACTGGAGTAATAATCACTTGACTTTGGGGATTGTATGAGTGGATTGAGACCAAGCTGACTGAAGGTGTCCTGATCGTATCAGCAAAAGAAAAACAGTCTCATTTGGGGGGCAAAAAAGTGAAAGCAATGGAATAAGTATTAATAATCTATAAATGTCTTATAAAAATTTAAACTTGTGGTAAGAAAAGTTCGCTATGGAAAAAAAGAATCAAAGAAAAACAAAATTCATTTGTTACTTAGACTCCTTGAGAAAAGCCAAAGTTAGTATTTTGTATTTTATCCTGTGTGGCCTTTATGAAATATGTGTTTCTATAAAAAGTGCATATTTTAGATTCCGTTTTATAGCCTCCTTCTTTCAGTAAACAGTGTGTCTTTGTGTGTCCGCAGAAATACAGGTCATTTCTAATTGTTGTCTTTTTTTAGCCTGTAGTATATAATACACATACAAGTATATAAACATCGTAATGTCCTCTGCCCTTCCCTGCTTTCTAAGGGCCACCCCTTGCCACAGCTGCATTTGCAGTCTGTCATTTCATTGTATTATATTTTTGTTTATACTATATGGATCATGAAATAATATGAATAATGTAACTATATGAAGTATTTATTGGTGCATGCTTGAGGTATCATTTGTCATATACTTGTATTTATATATGTATATATAACTGTAATCGTTTTCACTACCCTGTGTAGTGTATGAATGTGTTGTGATATCATTTGTCATATACTTGTATTCATATACACAACTGTAATCATTTTCACTACCTTGTAGTGTTTGAATGTGTTGTGATTTGTTATTATTGCATCCTGCACATTTTTGGGCAGCTCGTTGTGCAAACATTATTAGCAATTACATATAATACATTATCTATATAGTAATAAGTGCTATAACTTTGTTCTCTTGTCATCGTTTCTATTTTAGGGGATGGGGTTTCGAGACAGAGTTTCTCTGTGTAACAGCCCTGGCTGTCCTGGAATTTGCTTTGTAGGCCAGGCTGCCTCATCTGCTTGCCTCTGACTCCCGAGTGCTAGGATTAGAGGCATGTGACCACTGCCCTGCTAAATGTTTCTATTTTTTAAAGTACTGTCAATAATGCTGTTTAGTTTCATAGGTTCATTCAAGAAAAAGGAATTGTGCCAGGGATTTATATCGATATGGGCATATAGCTACCAAAACTTCATTGCGTATTTGTAAGTGTACTCTAGCAGGGGAGATCTTATTTCCATTGTTCTAAATAGAGGATGGAGACGCAGTTGGGTCGTATAGCTCCTGCCTAGCACGTGTGAGGAGGTTTGAGTCCCAGCACTTCAAATCAATCAATTCCTATCAATCTATGGAAGGAGACTATAGGAGACAATGAGTGTGTCCATGACCTCCATGGGACAATGGTTTCGTGAAGGATTTTTTTATCCCCCACTCATCAAGTCGTGTATATTAATTATATAAACTACTTACTCATCACTTAGACCTCAGTAAAGTGGTTAAGGAACATGCCAAGAGCAATTACCATTTTCTGGAGTTTGGAGAGATTGGAAACACTCAGACTGAGTTATATCCTCAGTGAAGCAATAGTAATTTTCTTCCAGATTTTTACTGTTATTTTCTATATGACATAAATCTGTTAATTTATCCACAAAGTCAGGACATAGATGTTCAGATCCCAAAGTGTCATATGCGAATATGTTGTGTGCAAAGAACCAGACATTGCAAGAAAATAACCCTCTCCCTTGCAAGCTGGACCTTTCTAGATTGTTCTGCAGAGGCTCCAATGTCAGGAGACAGGTACCAACACAGTCAGCCCTCAGCAAGACATTTTACCCCTCTGAAAAATGAAACACCTGTCCGATGCAATGGTTCAACAGCCTGTTCGTCTCATCGTCTCACCACAACAAAGACCATCACAGGGTAATCTCGTGGGTATCGCTGTCTGTGGAAGACCAGAGACTAGGGCAGAAACACCGCTTTCTCTCACGTAGGACTGATAGCATCCAAATGAATACACTGGGAAAGAGCAAGCCCATGGTATTGTGGCTAGTTAGCATGCTTGAATTATTGATAGTGGAGCGGTGTGCTGTGTGAAGTGGCCTGGCTCCGGTTACTTAGGCTTCAGTTTGCACAGCATGTTTTGATACAGGTAGGCGGTAGGTATTTGCCTCCTGTATTCAGCAAGAACGAAAACAACTTCCCCCACGTTGCTTTCACCTACCACGTCCCTTCAAAAGTGGCTTTTCCTCTAAAGACGCTGATCGTTCTAGGAGCAACTCAGATTAGGACCTGAAAGGATGCATTGAAATGCTAACACAATAGTCGCTATTGTTAGATGCGTTTAATTTTTACTTTTATTAAGCCTGGTTAGTTAAAGTCCGAATGGCAGGAAGTCAGAATGTGAATTCTCTAAAGATTATGTTTGTACACTAATTGTGAGTGTGTGTACCCATGTGGAGGTCAGAGGTCAACCTGTGGGTGTCGGTTCTCTCGACCATGTAGGTTCCAGGATCAAACTCAGGTCATCAAGATTAGTGGCAAGTTCCTTTACCTACTGAGCAATTCTGCTGGCCCAAAATGTGATTTCTATTTTTTTCTCTCTCTTTTTTCGTTTTTGTTTGTTTGTTTGTTTGTTTGTTTTTTGAGACAGGGTTTCTCTGTAGCTTTGGAGCCTTGTCCTGGAACTCACTCTTGTAGACCAGGCTGGTCTCATACTCACAGAGATTCACCTGCCTCTGCCTCCTGAGTGCTGGGATTAAAGGCGTGCACCGCCATCACCCAGCCAATTTCTAATTTTTTCTCTCCATTTTTCAAGACATGGTTTCTCAGGGTTTCTTGGCTATCCTACTATTCACTTTGTAGACCACACTGGCCTCAAACTCACAGAAATCTTCTGCCTCTTCTTCCCAAGCACTGGGATCAGAGGCGCATGCCACCTCCCAGCTAAATGTGAATTCTTTACTCAGTCTTAAAGAGAGAATGGGAATAGTAGAGTTTTATTTCTGGAGGGCTAAGGATGTATCTCTGTTGGTAAAGTGCTTGCCTAGAATGCTCCAAGTTGTAGGTTTTATTCTTTGATGCCATGTAAAAATGAGGCCTGGTCATGCAGGCCTGTAATCCCCATCCTCAGGGAGGCAGAGGGACTGGAAGTTCAAGGTCATCCTTGGGTTGAGTTTGAAGCCCTTCTATTTCAAGACCCGGCCTCAAAACAAAGGAAAATTTTATTTTTTTAAAAGTTGAATTTGAGGTAAATAGTTCATGGCTTTGAACAGACTTTGAGATTTCGAAGAGAACATTACTGATTTCTTCAGTGTGGGCTCTATTGGTCATGAGCCCATGTGGCCTTGAACAAGTTTCTGCATTAGTAAATTTGGGGTGAATTACTAAATTTGAGTGAAAAAGAAAATATGCATAAAAGAGCTCACCCCTGCTGATGACGGCACACATCTTTAATATCAACACGAAGGATGCGGAGGACAGCCTGGTCTACAGAGCAAGTTCCAGGACAACCAGGGCTACAGAGAAACTCTCACTCCAAAACAAAACAAAGCAAAACAGAAACGAAAAAGGAAAGAGCTCGCCCTGCGAGCTGGGATAGAATAGGTGCTCAAAAAATGCCGCTTGCTGCCATGGCATCCAGCCTCTGACGTCATCAGACTGCCAGGTCGATGCTCACCCCCTGAATGTGGAGCTCCTGCGGCTGTATGGGTTTGCTTGGCTGCCCTGAAATGTCTGTCACGCTTACCCACCAGGTCTGCCTCCTGAGGACGCCAGGCGAGGGCTCTGCCAGGGCCCAGGCTTCCTCAGCCTGGCTTGGCTTTCCTTTCCTAGGGTAACTACAACTCTGGTCATGGCTTCATGTTGTTCTTAGCCTTCTGCCAGTTCATCCTGAGCCTGTCTCTGAGTTTCTCCACACAAAGAGGGAAGCCATGTGCCCACAGTAAAGTCCCTTCATATGCTGTAGTGATAGACCCTGGGTTGTGTTTAAGGCTGCACGTGTTTTTCTGCATGGGTTCTTCCTTGGTTCTTCTCATGCCACGTGAGAGCTTGTCTGGGAGCCAAGCATGTTTCTCAGCTGGGAGAACACTTGGCTTGTATGTAGGAGACCCTGGGTTTGATCCCTGAAACTATACGAATCAGGTGTGGTGTGCAGGTCTGTCATCACCTCAGCATTTAGGAGGCAGAAGCAGCTGCATCAGAAGTTTAAGTTCATCTTTGGCTACACAATGAGTCTGAGATCCCATCTAAAAACAAAACAAAATGGAACAACATTGACAGCAAAAGCCCCACTGCTTGTAGCAACAACAACAACAATAACAAAAATCTTTTTTAAACAATCTGGTACTGAAGAAAAGAGTATATTCAGGGCCTGTACTTCAAAGAGCCTGCGGGTTGCTCTGTTGTGGAAAGGACTTGCTGAAGCAACAAGATCTTCGGAGTTGACAGTCTCAACTGTAACATGTTTTAGAAGGACCACGGAAATCTGGAGTGTCCTTAGAATGGGTTTGAGGGGGCCTTATCGGTCAGCGCTGCACTGAGAAAGGATTACTTTACCCCTGGGTCCCAGTGTTCTCAGATAAAATGCCAGGATTGCATCTACTTTGTAGGGATGTTTCTGAGAACTCATGGGAACACACATCCTAGGACAAGGCCAGACACAGGCCCGGTAAATGATAAGCAGTTCTGTAGCAGATCGGCATCCATCTTCAGCTTTTCAAACCAAAGGGCCTACTTTGTAGGTAGTGTTGTTCAAAGTGCAAGAGAACCAGACATACATGAACCCAAATCCATGTTTTACAGCCGGATGTGGTGATGCATGCCTGTAATTCCATCGCTCACAGCACAGACGAGACCATAGCCATGACTAAGACTTGTCTGGTCTAAAGAGCAAATTCTGGGACTTTATTAAAAAAAAACAATAAAATCCCATTTTAATAAAGTACATGTTTCGTAGAGGACGAGAATTTGTTAAGTAGACCCCCAAGCCCTACAGTGTGATGTATTCTCTGGTGCTGTATATAAGAGTGCAGTATTCTGAAGTCATAGATAAAGAGACATGAACTTTGTTAATTCAACCAGAATGGTAGAAATAACAGCCAGTGTACCTTTGTTATACATGTGAGTTCTTAAGCCTTAATTTTATTGAGTTTCATTTATTTTTGAGGTGAGGTCTCATGTATCTCACTCTGGCCTTGAACTCCTCATAGATGAGAATGACCTTGAACTTCTGGTCTTTCTACCCCACGAGAGACAGGATTACATTGAGTGCCGTTTTCCCAGAGATGCTGGAGTTGGGATCCAGGACTTCCTGTATGCTAGGAAACACTCTATCCATGGAGCTACATCCCCAGACCTTAAAGGCTTTTCTTAGGAAATTTTTCAAAGCGATAGAAAAATGAGAAGATAGCACCATGAGCCCCTTCTGTATCCACGACCCAGCTGGTACCATCTCAAGTCCTTGTTGCTCACACGCTCACCTGACTGAGTGCATACAATGAAGCCAGTGTTAGTCTTTGTATTGCTTTAAAATTTGCTGACAATGAATAGCTTACTATGAATTTTTGTTTGCTTCGAAAGCATAACTACAACCTTAGAGCCCCTTTCCTATCTATCTTTCTCTTTATTTCTTCTTCTTCTTCTTCTTCTTCTTCTTCTTCTTCTTCTTCTTCTTCTTCTTTTTTCCTGAGACAGGCTCTCACTGTGTAGTCCTAGCCGACCTGGAACATACTGTGTAGACCTGGCTGGCCTAAACTCAGAGATCAGCCTGCATCTGCCTCCTGACTGCTGGAGTTGAAGATGTCTATCACTGGTCCCTGCTGGCCTAGTTTTTCTTTATTAAACATTGTATTATACAAAAATGGAATATCATAGGTGAAGTGTCCGATAGTCATAGATAAAAGTTCCAATTATTAAATGAATAGCTAAAGATTTTTTTTAAAGGATTCTTAGAAAAGGACAAATAAGGCCAGGCCAGATTGCTCAGTAGATGAAGGTGCCTGCCTTCCTCCAAGCCCAATGACCTGAGTTCAATTCCCGGGACCTCCATGGCAGAAGGAGAGAGCCAACTGCAGCAGGTTGTCCTCTGACCTCCACACTGTGCTGTGGTTGCACACACACAAACATACACATATATATAACAAAATTAAAACAAAAGCACAAAGTCAGAACTACTTCTGTTTTCTGTCATGTGGCCTGAGATTTGGATTTGGAAAGGATGCCCTCCCTTTAATAGATATAAATGGCCCTTGTTGCATATTCTCTGAACCAGGGATACAATTGATAAACAGATCTCTGTGCTATCAGTTTGCATTGAGGGGAGTTTCCGAAACTAAAAATTGTGGCACAGTTTAAAATGTGCTGCTGCTTCCCTCCCTGGGAGAGGGATACCCCTCCCCTGCCAGACAGAGTGTACCCGGTGTCTGAAGAAGCAAGGTAAACCACAGGACAGCGTTTTACAAAATGTTCAGAAAATACGGGCTGCTCCTCCTTGTTATGTTTTGCTAGGCCTAAGCCTCTCGACTGCAGAATGATTTTTTTCCTTACTTTCATGAGCAAGAATGTTATTGAATAAAAAGTCAAATTCCTATGAAAAATGCAGAGTGTTTATGTTTTTGTTATGAGACTAGAAATACCAGATTGTGGCAGGAGATGTCAAGTAGTTAAGGCTAAAAAAATTCAAAGTAATATTTGATGTTGTAAAAATTGTATAGGTTTCTTTTCTCTTTCCTTCACATTTTTTGAAGAACCTACCTTGTAAACATAGTGATAAAATGCCAGGAATATTAGGATTTTAAGGAAATAATAGAGCCTATTATTTAAACTACAATATAAAAGGCAATTACATTGATGAAGAGCTACATGGGCTTTGTGTGTGTGAATAAACTTGGCCCGTGTTCAGCTTCTATTTGTTTCTCTGGTATAAACACATATTGTGTGTGATTCCAGTTTAATGGGGACCCGTTTGTATGCCAAGCAGCTGCATTTTAGGACCTATTGCGTGATTTCATAGCTCTCTGGAAATTGGTTCTATTCAGGACAGGAGATAGAAGAGGACAAGGGGGGTAGTGTGGGGGGGGAGCTTCAACACACAATCATTTCTTTTCAATTGGAGCCAGAAAGGTTGATGGCAACATGACCATTGTGTTATAATGATAAGACCACTAAGGCCTCTGTACCTCTCATCACGGCTTTCACTCCAGAGCAGATACAATTTAATTCACTGCTCCGTCAGCAATGCTGACACCATTATGCCGTCTGTCTCCACAGTTATAATCACTGTCCTCTGAGAAATGCGGCTGAAATGATCTTGAGCAGTCAAAGAAACTCTCAATTAAGGCTGCCACTTCCAATGTGTCAGATTGTGTCTTATGCACTTGGTACAATTTTCACCTCCAATCCTGTTTATTTACAATGTCTACCAGTAATTACGCTTAACGTGTCATTTAGTGAGGGGGGCCCCTGCCAAGCCAATTGTTGGGTGCTGCAGCACCATTCAGTGGGAGTTTCTCGAAGTCAATGCCATCAGCAGCTTTTAGGCCCCGATGGGATGCGGTAGTCGCGTTGATAATGCAAGTATCGCGCTCATCAAGTCATAATTAGATGCCACTCAAATGTGCCACTTGTAATAACAGTGTTGATTCATGTTTTTCTCGGTGACTGCAACTACTAATTAGTTAAGTGGTTTTTGGTTGGCCCGCATTTGCAACAGATTATTACCCCTGAAAAAATGTCAAGGTTAGAGATGTTTCTGGCCATTTAGTTCTGCTTTATGAATTTGAATATTAACATAATAAGAACTTTGGACAGACTTAGGAAGTAATACATTTTTTGTATTTAATTTAGAAAGAAAAAATTTTCCCCCTGAGTTTAATCATAATTGCAGGTTAATTAAGCTTAAATGAAGCGAAAGTAATCTGTCTTTGTGTTAGATGAGCCCAGGGCTCTTTGCTAACTTTGTTGGGTTTCACATTTGGGTGTCCTTTAATTTTTTTTTCTCCTTATGCCAAACAAATGGAAGTCAGTCTACATATGTAGAGTTAGGGTTGAGATTCTGAGATTTTTTTTTCTTCTGACTAGAAATGTGGGTGGGAAAATTTACATTTTTTTTCTTGCTTAATCTTCAAAATATCATTCCAGGTCTGAATTAACATGTCTTTAAATCTCAATTTGCATAAAGCAGCAACCAAAAAAAATCTAAAGATTAAAATAAATTTCAAGTGTTGGCAAAATACCAAGTAAAATTTGATTTTTCTTCTTCTCCTAATGGTACTTTGCTTTGCGATAAAAAATTTATGAGTACCTGTTTTCTCATCACATGGCTGATAAGTGTTGGCGCTACACTTTTCTGACCTGTAGTTGAAGAAATAACAGGAACTTTTTGTCATTATTGAAGATGAGCATCACAACACTTAGCTAGTCATCCACGTTACTAAGCAGCTCCTTTTTCATATTAGACCCACAAGTTTTGTCTAGACTGACCAAAAGCTACCATAGTGTCACTTTTTACTTATGGGAGCTTCTTTTGTTTACTTGAGTATATGTTTATTGCCATGGAAACAGCAGCATAAGAAACAAACACTTTAGAGGCAGGAGAGCCAGCTCAGTCAAGGTAACACACTTGCTGGGCAAGCACGAGGACCCACGTTTGATCTCCAGCACCCCACAAAAAGCCAGGCGTGGTGGCATGTGCCTGTAATCTCAGCGCTGGGGAGACAGCGACAAGGATCTCCCTTCCATTCACCAGACAGAGAACCTCACTCAGTCAGCAAGCCCCAGGCCAGTGGGACACTCTGCACACCCTGCTTTATGAAAACAGGGTGGATAACGTTTGAGGAATGAATCCTAAAATTGGCCTGTGGCTTTCACATGCATGTACACACATATACACACAGATGAGAGAGACAGACATTCAGATGTCTGTCTTTTAAATTAAGACAAAGTCTTATAAAATTTTACGTATGTAATAGTTGAAGTTTGTACTTGGTGTGTTTTTCTTTCTACATACATACATTAGATGAGATTTAGTCAAAGGCGGCTTCTGAGGAACTTTTAATCATGGCCAAAGGTCTAGCTTTGGGAAGAATTGAAGCATTCTTGGTCATGGGGCAGTGTGTGGGCTTCTGGAATAGTTGACTAATCTTTGAATGCTGAGCCTCTTTTTCCTCTTCATTCCTAGTTTCTCACATGGTCATAGAGGAAGTGAATTTCATGCAGAACCATCTTGAGATAGAGAAGACGTGTCGGGAGAGTGCTGAAGCCTTGGCAACAAAGGTGAGCTGTGTAAGCCAGAGTTGCGCTTGTTGGTCTTCTAAGGAGCTGCGTTTCTCCTGCTCTGTTTCTAATTCTCTGCCCACTCGTGCTCTGAGAGGGAGGCGTAAAGTCCCAGATCCCGTAGCATGATTCTGTAAGCATCTGCCTGCATAGAAGCCCTTTTCTGATTATTAAAGCAGACTCTGTGTGTGTTTGTGTATGCATTGTGTGTATGTGGGTGCTTGTGAGTATATGTTTTATATGTGTATATTTGTGTGTGTGTGCTTGTGTGTGTGTCTGTGTGTGGGTGTTTGTGTCTGTAGTGTGGGTGGGTGCTTGTGTGTTGTGGGGGGGGTGCTTGTGTGTGTGTGGGGGGTGCTTGTGTGTGTTTTGTTTGTGTGCGTGCGTGTGTGTATGGGTATGTGTGTGTGTGTTCTCAGCCCTGTGCCCATCTGACCTGGGAGGAGCAATCCGTGGGGCAGACTGCTAGGCTAGCCTTTCCCACTGCCTAGCCATGTGGTTACACCGCTGCACGGACCTGGTGCTGCACACACAGCTCTGGGCATTTTCTGCTGGAGTCTGATGAGAGAGTCAGCCTGAGCCTTCCATTTCAGGTGGTTATTTGTGAAAGCAGAGGGAGGGCATGTGGAAGGTGACCTCCATTGCGCCACTGATTGCCTCTGGCTGATGATTTTACCAAGTGTGTAATTTTCTATATTCTGTCTCATCAGAATTACATTATTATTAAAGAATGTTTTTATCTCTGTCTTATGTATTTTGGGTAAAAAGCGTCCATCAGAAAATGGATTACAGCAATTTCCAACCAAATTTCATTAGTGATGCTGGTTGTGTCCCCCACCCCCCACTCCCATACCACTCACCTCCGAAGAAATACTTTGGATGTGACTGAAGTCCTGCTACCGATAAATAAATAAATAAATGTATCTAATTTGTATGCATTAGCAGTGTGCTTGCTAACGGTATCTGCTTAATTGTTTGCATAGTGACCTGTACTAGGATCCATAAGATACTGAATCAGAGCGTAGCAAGGACCATGAATCTCCCTGTGCAACTTCTTTCCTGGTACTGGTCTAATGCATGCATAGTATTACGGGTCGCTGCTTTGAAAGCACGGATAGAATGGGCACGTTTACATCGCTTTCAATCTCCCTAGCACTTCAGTCCCTGATCCTGGGTGCTCTTTTCACTCCCGTACTGCTTCTGGGATGAGCAGAGACACAATGTATTTGGATGAGGTTGATTTTCCCGAATCTTCTCCGTGCCCAAGGGTGTCTCTGTGTTACATACATCCAGATGAGTATACCCCTGCCTCTTAGGACTGGCAGGGGTATGGAAAGCAGGAGCTTCGGATCAGCATGTGCACACTTGTCTCATTTCTAGGTGCATCATTTGGGGCATATGAGACTCTGAGCAGGCTAGCTCTGCTCTCTGGTCATCCCTTCTGGGTGACAAGGTGGACAGAGGTTACAACATTTACGGTGTAACTTCTTCAAGATGCTCTGAAATTGTTGGTCCAAACATAGCCTTCTTTAAACATTATTTTATCCCTTTTGTATTCTTTGTGTTTGCATATTTGTCTGTGTATATGCTTATATGGGTATGTGTGTGTATATATGTGTGTGTACCCGTGTGTGTGTGTATATATGTGTGTACCCATGTGTGTGTGTACCCGTGTGTGTGTACCCGTGTGTGTGCAGGTATGCCTGTGCATATGTGTCTGTGTATATGTTTATATAGGTATGTGTGTGTGTGTACCCGTGTGTGTGTGTACCCGTGTGTGTGTGTACCCGTGTGTGTGTGTGTATGTGTGTGTGGGTGTGTACCCGTGTGTGTGTAGGTATGCCTGTGCATATGTGTCTGTGTATATGTTTATATAGGTATGTGTGTGTGTACCCGTGTGTGTGTGTACCCGTGTGGGTGCAGGTATGCCTGTGCACATGTGTCTGTGTATATGCTTATATAGGTGTGTGTATGTATATGTGTGTGTGTACCCGTGTGTGTGTATATGTGTGTGTGTGTGTATATGTGTGTGTGTGTGTACCCGTGTGTGTGTGTGTGTACCCGTGTGTGTGTATATGTGTGTGTGTATACCCGTGTGGGTGCAGGCATGCCTGTGCACATGTGTCTGTAACCCAGGGGTCAACTTTGAGCATTAGAGCATTTCCCTCTGTCACTTTTGGTCTCTCACGGAACCCGGAGCTGTTTTAGCTGCTCTGGCTGGCCTGCAAGTCCTCCGCCTGCGTGTCATCACCTCCCCAGCACTGGAGTCAGTCACGTTCCACTCTACCCACTGTGTTACCCATGTGCTGAGGACCAGAGCTCCATTCTTTATGCGTTTACTGCTAGCACTTTGCCCAACAGCCCGTCCATCTTCCCAGCAAGCCTCTTGTTTTAACAAGTGACTTTGGTGAGAAGCTTCATCCCTGTGAGCTGTAATTGTCTTTCTTCAATCGTCAGGGCTTTCTTAGGACTGTTCCATGGCGAGGTATGGTTGTAGGCATTAGTAGGTTGCAAAGCCGCCAGGTGACAGGTGGTTTATGTCTGCTCATCTGTCACTGTGCTCTCTGCCCCTAAGCCTCATCTTATAATGGGCCCCTTAGTGCACGACATTCTGATCCATAAGAAGTCTTTTCTAAAGTAGACACGTAGTTTGTTTTTGAGGATCTGTGACGAACTCTTGGTACCTGAAGAAAGAAAATTAAAAATGGAGCTAAGGGCCTAGAGTGATGACTCAGTGGTTAAGAGTGTGCTGCTCTTCCAGAGGACCCAAGTTCAACTCCCAGCACCCATATAGGCAGTTCATATAGAATCCCAGCTGCGGGGGGATTTATGGGAACATGTGTTCTCTGCACATACCCTCTAGATACATACACACAAAATTAAAAATAATAAAAAGAAAAGTTTTTGTTGCTGTTGTTGCTTTTTCTTTGTTTAATTTTTTTTCTCAAGACAGGGTTTGTCTGTGTAGTCCTGGCTGTCCTGGAACTCACTCTGTAGACCAGGCTTGCCTTGAACTCACAAAGATCCACTTGCCTCCATGTCCCGAGTACCGGGATTAAAGGTGTGCACCACCTCCTGACCAAATGGGACATTCTTATGGTACAATTTGACCTCGTCAATCTCTTACGAGTGTGGCTCCTCTGTTTTGCTAAGGTATGCAGGCGATGTTGGTAAGTGACCCTGTATTTGAGTCTGACCCACATCTATTTAGTTACCCCCTTCTTTGTGCACTGTGCCCAGTGTAACCACTGTGTAAACTTCTATATAGTAGCGAGTTCAGCTAGTGTGGGGTGAAGGCAGGTTTACTTTTGCCTTGGGATTTAGAGAATTTCAAATGAATACACAGGATCACCTCTACAACCAAGACCAATGATGATGCTGGGATCTGTTCCCTAAAATGCATGAATTTGGACTCCTCAAATGTCTATGTATGATCCCTGAGATTTCATTTGTTTAAATCTTGTATTTTTCTTTCAGAGGATGAGAGTGGTCTGGGGCTCTGGGCTCCCTGCCTCTCTCTGCGTATTGCTTGCTTTAGGATTTTACTGCAGGATCCCTTCTGCCCTCAGTCCTGTAGTGGAGGGTGGCTGGCGTCACCTCTCATGGTCAGACATACAGAAACTCTTTTTTTTTCCTCCAGCATTCATATTTCTAGAGAAAAGATCTGATTGGCTAACTGTGGGTTGTGTGTACTACTTCTGGTTTATTAGCTGTGGCCAATGACATTGTCTTCCCACAGAAACCGGGTGAACATAAAGGAAGGGGTGTAGTAATACGGGTGGCGGGCCTGCTTTCCGTCCCGCCCGGCTCCCGCACAGCTAGCTTTACACCAGAAATAACAACACACAAACTGTATTCATTTAAACACTGCTTGGCCCTTTAGCTCTAGCCCTTACAGGCTAATTCTCACATCCCGATCAACCCATCTCTAATAATCTGTGAGCACCGGTCTTACCGGGAAAGGTTCAGCATGTCTAACCTGGCGGCTTGCTTCATCGCGTGTGTCTGCCCGGAGCCAGGAGCATGGCGTCTCTCTGAGGCGTCTGCTCCAGAGAGGAGAGCTGTGGAGTCTGAGCTCACTTCCTCTTCCTCCCAGCGTTCTGTTCTGTTTACTCCTCCCACCTATCTTCTAACCAATGAGAGCCAAGCAGTTTCTTTTTATTTAACCAATGACCTTCCTCCATCAAAGGGGAGCTGGGAAAACAGACCTGTATTCGATATTCTCAGCACAATATCAAATAGAAAATTTGCTTGAAATAAAGTGATTTATATTAAGACTATTAGGAGCTAGAAATTCTGGTACTTTATCTAAATTCCTTATGTTTCTTTCTTCTTCATTTGTGTGTGCGTGTGTGTGTGGTGTTCTATGAGTGTGGCTGTACTCACGCCATAGCCTGCATGTGTAGTGTGTGTGTGTATGTGTGTGTGTTTGTGTATGTGTGTGTGTTCTATGAACGTGGTTGTACTCACGCCATAGCCTGCATGTATGTGCATGTACATGTGTGTGTATGTGTTCTATGAACATGGCTGTACTCACGCCATAGCCTGCATGTGTGTGTGTGCGTGTACGTGTGTGTGTGTGTATGTGTGTGTGTGTGTGTATGTGTTCTATGAACGTGGCTGTACTCACGCTATAGCCTGCATGTGTATGTCAGAGGACAACTTTTGGGAACTAGTTCCCTTCGTTTTTACCATGAGTTCTGGGGATGAACCGTAAAGGCCAGAAGAGGCTATCCGACCCCTACAGCTGGGTACAGGTTCTCAGGTTTAAGAACTTTTACCCCCGACTCTCTCCAGCCCCCTTTGTATTTCTTAATGTTTAAAACCAGCATTTCCACTCACTGCCGCTGTAATCCAGGAATGAGACCTCACTTAAAGGAATAAACTTAATATTAAAACATGTAAGTAATTTATTTATTGACTGAATTTACCTGTTACATCCTATGTGAATGTCAATGCATATGTAGCACAAAAAACACACTTAGTTCATTTATTGTTTACAAATCCAAGATACTCATTTGATGACTGGTAAAATCACCATTCTTTTCTATTTCATTTTTTAGCTAAACAAAGAGAATAAAACACTGAAAAGAATCAGCATGTTATACATGGCCAAACTGGGACCAGACGTCATAACAGAAGAGATCAACATTGACGATGACGACCCTGCCACCGACACGGACGGTGCAGTCGAGACTTGTGTATCGGTTCAGTGCCAGAAACAAATCAAAGGTGGGATTCCGCTGTTTCTGCCAGACAGTGCTTCAGGTCTCTGACGGCACAGCAGACTCTCAGGGGGAGTTTTGAAAACACATGGGGCTGGGGAGATGGCTCAGTGGGTCAGAGTACTTGCTAAGTAAGCATGAGGAGCCAAGTTCAAATTCCCAGCATCCATGTAAGAGCCTACATAGATGTACATGCCTGTAATACCAGAACTGGGAGGTGTGGCCACAGGAGGATAACTGGGACTTGCTAGCCAGCCAGTCTGGCTAGGACAGCAGCGAGCTGCAGGCTTCCAGGCTTGACACAGGCCCTGTTTGGGAGGGATGAGGCCTAGAATGAGAGGGCAGGACAAACTGACTTCCTCCTTGGCCTTTATACACGCATGAGCACACATACATCGTGCACATACCCTGGAAGAATTTTTCAGAGTACTGTTGGCTGGGTCCTACACCAAAACTTCTGACTTAATTAGCCAGGGAAGCCAGGAGAGCTGAGTAAGAATGTTGTTCCTCTCTTGTTTGGTGGGTTGCTTTCATGTTTGGAATGAGGCACCCTCAAAAGTGTGGCCTGGCTGGAAATGGGAGTCTCTGTAACTTTAAGAACTTGAATCATGGCTTCATTTTCATTTTTAAAATTTATTTTATATATATATATATATATATATATATATATATATATATATGAGTTTTTCACCCGCATGTATGTGTGTGTACCACGTGTGCAGTGTTATGACACACTATGGTTGAAGCTTTCTCTCACTTTGCTGGCGGTATAGCTGGGAATATGGCGAGAGTGTATCATGTGTAAAGGGCAAAATTCAATGCCCAGCACCGAAGTGTGTGAGTGTGTGTGTGAGTATGTGTGTGTGTGTGTGTGTGTGTGTGTGAGAGAGAGAGAGAGAGAGAGAGAGAGAGAGAGAGAGAGAGAGAGAGAGTGTTATTTGGGTCTCTGTTGTAATCATGGAAAGAGATCTTTTGTTAAGATGCTGGAAAACAGGTGCCCAATTCAATAGCTAACATGCGGCTCAGTACATGTTTAGAAGTCGGACTTATTATTTTGCAGGGAGACAGAATTTCAGATGGAAGTGTAAGGAGGAGAGGACGCTCCCTGACTTCACTGGGCTCCTCAACTTCTTACATTAAGACGAAATAGAGTGCAATGGTTGGGAGAGGGGGTGTCAAGGCCTCCCTCTGCCCATTGTTCTCCCTTCTGAGTCTTGGACAATATGGCCTCATGTTCTTTCTCTGGAATTAATCAGCTGCTGGAGAGAGCGACTTAGAACTGAGTTCATGAAAAAAAAAAAAGTAATGATGTAATGGGTTTCTTGTAGCACACTGTCACTAAATCGGATAATAATGGTGAAGGAGAACGCCCATAACTCTGGACAGGAAATTGCTTGCTTATGTTTCTGTCTTCAGCCCAGCGGTGGTGCTGCGCACCATTAATCCCAGCACTTGGGAGGCAGAGGCAGGAGGGTCTCTGAGAGTTTGAACCAGCCTGGTCTACAAAGCAAGCTCCAGGACAGTCAGGACTGTTATACAGAGAAGCCCTGTCTCAAAAACAAAACAAAACAAAACAAAAAGATTTCTGTTTTCTCAAACCTTGAATCTCAGGTTACCTATGCAGCTGTCTGTTGATTCTGTTTTCTCAAACCTGAATCTCAGGTTAACTATGCAGCTGTCTGTTGATGCTGTGGGTTTTGATCCCTTTTGGGGTCAAATGACCCTTTCACAGGGGTCACCTAAGACCATTGGAAAACAGTAGCAAAATTACAGTTATGAAGTAGCAATGGAAATGATTTTATGATTGGGAGTCACCACAACACGAGAAATTGTGTTCAAGGGTCACAGCCTTAGGAGGGTTGAGAACCACTGCCTGTGGCCATTGAGAAACGGAAGAGAATTTGATGTAGTTTGTCTCTGCTGAAAGCCTAAGTTTTTTCATTTTTTAAAATGTCAGGTAGTCTTTTAGATTGTGAGTTTTTGATAAATTGCAAAGAAAACTCACTTTGGTCCCTTTAACATAGTGAGATTATTGAGACTATGCTGTGTGAGTTACTATGTGGCTGGGGTGGGATTCCATGTGGCATTTCCATTGTCCCTTGGTTTTTATTTCCCTTAAATTAATTCTTAACCTTGACCACAAACTGCATTCTCAGTTCTTTTGACCAGATCCCTATCTTCTCTTAAAACTAAACTTATTTCAGGTGCAGCCATTATGGAAATCAGTACAGAGGTTTCCCAAAATAAAAACTAAAAAGATAAAGGAGAGCAACCAGGCGACACAGCCATGTACATACCCGAAGGGCCCTGCATCTGTTACGGAGACGGGCACATCTGTGTCTACTGCTGCTGTAACCACAGCAGCAAGGAACCAGAAGTAGCTGTCCATCTTTGGATGAACAGAATGTGGCAATGGGGTAATATAACCCTGGGACTTTATGCAGCTGTAAGGGAAAGTGATGCCGATATGACCTTGGGGTAAAGTGCTCTCTCCTCCAGGGTGATGGCCTGAGATGGGATCTAACCCATGTCAAGATGGACAGGGTAGCATATGTCTGTAATCCCAGCACTCCTAGGACACGAGAGTCAGAGACAGGTGAATGGGTTGTCTAGCCTGGCCTGCTCAGAGGTAAACGGGAACCAACCTCAGCTCAAACAGGTTGGAAGGTGGCTAACCTGCGCCCTGAGCTGTACCTGCTTCTGCATATGTGTTAGCGTGTGTATACACGCAGTCACGTGTGTGCTAGCGTGTGCATACCCGCAGTCACGTGTGTGTTAGCGTGTGCATACCCGCAGTCACGTGTGTGTTAGCGTGTGCATACCCGCAGCCACGTGTGTGTTAGCGTGTGCATACCCGCAGCCACGTGTGTGTTAGCGTGTGTATACCCGCAGTCACGTGTGTGTTAGCGTGTGTATACCCGCAGTCACGTGTGTGCTAGCGTGTGCATACCCGCAGTCACGTGTGTGCTAGCGTGTGCATACCCGCAGTCACATGTGTGTTAGCGTGTGTATACCCGCAGTCACGTGTGTGTTAGCGTGTGTATATCCGCAGTCACGTGCGTGTTAGCGTGTGTATATCCGCAGTCACGTGCGTGTTAGCGTGTGTATACCCGCAGTCACGTGCGTGTTAGCGTGTGCATACCCGCAGTCACATGTGTGTTAGCGTGTGTATACCCGCAGTCACGTGTGTGTTAGCGTGTGTATATCCGCAGTCACGTGCGTGTTAGCGTGTGTATACCCGCAGTCACGTGCGTGTTAGCGTGTGCATACCCGCAGTCACGTGTGTGTTAGCGTGTGTATACCCGCAGTCACGTGTGTGTTAGCGTGTGTATATCCGCAGTCACGTGCGTGTTAGCGTGTGTGTACCCGCAGTCACATACATGAACGTGCACACACATATGCACACAATAGAAAGGAAAATGGAATTATGGATGGCAGAAAAAAGAGCGGAACTGGAAATGTTATTTTAAATGAGGTAACTAAGGCTCGAAAAGACAAATGCCATGCATTCTGTCTTGTTTTTAGATTCTAGCATCTCATTCTCTCTTTGTGTGTTTGTAAGGAAATGAAGGTAAGAAGGTGACATGAAGTTAGACAGAGGTTCGTGATGGGCAAAAATGGTGTCGTAAGCAGTGTGGGTGCTGAAAGACTTAAGGGGAGCCCTGGGGGCTGAAGGGAACAAGTGGGGAGTAGAGAGGCATGTGTTGGGGTGGAGAATGAATCAAAACAAAAGATGAATGAAAATGCCACAAGGAAGCCTGTTACTTTGCCAATTAAAAAGCAAAATGAAGTTTATTTTAAATTTCCTTCCTTTAAAATGGCAGAACTCCGAGATCAAATTGTGTCTGTCCAAGAAGAAAAGAAGGTGCTAGCCATTGAACTGGAAAATCTCAAGAGCAAACTTGTGGAGGCGATGGAGGAAGTAGGTACCTCAGGCCTGGGAGGCCAAGTCCTTGGTTTTTGAACTGTCAGCAGCTTCGGGGTTGCCTAAGTTACAAACTTGCTTCTGAGAGCTAACTTTTGATACTGGCGCATGGGTTTGTCAGCTTCCCTTCCCTCCCCTCTTTCAGTCATTCAGACCATGAACACACATCACCCCCTAGCTCAGCCAATCAGACTGTAAGGCAGCCCTGGTGTGCGGGGTCACATGTTGTCACTCACTCTGTCTGGTGAGAGGCAGGTTTGTAGAAAGGTGACTCCTGTCACAGGTCACATGCACTGTTACCCTGGTGAAGAAAGCCGAGGGTAGAGAGTTCAGTGGACAGACAGCTTAGTGGGGGCGGCCCCTGCTGTGTGTCCTTCCTGCAGAATGCCTAGAGGAGAGGCTCAAGGGTGATTTGGGAGAACCTTGTTATCTTGCTTTTTATCACGCTTTTATCTGTGCACAAGCTGAGGGCTGCTCAATTACTCAATCTTACCTGTAATGAGGCTTCAAGGCTCTGCCTTCACAACCTTGATTTAACCTGTGTCCAAGGGTCTCTGACTACGTAGTCCTGAGTTTCCCAACCAGTGTGTGCCAGCATCCTGGCAGCCCCAGGTGTCTTGAGTGGCCCATGAGTGAGCAGTCTCACCTGGTTGGCTCCCTTACTGCACACACTGTCAACTCCCTGAGGACTGTCACACACAAAGACTGGGCAGCCATGTCCTCCAGCCTCCCTACTCAAACTGTTCTTGCTTTGTTTCACCCAAACAGAGTAATAATGGGGAAAGGAGGGCAATCTTAGGAGGGATTTCCCTGTTGGACATTGTATGCCAATTACTAATGCCAACCAAAACAAAAAAAAATGGATTTATATGAAGATAAACCAGTTCTTGAGCTTTCTGGTGGACTGAGGCTGTGGTGGGTGCCTGTACTGTATTTTGCTTCTTGAGTGTGTAACTACAGGAGAGGAGAAGGGAACACATTGTTACCATCAGCCCGGCTCCCTAAGGGTGTTGATGTCTCCTAAGCATCGAGGAGAAGACAGTGATCTTGCACACATCAGCTCAGCTTAGCTTACAGCCTGCCAGCACAGTCCAGGTCAAAACCCGCCAGCACCATCACGGTCAAATGTGGGGACCACCCTGCAGCTGCCTCTTCACTCCCTAAGCAGCTGGTGTTCTGAACATGGTGTTTATCATTCCAGAGTGTGTTCTTACCTGCTTAGAGCAGTACAGGGTATTCTGAGGGTTTTTACAACCGGTAAGTATGCCTGCTTTTTAAAATTCGGCACAATGCCTTGGAGATGTATGCGCCTTGATCTGGGTGGCTTTGCACCACAAACAAACAAACAAAACTGCTATTGGTAGGGCTTTTCTACTAATCAGTTATTTCAGAAATTTAAGTTTGGGAGAGAATATCACAGATAGGTCAAAAGTCATCAAAGTTTAAAGCTATCTTTAAAAAAATAGTTTAACATGTGCTTTCTCTAAACATAAAATCGAAGTCCAAACTGAACCTGAAGTTGAATACTTGCTGACCTGCTAAATGATAGGCATGTTTTGTGGGTGATTACGACTTGGATTTTTGCGTTAAAAGTATGAGTGGGTGACATTGACTGGATAGAGTGCTATCCTGTGCAGGGAGCCCCCCCCCCCCCATGACAGATTGAATATTTAAATGAGCTGTGCTCAGGTGTGGCTTGAAGTTTCACAGAAGAGCTGGCTTTAATGCTCTTGGTAGAGGAGCCGATGGGCGTTGCCACTTAACCGCAGAAGTTCATATTGAGAGCAGAACAGCTGTTTGAGGGTCCCGTGTAGCCGTATGTCTTATTTACAATTTTGGGTGTTTCTTCTTCTCCACATGTTTTATCTGTAGGTAAATAAAGTTAAGCAAGAAAAGGCCGCCTTAAATTCAGAAGTTCTTGAGCAGAGGAAAGTCCTAGAAAAATGCAACAGAGGTATGTCTTCTCAGTCTTCATTTTTTTCCAACATATTTTGCTTGCGTACATCTGGTGCTTCCTTACACCTGTGCCTAGAGTGGTTTTTCCTAGGTCGTGTTTTGCTTTTGAAACTTCAAACATATACACTGCTGTCCTATGTGTATTGTGGGGCCATAACCATTTTTGCTTACCCCCTTAGCCTTGATAGGATTTATAGCTAGTCAGGAAATCTGACTCTAGGGGAGATTCAGAAAGCTGACACATGAAAGCATTTTAAATTAGTGGATATAGAAAACGGGCCAGTGGGAAAATGAGCATCAATATTAATATACCAGTAAAGTGTGGTGGCATGCACCCTAAATCCCAGCACTGTGGAGGCAGAGGCAAGTGGATCTCTGTGAGTTTTGAGGACAGGCTAGTCTACAGAGTGAGCTCCAGGCCAGACAGGGGTGCATATCGAGACTTTTTAAAATAGATTGGCATGCTAAGTGTCTCCTTTCTCTGGGGTCTCGCATAATCCCTCTTTGTTTCTGAAATATGACTCCAAACTTCTAGTGGCTAGCACAGCAAGGGATTCATAACCATTTAGATGAGTTACATAAACACAAATGACCCGGCTACTTCTAAAGAAAATGCCATGCTATTTGGTCAGCATCTCATTCTTCTTGTCAAACATGGCATGAGCCTCTTGGGTACCACTTCTTACCTTACAGTTTAGTGCAGGCGATGTGGAAGCCATTCTGGTCGGGAGGATTGTGAGGGCTGAATAAGTCCATTTCTGTTGCTATCATGTATTGCACAATGCAGGAAACTTGAAAATGAATATAGGCTCCCAGCTTCAGCTCTTACCCAGGAGTATGACCTCAACATCTGCTTGGCTCTGGGAAGGCCCCCTTGATGGGGTCACACCGCAGTGATGGCATCACCATCATGGCGGGAGTGTGAGATGTGAGGGAGCGATCAGTTGGCAAGAGAGGAACCATACTGGTCTGTACTTTTCATTGGTACCCAGTCTAGTGAGAACCTACTTCTCGTGAGACAAGGCAGCCCCTGCATAGCCTTACCTGGCGGTAAGCCCCTCCTTTAAGATCCCCCCCACCTCTTAACCCTAACATGCTGGGGACCAGGCTTGCACTTGTGCATCACCTGCAGAAATACCACATCCGAACAACAGCAGAGGACTGATATGTTCTGGCCTGTACCCAAGGCACTCAGTTTCCTACTTCCGAAGACAGGACACAGACAGGACTTTCTACACTGTCCCTACTGCTGGCTCTCATCCTTTGTGTTGCTTATCAGCTAGAGTTTCTGAAGAAAAGGCCTGGCAGCTAAGCATGGGAGCCGAATAAGATGGTCCTACTTCAGCGTGTACAACTCACATTCTCCATGTGCTGGGCAGAAACAGGAATTCACCATGTGGCTCTTGCCTGCAGGAAGCCCCCTGTCTAGAAAGAAACGAGGATACGTGAACATGCCACCAGGATCAGACTAGCTCCTTTCAGAACCCAAGTCAAAGGGACCTAGACACGGGAAAATTAACTTTTTATTATAACGTTCTGGACAGAAGAAGAGAGGCGATCATCCTGCCCAGGGCTTCAGATACTCGTAGTCTTCATTGTTCTCTTTGTGAAATTTCTCTTTTTAAAATAGGTTTGAAAGTCATTTAGTCCTTAGGGACCTATAATTCCCGGCACAAACCACCACTTACATTACTTTCCTTGAGTTAGCCTATTCTGCTTCTGTCTGAGGAGGCAGTAGTTTACGCAGAACAGAGTTTGAAATTCTATGTCATTACACAGCAAACCCATCCTTAGTCAGTTAGGATTGAAGTGCCCAGTGGAGCAGAGTGAGAGCAGCCATTAAGAGTGTCTTGGCGGGAGTTTATTGATATGACTCAGCTCAGAGCCAGGCTCCTGGGCGGCGGTCTGCCTGCATTGTGCCGAGTTCCTAATGGCGTCACGGTCCCAGCACCCTGCCCACGTCGTTATTTAACAAAGTAGGCCACATAACGTCGAGAGCAGCAAAGATTTCATGCTGCGTTTATTTGACAGGACCTTTTCTACAGTAATTCTTCTGTATGTGTGTGCACTGACTAGCATTTTACACGTCTGTTGACCCGTCATGTGTGCTCTGTGAAATGCCTGTGATGTGCTTCTTGTCTTTGGTCTTTAAAAGGCAGAAATGAGGGGGCTGAGAGATGACTCAGTGGCCAAGAGCACTTTTGTCTTCTTGCAGAGGGCCAGGTTTCAGTCCCCAGCACCCCCATGGTGACTCAAAATCACCGGTTACTCCAGTTCCAGGGGACCTGATACCTTCTGACCTCAGCGATAACAAGCAGGCAACACATTTACATGCATAAGATAAAATTTAAATAACCATAAATGTAATCATTTTGCACCAACTTTCACAGTTGGATTATTTGAAAATATACATCTTTCCTGAGATTTGCTTTCACAGTACGATTTTGATGGTGGAGTAACATTGCTTGTGCTGTATTTTACCAATCCTTTGGTATTTCCACAGTAGTTCCAAGAATATGCTTGCAACCACAGGTTTGTCCTCCTGACTTGCTCTTTTAGGATGCACTTTAGTTGCTGAGTCTAGGGGTCTGAACGGTTTTTCCAGCAGATTTTCCAATCCCATTTCTAAACCCCCCATAAGACTCCTCACTGCACCAGCTAGGGATAGATGAGGTCATTCATGTGTCTTGTGATGAATCTTTTCCTCACACACCGCTGGTCATTTGCACAGCCTGTTGTCTCTGCTCTTCTTGTCTGCTTAAGTGTCCATGCTGGCCGTCGAAGAGTATGAGGAGCTGCAGGTGAACCTGGAGCTGGAGAAAGACCTTCGCAAGAAAGCGGAATCGTTTGCACAAGAGGTAAGTGTGCTGTGGAAACCGGGTGACTTTACAGAATGCCTATGGGCAAACAGAGTTGAGCCAGTCAGATAAGGAGGTGATAAGTCCCATTGTTCATAGCACAGGTGACTTCTTTACATGGTTATTGTATAATTTGTTGGGACCTAGAAAAGAGCCATTTGACACTTTGCACCACAGATGACAAATGTTTAAGGAGGTGGAGCTGTGTTGACTTAGATCTAAGTATTATAGCTTATATACATACATCGGATTTCCATGAATATGTGCAATCATCATGAGTCAACTGAAAGTTTTAGAAAACGTTTGACTAGAACGTAGCGATTGTAAGTGACTAGGTAGAAGCTGCATCATGGCCTTAGGTTTTCAGACGTGGGTTGAGAGTCTGCCATGTCTGTCACTGCACGCAACCTCAGCTGTCCTCACCCTCTCAGGCTGTGCTTCCACCTTCTGTAGAATAGATGTCTGTGTAAACAGAACACAGGAGATTTTAGAATGCCATGAGAAGTGTTTGTGCGTGCATGCGCACAGAGCGTAGGGATCAATATCAGGGATCTTCCTCAGTCTCTGTCCACCTTGGTTCTTGAGACAGGACCTCCTACTGATATGGAGAGTGCTCCTGTGGTAGACCAGCTGGCCAACGAGTCCCAGGAACCCACTTGTCACTGCTCATCCAGCGCTGGGATTTGAGCATGTGCCTTTGTTCTGGGGAACTGAACTCAAGTCTTCATACTTGCTCAGCAAACACTTTACAAACTGAGCTATTCCCCACCCCACCAAAACAGAATAATTTTTAAAAGCACCACAGACAGAGCTCCGTGCAGTGAAAGAACACTTCCACAGAGAGACCCGTAACGTGGTGACGGGCAGCGTGACTGGCAGCGTGCGCAGAATGTCTACACAGCTCAGATAGCCTTGAGAATCCGGCTGTGTCTCGGTGTTGGCTCGGGTGACAGTGTCACAGTATCTGCCTCTCTCTCCTGGCCATCGTCGGGTGCTCTCATTACGTGAGCAGACTCTTTCTCCGCTAATGGAGTTGTACACCCATTATCTCAGCCACTCGCCAGTGCAATGATTTCCTGCTCGGGTTAGAGATGAGCGCTGAGCTTCTCTGGTTCCATCTGACCTTGCTGACTTGCCAGCATCGGATATTCCATGGCTCTGGAGCTGGTTTCCAGGGCAATGACCTGCCACCAGGTAGCTGAACTCAAGTATTGAGCTTCCATCAGCAAGATCTCTGTCTCTATTGGAATTTTGGGCCTCAGGGTAAAGAACCGTGTGTTGAGGGAGGCAGCTAAGGAGCTGAAAGTCATCCCAGGAAGAGGTAACCTAGATGGAGAAAGAAGACAGGATGTTGGGAGAAGGACATTTGAAAGTCAGATTTTGTTTCTGTGTAGGATTTTTTTTTTTTTTTTTTTTTTGCTTTGTTCAGGTTTTTGTGCCTAAACATAGCTGGGCTAACACCGACCTCCATAGAACGTTTAATCTAGGCTCATCTGACTTGAAATACTGTGACTCATTTTATTCAGAGTTTGAAAGCTAGATGAATATTGTTCTCTGTTGACCTGTAAGAAAGAAAAAAAGAATTGAAGTGTGTCAGAGCCCTCTGGAACAAAAGCCGTGTGGCTATAAATGAGGCAGGTAAACCGACAGTTGGGGAAGGCAGGTAGGGACAATGTGGAGAGCTGGGCTGTGAAGCTGAAAAGGCTCACTGAGTATGACCCAAACGGCAGGGTCTAACTAAGACATTTTCAGTTTTCTACTTGTTTTTTGTACGATAATGTTACAATGCAAAGCAGCTCAAAGAAAATCTTAGAGGCTTCATGGTAGCAGAAAAGACAGGAGAAGGGAGATTCTGGTAGGAAAGCCTGCAAGCGAATGATTCCCACAGGTTCTCCTGGTGGACCTGGAGCCCAAACAGTGTGGGGCAGTACGGGCTCCTTGCTGAGATAACAGGGGAGGGGAGCGGGCCTGGGAGGCTTCTGTAACTGGCAACGTGAATAGGTGTAGCAGCGCCTGGTGTCTAGATTTAAATTCCATCGGGACAAGAAGGGCCTCTCAGGCTTCTGACACATGGCCACTGCTAACAACGTGAGGCTTGTTTCACAGGAGGGGCCACTGGGCATGTTCTAGGGATTGCGCCCAGCACCACGTTGGTACTGTATGACAACTGCATGTTGGAGAAGAAACTGAGGGGCTTATTGTCCACAGTCTTAAAAGTAAACATCCAAGTTTATTTGCTTGTGTATTTTATTGCAACAGCCACTTGTGTGCTTTAAAAAAGTCGCAGCCACTTCTGAAATACATAAATCAGAAACTGAGAACTTCCTGTCCTCTTACTTGTACTAGTTTATTTAAAACAGAACAAAGCCTCTTCTGTTCCTTAACAAGAGGAGTCAGAGAACTGCTTTTAAATTTTTCATCTACATATTAAATTTTTTAAAAATTTATCTATTGATGGTGTGCGTATATGATTTTATTTTTTTGGTGTGTGTGTGTGTGTGTGTGTATTTTCTCCCCTTCTACCTTCATGGGTTCCAGGGATTGAACTCAGGTCTTCCAGCTTATGTAGCAAGTGCTTTTGCCCACTGAACCATCTTGCCAACCATGTTTTAAACTTTTCATGTGATTTTCTTATATTTTTCAATGTGTTTTCTTGCTATTTGATTTCCTTCCTGGATAATTTGAACAATATTGTAATATTGCTTTGAATTCTGTATTAGCATAACATTTTTATTCTCACTCTTAAGAGACACATGAAATTTCTTAGAAATTCCAATACCTGTGGTGTTCTTCCCCTTGAAAGAGACCAGTCTTCTGAGGCTGAGACATTCTTGCCACAGCAAACCCAAAAGTCATTAGCATTTCGTGACTAAATATTCTAGAAGAGGAGACACTCAGGGAGTTTTGAATTTTGCACTTTGAAGCTTGGGGAAGGTAGTATGATTATACCCTCCACCCGTGCGTCTTTTGGTTCTTCTTGTGGACAGTCCCACACAGCCCAGTCTGTCTCAGACTTCACGTGTAGCCAAGGATAACCTTGAATTCTTGCCCCTCCTGTCTCTGCCTCTCTTAGTGCTGGGATTAAAGGCTTGCAATGGCTCGGGGGTTTTGTGATGCTGGAGGTTGAGGCCGGGTGGGATGTTACTGTTCGGGGAATGTCACAGGGTCTTTGAGAAAGGGATTCACACTGTGAAGATATTTCAGATGTAGTATTTTGGCTTGTTTGTCTTCAAAGTGCTACAGTCGAGCTACTTTGTATGCATGTAGTGTTCCAGAATGTTCTTCGTTCCCAAGAGAAACAAATCCCAGAGAATCACAGAGGATGCATGTGCTTCTGTGATCATGGGGGAGTTGGTGACAGGGAGTGGGGTCCCTGCTTGGTTTCCCTGATCTGAGGATGGAACAGAACTTCTGTGTTCATGGGGGTAGTTGGTGACAGGGAGTGGGGGTCCTTGCTTGATTTCCCTGCTCTGAGGATGGAATAGCATCTCTGTGTTCATGGGGGGAACTAGTGAGAGGAAGTGGGGGTTCCTACTTGGTTTCCCTGCTTGGTGGCTATAGCTGTACTATAAACGGCTCTTTACCAGGAACACGTGCAGTGAAAAGGAGCCTGCAGCTTTGCCTCAGCGGGGTTAGCTGCCCTTCGTGGTGATGCTGATGAGGGAGTCTGGCTAATTAAGTATTAATAAAGGAAAAACCTGTCAGAATCATTGCATTAATAATGATAAAACCAAAATGATTCATTGCAGCTAGACACTGCTCAAAAATTCAAGTCACTGTGCTGAGTAATTGATTCCCCCCTGTTGGTTGGAGTCTGAGTCTCCTGGGTCGAATGCCTTGGCTTATGTCTTGGCTGTCTCTGTGCCTTTAATGCTTACACGGAGGAAGTGACACCAGAGGAGTATGGATTCCACATACTCTGCAAGATTGTGTTTCACTTCAACTTTTTAGAGGACTTGACTTCTGTTCCCAGCAACCACATCCCGTGGGTCACAACCCTCGGTGCCTTTAGCTCCAGGGAAATCTGTCACACTTTTCTGGCCTGTGCAGATACCCCCATATACATACACATGCACACATAGAGAGAGACACACTTGTACATATAAATAATAATAAATCTTTAATCTGGTCTGTGCAGGTACCCCCATATACACACACATACACACATAGAGAGAGAGAAGCTTGTACACAAAAATAATAAGAACAAATCTTTAAAAAATAGTGTGCTTTACCTGTTTGAACTGGTGGTGTGTCTTAATTTTGCACAACATTGTAGTACTTTGGTAGATTCCTCACAAATCCTGCGCAGGAAAGGAGTGAAAGCTCAGTGTGTGGGGGTGGAAATCACATTTGTGTGCCGTGCGTCTTTGTTTGGAGGCCAGAGGTCAGCACTGGGTGTCTTTCTCTCTCACTCTCCACTCTGGTTTTTGAGACAGACCTGGAACTCACTGATTGGCTAGACTGACTCGCCTGCTCGCCACCAAGCTCCAGAAGTTCCCCATCTCCCCCTCCAGAGCCACTATTACAGATGTGTGAGGCCATGCCCAGTTTTTCCACTTATGTTTAGGTCCTCACGCTTACACAGCTGCCGCTTCCAAACGGAATCATCTCCCAGTTTCCTGCTAGCCACTTTTGTCTTCTTCTAGGAAAACATACTGGGAAGAAAACATGAATTTATTTGTATTGTACATTCACGGCGGGTTTGGCTGACAAGCGGTGTAAGTCATTGAAGCTCCAGTCCTTACACATGGAGGTTTACAGGAATCTTATCTTTGTCCTGAGTTACACTTCCTGACATTTTGTGTTCCATGGCAGATGAGGTTGCATGCATGGTCTGCAGTAAACCGTCGCAGTGTGCACGGCTTAGAGTTAAGCTACAGTGTCATTAAGATCCTGACAATGTAAAACATCGCTGTTCAAAGACTTGCAGAGTTTGCTAAATAGCTCATGCCTCAGATTGCCCACTAGTCATCTTGGCATGGTGAAGAGAAAATACATAACAGGCAATAGAAAATAATTCCGCTGTAAATTGTGTCCACATGGGAGAATTAGCAAGTCGCATTCATAAGCAACTCGATGAAGCGTTCAATACATGTTAGTACAGTCTCCCTCCAGAACTGTTTCTTACTCAATGTCATTCGAATAAAGATCTGAGGAGGCAAATCAATGAGTTTAAGTTCTGGTCTCAATACCTATGTGAAAAAATATGTAATTTATGCCCTGGCAATACTGAAGCGTGCATGAGCAGCCCGTGTATGGCGGTTCTGTTGAAATTGTACCTATTGGGGTTCATGGTCTAAGTTGATGAGGACGACTGACCACGTCTCTTCAAGAGGGCACCCAGATCTCATTACAGATGGTTGCGAGCCACCATGTGGTTGCTAAGAATTGAACTCAGGACTTGGAAGAGCAGGCAGGGCTCTTAATGGCTGAGTCATGTCTCCAACCCTATGTACCCCTTGAGGAAATCACTTGTTCTCTCTGAGCCTCCGCTTCTTTATCCGGAAAATGTGATGGCCATAGTATCTATTTGGCAGTGTTATTCTGAGTATTGAAAGATATCTGCATACAGGGAGGTATCTACCATATTGTATAGCGGTTCGTGAAGGTTCCTTAGTCACAGTAGAAAGTTAGCTCGTAGGATACATGGGTGCGCATCAGGATGAAAATAAAGCATAGCAAGTGCCTGGCACATGGTACATTACTGACACAGACTTGCCACTATTCGTATCAGTGCACTTCAAAGCAGTAAGAGAACATTTAAAATTGGGGTACAGAATCCGGCTAGTGTATCCACTCCTTGTTTAGAGTAGCAATTTAGGTATTGACATTGGTGGAATTGCATCATGGCCGTGGCTGCTCCAGGAGCTCCTATTCAGCCATTTCCTTCGGGGTCGTTAAGAACGCCACTCACTGCCGTTCAGGCTGCACTAGGGGTCTGTGTGGGCTGGGTTGGTGCCGACATTTCTGTGATTAACTTTTAACAGATGTTCATTGAGCAAAACAAGCTGAAGAGGCAAAGCCAGCTTCTGCTGCAGAGCTCCCTTCCCGACCAGCAGTTGTTGAAAGCTTTAGACGAAAACTCAAAACTCATCCAGCAGCTCGAAGAAGAGAGGATCCAGCATCAGCAAAAGGTAACTGATTATACTCTGGAGCTGGGGACGTGCACTCGTGCAGACATACACGCACATATACACACACATGCACGTACACATGAACGCACACATGAACGCACATACACGCATGTTCACACAGACATAATCACACATACGTATACATAATCATACATTAAAGCAGGTGCTAGTGAAACTTTCTAGAGTTCCATATTTTTCCTTCTTTACTAAATTCTAAATATCTTTGAGAAAACAATAGCTACCAAGTGAATTTAATGTACTGCCCAGCTAAAATTTATAGCTCACTAACATGAGGTCTTTAAAATGACCCTGAAGCCGGTCATTAATAATGAGTTTGGAGAAGCAAGGGAAAGGACAGGACTCAGTGTACTGAGCAGTTTGCAGTCTTGAACTCTGTTTGGGAAGGTGTGGTTTTCAGAGACGTAGGAGAGTGTATTGGTCTTGCAGAGGCCTTATTCTGAGAGGGACGGGGGAGGAAAGCTTGCATTAGTAATTGCTTTCTCAGTTACAGATCCTGGCCGTGCAGGTTTGTGTAGATATCTGTAGTAAGGACTCCGTAGTGCTTGTTCAGTTTGCAGGAGTAGCGCTCTTCAGGTCAACATGACCCAAGTCCCTCTGTGTCAGGCGGAGAGGCTTGCCATTGTGTTTGGGGAGAGAAGAGGGAGAAGGCAGAGGAAAGACTTGCAGAGCCACTTCAGAACGGCGATGTCAATATTTGTGGGTCCTTATAGCAGACCTCCTTCGTGAGGAAAGGCTGTTAGCTGCAACCGACTCTCACCTGTCAGTATCTCAGAGCAAAGGTACCAGAGCATCATCCTCTCCACTTCTGAGCTGTTTTTCCTCTAGCAGTGAGGTCGAGCTGGCTTTCTGTGTCCTCTGTGGGAACTGTTGGCAGATATTCACAAAGCTTCTGCTCCCCAAGGCCAAAGGTGGAGAATTTCTTTTTCTGCTCCCACATGCAAGAATTGACTTCTCAGAAAGAATTTGTGCGTGTGTGGGGGTGGGTGGTGTCGTGTGTGTATGTGCATGCATGTGTGTGTGTGGTGTCTGTCTGTGTGTGCGTGTGTGTTTACCTTGTGTTAAAATTTAACTTTTGGTCCTGAGAAGACAAACTGTAATTGTTGTTAACTTGGTTAGTGGGTAATGCATGCCTGGACCTCGCTGAATTGAACTGGACTCTAGCATTGCGTTGTTTTCTGTGTTCCTGTCTGGCAAAAGGAGCAGAGGTCGTTGTGGTTGAAATTGTAGCAATTACTAGTTCTACAGGCTTCCTCCTGTCCTAATCCTGGTACTTTCTACTCTGTATGGTATAAATAGCTCCTACTTGAACACAAAGTCCCTCATAGATTCATTACTTTTTAAAACACAGATACTTTGCTTTGGCATTTTTTAAATAGTGTATGTTCCTTATTGTAAACACATTTTTTTTTTTGAAATCTAAAAGTGGTAAAAGAAAATTAAGATTACCTAAAAATCCAAGATGTATACCTTTGGGCAACTTGAACCTTTATATAAATACATGTTTTTATGATGTATATATGGTTTGTTTAAATGGAGTTATGTGATGCATGGCCTTCTTTAAACTTTTTCAGTTGGTAATATATCTTCTCATTTAAATATGTATTGAACTATGTGGGGCTTTTGTGTTTGTTTTTTTCTCCCTGAGACAATGTTTCTCTGTACAGCTCTGACTATCCTAGAACTTACTCTATAGACCAGACTGGCCTCAAACTCACAGATCTGTGTACTATGGCCTCCTATGTGCGGGGATTAAGGGAGTGCTTCCCCAATGCCAGCTGAACTATATGGTTTTATATGGCTGCATAGTGTTTCCTTATCATCTTGAAATAATACTGTTGGTGGATTGTTTAGGCTATTCTTAGGTTTTCAAAAACGTTTTAAAGATGTGTTTTCATATTGGCCTAAGGCTCACTGCTGTTGGCTGGCTAGTGTTGAGTGCTATGGATCGAATCCAGGGCCCTGCATGAACTAAGCAAGCGTTTGAACACTTAGTCACACATTCATAAAAATCCTACTATTGGGACTGGAACGATGCCTCAGCAGTTCACAACCACTGCCACTCCAGCTCCAGGGAGATCTGCTGCCCCCTTCTAGCCTCTAAGGAAACTGCACACATGTGGTATGAACATATGCATGCAGGCAAACACATAAAATATCATTTTAAAAAGTACCATTACTGACAAAAAGGCCTCTCTCTTCCTCCCTGTCCCCTCTCCGTGGGTCCCAGTAGTCTTTTAAAAATATTGTCAATTTTTTTTTCTTGGAGAAGAATATAGAAATAATATGTCTGTCTTAAAATAAGTTTTATTTTACTCTTGTGACTTCTAGTCTATAACTGACTTCTCAGTAAAACTAATAAAAAGCAAAATAGCTGGTTAGCCAGTGCTGGTGTCATCACCCAGAATCTGTGTGATTTAAGGTGAGTAGGAATCTTTCTGCTATGAAATAGTCAAGTGAGAATATTCGTCCTCCGCCCCTTTCCATCCACAAGGGGAAATGCCGGCCCTATTCCAGCTGTGCCTAACTTACAGGTCAAAGAGTTAGAGGAGAAGCTGGAGAATGAGGCGCTGCACAAAGAGATCCACAACCTCAGACAACAGCTGGAGCTCCTGGAAGAGGACAAGAAGGAGCTGGAGCAGAAATACCAGAGCTCGGAGGAGAAAGCCAGGAATCTGAAGCATTCAGGTGGGTCATGCCCACAGCAAAGCCTGCCGTGCAGCTGGTTCTGAATGCTATCGGGGGAAGAAAGAACGAAACTTGTTTGTTGCTTGTTATTGTTTATTTATGTTATTGCGTGTGTGCGCGCATGTATGTGTGTACGCGCACGTGTGTGCATATGCACACTCGTGTGCCTATATGTGGACACTAGAGCTCAGCTTCAGGAGCTGCCCACCCTGTTTTCCTTTTTTATTTTTATTTTATGTGTTTGATTGTTTTACTTGCATGCACGTCTATACACCATGTGTGTCCCTGATGCCTCTGGAAGCCAGAAGAGACGTCAGAATCCATGAGCAGGAATTATGAACAGTTATAAATCACCATGTGGATGTTGGAAATCGAGCCTAGGTCCTCCATAAGAGCAGCGAGTACTTTCAGCTGCTGAGCCATGTTGTTTGGTTTTAGTTTTCTTTGTTTGGTTTTCTTTTTTTGAGATAAGATACCTCTCAGTAGTGTCTGGGGCTCACCAGTAACGTGGTGTGCTGACTAGGGAGTCCCACAGACCCCCCCCCCCCCCCGTCTACATTTTCACAGCACCAGGATTACAAGCTTATAGACCACACCCAGCTCTTTTCCTGGGTGCTGGGTACTCGAACGCGAGTCCTGCTTGCTTACACAGTGAGTGTCATACTGACCAAGGATCTCTGCAACCTACAGACTTGTTTTTTAAATGTCTTCATTTCCAGCCATCACAGTTAAGCAGAGCAAGGTCATCAAATCAAGTCACAATAAAAGCACAAGTACATAGAGCCTGTGTCAGCTTCCTGCACAGAACCAAGGCCTAGCGGCGCCATTAGCATGGAAGACCCAAACTGCCAACATCTTTGGGCCTTTCAAAGGATTGCTCATTGAACACTTACTTAGTCTGTTCATTTTAGAGTGCCTTTTCAAAAAAGAATTGAAGTCTCCTTTCTTTCCTTTTTTTCTTTAAATAATACCCTCATCTTTGGTATTTGTGTCTCCTTCATCTTTGGGGTTTAATTATACGTATGAAATATTACTTTCTATGCCACGCCTAACAATGAAATAGGCAACAATATGTATATTAAATGGGAAAACTTTTAAAAACACCAGGGATTCTGAAATCAAAGGATTTATTCATTCAGTGCTGGAAGGCTCATGAAAATGTAGGAGCTGGATTACGACACAGCTATAAGTCTCTGAGAAGGCAGGTAATTTATGGCGGGTACATTTCTCTTTATCACAGCCTCAATGCTCCCTTCAGATATTTTCCATTAGTTTTATAATAGAAATTTGAAATCTGTGCAGAAGAACCATGTAGGCATTTTTTTCCTTTCTGAACCATTCAATACTTTTTAAAAATTCACAATGAAAAATGATCACAAATTACTTAAAAAAATCAATCCAAAATTAAGAAAATGTCAACTTTTTTTTAGTAACTGTCTGAGTAGCCTATAGGCAACGCCATCTTTATAGTACAGGGAAGGAGCGGGCATTGCAGATGTCTGAAATCCTAGCTTGACCTGATTTGTTTAGGATCTGTGATGTCAGAAGCCAGTTCTATCATGGCCCAATGAGAAATGCAGGAGAAGGGCTGGAGGGATGGTTCTGGCATTCAGAGCACTGGCTGCTCTTGTAGAGGGTGAGGGTTTGACTCCCAGCACCCACACGTTCCCTCACAACCATCCAGAGGACCACACAACCTCCTTTGACCTCTGCAGGCACTGAGAATACACATATATGCAAGCAAAACACTCCTATAATCAAATCAAATAAATCTGAACAGTCCAGAAGGAAAGAGTCCATGCATATGTACTGTGTATGAGCATATGTATGGTGAATGAGCGTTATCCCAGCTCTCAGGAGGCTTAGGGTTAGGCTAGAGTCAGGGTTCTCTGAAGGAACAGGGCTGATAGAAAGGACATGTATAAGGGATTTATTAATCTGGATTACAGGCTGTGGTCCAGATAATCTATATATTATATAATAATGGCTATTTCTCTACAGAAAGGATAAGAATCTTAGTTGTTTAGTCCATGAGCCTGGAGGTCTCAGCGGTCCCAGTCTGATGCTGGGGTCCAGAAGGATTCCACAGAGCTTCTGGTCTTTAGATTATGTTAGAAACTTGAAGAAATGGGTTCTAACTCCAGGAAAGAAGGAGTGTTTTAGCATCACGAGGGATGAACTTGCCAGCGAGAGCAGGGCAAAGAGCAAAAAACCAAGCTTCCTTCTTCCATGTGCTTTTTCTTGGCTTGCCACCAGAAGGCGTGGTCCCGGTGAGAGTGGATCTCCCATAATAAATAGTTGACCTACACACATATTCTCTCTCTCTCTCTCTCTCTCTCTCTCTCTCTCTCTCTCCATCTCTCTTTCCCTCTCTCCCTCTCCCCCCCTCCATCTCTCTCCATCTCCATTTCCCTCTCCCTCTCTCTCCCTCTCCATCTCTCTCTCTCTCTCCATCTGTCTCAGAAGACCCCCAGATCCCTTTGGAAAGTAACAGATGCACATGCGTGTTGGGGAGAGTGTTTTCCTAGCCCACGCTGCCTATTTCAGAACTGACCTGAACACATACAGTACGTGTGCCCATTACCTTTTAGGCCATAGTATGTATTTCTTCCCTTTCATGGTGCGGGAATTAAGCCCTGGGTTGTGTGCTTGCTAGGCAGAAGCTCTAGAATGGAGCTGCGCCCCCAGCACTCTGATAGAAACTTAAATTGAGCCCCAGAGAGTCAAGAACTGCTGTCCCCAGCTCTGCACACTGATCCGTTCCCAATGTGTCTAATAAATGCCTGTGTTAGGGTGACTGAATGAATGAATGACATTTCTTCAGAAGAGCAAAAAGTTTGTTACATTACAGGCCGTTAGGAATGTGGACCTAGTTAAAACTCCAGTATTTGCTGGTTTTGAAGGAAATTAAGCGTAGGAGAGAGGAATGCCATTATTAAAATGCGTTGCAAATGTCATCTTTAAAAGGAGCCCTCAGTCCACACACTTTCAAAGTCTAGCTTGAAGAATTCCTTGGTCTTTGAGGAGGGAAGTCCGTTGTCAGAAATATTCCTTCAGCCTGCTCAATTCTTTCTCCCCACGCATTAGCCATGTTCTTTTGTGTACACGGGAAAATAAGGCAGTGAACTTCAACAGACGAAAGGCCAGCTATGGTGTCATTGATGTTCTAAATGACAGGAAGTCTATCTGTGCCCCCATCGTCATCTGAGAGAGGTGGTGTTTTTCTGCCATGTGCGCAGTGTGCAGTCGTTCATCTCAGGTCTCTCTGAACCCTTGCTTCCTGTACAGTGGATGAACTCCAGAAACGAGTGAACCAGTCGGAGAATTCGGTGCCTCCCCCACCTCCTCCTCCTCCGCCTCTCCCCCCTCCACCGCCCAATCCTATCCGGTGAGTATCATGGAGGAACCTCCTGCTCCCGCAACGTCCTTGTCCTTGGTCCTGCTAGTCACACTGGTCTTTTTGAATTTTCTTTTCTTTTTTCCTTTATTTTCTGAGACAGAGTCTCACGTACCCCAAGCTAGCCTTGAGCTCACTCTGTAGCTGAGGATGACCCTGAATCTGGTCCTTTAACATCCACCTCCCTAGTGATGGGATCATAGACATGCCATCAGGCCCAGCTTCTGCAGTGCAGGGAGTCAAACCCTGGCTTCACACACGCATGCTGGGAACTGTTCCACCAACTGAGATACATCCTCAGAGGGACAGGAAAGAGCAGCAAAGACCATTTCCTAGAGACCATTGTTTTTCCTGATTCTTGTATATCCTTGGTTTTAAGTCATCTTTCAAGGAAATTCTCACAGCCGATGTGTCCTTGGAGAACCTGGATTCCTTGGCAATGTTCCAAACTCAAAGAACTAGACATTTATCTTTTATCTTAGATACTTCTCATTTTAAAATGCCTTGCCTAACACTAGGATTTCCTTCACCTATGAGACCAAGGAAATTTGAGAATCTCCAAAGTGTCTTACTCTTTTCCCCTCGCTAATTTGAATTTGGAGATTCTAGCTTATTTATTTTTTAAAATTTCTAAATTAAAACTTAAATCTACTAATTGTTATAAACTAGTAATTAATCTAAAAGTACTAAATATCTTTTATCCTGATCCTTATAGTTAAGTCTTTTGTAATTCTGAGAGTAGAACCTTCCAGAAGAAAAGTTACTGTTTAAGGTCTTGGGGAAGGAATCCTATATGCAAGCAGAAATCCTTTTTCCTAGGCCTGGCTTGTTCGTCATCTTTGCTTCTCTCTGACATACATTCTAGAGAGACTTGGCCTCAGTGAGTCTATCCACCACCATCCAGAATTAGATAAGTCAGGCTACTTATTTTGGTGACTGCCTACCTCCTCATGATGTTCGTTAGCTGCCTTTGAATAATTTATTCTTGAACAAATGGCATTTAAACCTTTGCTGGATGTTTTAGCTTTCATTAACTCATGCGATTTGTTTAATCCTTTCACACAGAGAAGCTCTTTATTCCCTCCTTGCACCTTAGCTGATCCAGCTGAATAGACTGTGTAGCATGTTCCTCCCACACGACTATGGAAATGGGACTTGGCTTTTGAAAAAGCGTCTCATTACTTTGCCTTGCCGAGCTGGGTATGACATAATCTACTTTAAGCTATTGAAGTAGCTGAGGTTAAATAATCTTTACAGGTGATCGAGTCCAAGAGTCAATTGAAAGAATTTCAAGTATTTTAAATTTGCTCTCTCCTGGGTAGCTAAGTCTGTAGGAGATATTCCAAAGGTGACATTTAAAATGGGAAATGCGTCACTTTGATCTTTTCTCTCAGGTCTAGAATTCTGAGCTGATAAGAAAGGTCACTCCTATGAGAAGGGAGAACTATTTAAAAGCAATTACAGTCTTGCTGTCGGCCTTTGATTTTTAGCCTTAGAAATGCTGAGAGCCCCTAGAATTTAAAGTATAATCTAAATAGAATTTCCTCCAAAGAACTCTTTGCAGTTATACTGAGAAATGAATATAAGAATCAATATGCCTCAACTACTGACTCTTTTATAAGACTCTTAAAAGAAAATTTTCACTGAATAATACAAATAACTTTTAAGATAGATTTAAATAGTATGGGATATAACTTTTCAGAAAAAATAATTTGGTGAAAAATACTTTCTTGTCAACGATATATTTGCATATGTATTGAGCTTTCATGGGTACTAAACCCACTGATGGTTCCAACTTTGTTCTCAAGCCATTGTTTTTATACTAACATAGATCATGGATAGAAAAGAACACGGTATGGATAGGGAAGGTCTCAGCACCATGCTTCCTCAGTGGCTTTATGGCTTCTCTTCATCTCCTCCCATTCCTTTGACCTAGAGGACAGAGAAGCAATAGCGGAAGGAAGGATGGCTGGGTTACACTGTAATGAAGAGAGGAAGTAGGGTAGGTCTTGGACAAGCAAGTCTCATGGAGAAAGTAATGAGTCCTCCAGCATGGCAGAGCCCATGGGATATGTATGTAGACAGAGATGCAAATGAGCATTGCCGTGCATGCCTAAGCATGGGGATTCTTCTAGTAAGTGGGCTATTTCATTATGAAAACACCGTAGTGCTGACTTAAGCAATCAAAGATGGCTGTCAACCTAACAGGCAACATACTCTTCTGAGACCTCTTGTAGCATGATTAACAAAAATCTCAGAGACAGATATTGGGGTTCATCCTAAAGGTCAGAAAAGCAAAGCAGCCAGCCACTGGCTCTTACCTCTACCTTAGTCCAAAATAGTGATCCTGCCTCCAGGAATCTCAGAATGAGACTGTCTCTGAGAACTGTCTCCTCTCATTTTATAATCCTCTCTAGTTCTGGGATTAAGGGCGTGCACTGCCCAATTTCTTTGGCAAACTAGTGTGGCTACTGGAATTAAAGGTGTGCGTCGTCACTGTCTAGAGTATAAGTGATATGGGATTCCCCTCTGTATGCTGAGAATATCATTGGTTAATAAAGGAGCTGCTTTGTGGCTATAGCAGAGCTACAGGGGAACAGAGCTAGGTGGGGAAAACTAAACTGAATGCTGGGAGAAAGAAGGGCGGAGTCAGGGAGAAGCCATATAGCCCCTCCAGAGACGGATGCCAGAACTTTATCCAGTAAGCCACAGCCTCGTGGTGATACACAGATTACTAGAAATGGGTTAGATTAAAATATAAAAATTAGCCAATAAAAAGCTAGCGCTAATAAGCCAAGCAGTTATTTAATTAATACAGCTTCTATGTGATTATTTTGGGGCTAAATGGCTGGAAACCAACAAGCGGCCTCCTGCAACATGTAAGGCTGGCCAGTGTGGCTGTTTTACTTTGCTGATCTTCAGGCAAGCTTTACTTATTAAAATACAAATGAAATGCCACTACAGCCACTGTCATATGTGACCTGCGTTGACCGAACGGACTCTGTAGATTCATTCTAGGGAACTGACTTGTGTGATGATAGAGTCCCAAGATCTGGAGGGCAAGTGGGCAAGCTGAGTACCCAGGATACCTGCTGGGTGTCATTCAAGGTTGAGTTCAAGACTAAGCAACTGTGGGAATGCTTTTCCGAGGGCTGGCAGCCTTGAGACCCAGGAAGTCAAGGTGTTCTACTTAAAAGACAGAAGAGATTCTTTCTAATTGGTGGCATGAGCTGCCAATCTTTGTTGAAGGCAGGAGGCTTTTGGTGATTGGATGAGGTCAACGTCTAGGAGGGAAACATGCCTCTCAGCCTACCAAGCTAATCAGTGGTAGGGTGGGCATTGAAAGTTTGAATGTATGGTCCCGTATGTCATGGTTGAGCCATCTCGCCTGTTGAGTGGCTCCCATTTTCTGTATTTCTCTGTAGAATGTGTAGTTGGACTTCTTCGTTGGTCCCATCAATTCCTCAATAATGACACTGGGACCTTTTATTAATTATGAAAGCTCAGCCAATAACTTAGGCTAGTTCCTAATTAGTTCTTATAACTTAAATGAACCCATTTCTATTACTCTAAATGCTGCCACGTGGCTCGTGGCAGTTACCTCTCCTCCTGCAGGTCTTGCTTGCTTTCCATCTCTTGGTGTCTCTTCCCCCGAGTCCTCTGTGCCCCAAAAATCCTGTCTAACTATTGGTCGTTCAGCTTTTAATTAAATCAATCCTAGTGACACATCTTCACAGTGTACAAAAAAAAATTATTCCACAACATTTAAGTTCTATCTTGATAGTTTGTCCTCTGTCAATGTAACGGATTGTCCTTGAAAACCGCATCTCCAGCTCAATCTTCAACTGCGAGCTGACAATTTTCTCATCCACTTAGGTGATGAACAATAAAGAGTTTATGTTCTTATTTCATACGTGCAAATATATAAGTGGTCTGAGCAGTATAAATCTCTGTTTTGTCACCTTTCTGTACAATAATGCTCAGTGTACCCAGATAGGATGTCATTAGAGTGTGGTATCAAATGAGGAGAGGCCTCTGAATGCTGAGGATCCCCCGACCCTGCCATGCACTGGCAAGTGGACTTTGAATCATCTTAAGTTCATTTGTAGCTTGAAAAAATAAAAACCAAACTTACAGCATTTTATTTCTTATAATACTAGTGATAAAAATGTGATTTAAAAAATTAAAGTGTACAAATTAGAAAGTCTGACTTTAAAAAATAATTTAGAAAATCAAGCACCTCTTTGTGGGTTGAAAACTGGAACATCATCTTTTATGGTTTTTCAAGATTTTTTTATCTATTTTTATCGGGCTGTATTCTGTGTTTGATTTCATTCATAGAATTAATTTAATCTATTTGGTAAATTTTCTTTTTACTTTCCATAATGCATCTTAATGGCTCATCGTTTTTTTTTAAATTTTAATCTGGTCCAGTTGGTCATTATTTAGATTTTTATGAACTCTTAAAAACCCAGGCTGGAGAGACAACAGTGCAGACATGGTCTGTCCCTGGGTACATGGCCCACACTGTACACAGTTGGATAGTCTATACTCCTGTTTCTGTCCCCGGGTACATGGCTCACACTGTACACAGTCGGGTAGTCTATACTCCTGTTTCTGTCCCTGGGTACATGGCTCACACTGTACACAGTCGGGTAGTCTATACTCCTGTTTCTGTCCCTGGGTACATGGCTCACACTGTACACAGTCGGATAGTCTATACTCCTGTTTCTGTCCCTGGGTACATGGCTCACACTGTACACAGTCGGGTAGTCTATACTCCTGTTTCTGTCCCTGGGTACATGGCTCACACTGTACACAGTTGGGTAGTCTATACTTTTGTTTCTGTCCCCGGGTACATGGCTCACACTGTACACAGTTGGGTAGTCTATACTCCTGTTTCTTAAGCAGATACTCTGCTGGGATTGAGCTATGTGGGAATACCGCTTCTGGACCATATTCCCTATCTGTACTCCTATTTCATGTCAAACACATCCTAACTCTTTCGTCCTTCCTTGTGTCTGGAATGCACTTCATAGGTAACCAGTACTACTTGGATAACTCGTTCTGTATTTTATACACATGTATATGAAAATTTTCCACATCCGTTTCTTTTTATAAAGCTGTGTGCATTGGTGGTGACCATCAGTCCCACCAATTTACCTTCTCTTGGTAAATGGTTTTCTACAGGAAACTAAGACATTTTTCTTTCCTGTAAGCAGATGAAAATGGTGATATTGAAAAGCAGAAAGCAGGCTGCTTAATTCTACTCATGCAAGTGTAGGAGAGTTAGGGTATCCCTGACCATTTAGAAGAACTATCCATTTCTGCCTGGTTGCAGTTCTGTGCACCTTTAATCCCAGCATTCTGGAGGCAGAGGTAGGCGGATCTCTGAGTGAGTTCGAGGCCAGCATGGTGCCAGGACAGCCAGGGCTACACAGAGAAACCCTGTCTCAAAGAAAAAGGAAGGAAGGAAGGAAGGAAGGAAGGAAGGAAGGAAGGAAAAGAAAGGAAAGGAAATACCCATTATACTCATTTTATTAGGTGGACCATAAGGCAGCCTCTAACTTTTTTGGAATCTTTTTCTTCTTCCCAAAGATCTCTCATGTCTATGATCCGGAAACGATCCCACCCCAGTGGCGGCAGTGCTAAGAAGGAAAAGGCCACTCAGCCAGAAACAGGTAAGCTTCCTGGAAGTGAGTGATGTGGACAGCTTGTCGATAGACTCTGAAGAGCCTGTTGGAAGAGAAGTGTAAAGAACCGCAAGAAGAAACTCAATAATGGGCACTGCCTTCCTATAGCTCATTGTCTAAAGGAGATTGGTGTGCCCATGTCCCTCACTACAAAGAGAAGGTTTTAAAAAAATTTGCTTTTGTTTGAGAACAGGTCATTTGGGGCATGATGGAGGGAGAGTAACTCCAAAGTAGATTTGGAGAAAGACTCCTTATCGGTGGTGACAAAAGGGAGTCTCATCAAATACCTTATCAGCATGTACTACTATAGTGTCACATGCTGACCACACAAGACCCTGAAGTCACCTTCTGTGAACTTAGGCATGCTATAAACAAGCGGCTCTCCATGTAAATGTGACATCATTTAGTACAGTCTTTGGGAAACACTGTGGGAAGAAGAACACATTTCTAAGAAACTATGATGGCAGATTGCTGGCGTCAAAAGGCAACATTCAAGTTGATTTGGGGCATAAGAGAGAGGGTGCTGAGGGTAAAAGTTGCCCAGATAGCACAGTGGTGGGTTCAAAGGTTGAAGCAGGGAAGGAGCTTTGTATACCATAAGTCCAAGCACTCTGCATCTTTGACTCAGGAGCCAGGGAACAGGTTTCTAAGGCAGTGCTAAAGATTCAGATGTTGGGCTGGAGAGATGGCTCAGAGGTTCTGAGTTCAATTCCCAGCAACCACATGGTGGCTCACAACCATCTGTAATGAGATCTGGTACCCTCTTCTGGCCTGCAGGGATATGTGAAGGAAGAACCCTGTATACATAATTAATAAATAAATCTTTAAAAAAAAAGATTCAGATGCTTCCAGAGAACTTTGAAGTAGGGATGCCGTGAGATTTATCTTCGCTAACAGTCACTTTGGATGAAATTTGGGAAGAGCAAAGATAAGAAAAGAGAAGGGTGGCCATGGCAGGCAGGCAGAGGAATGCTGGTACCTTAGACTAGGAGTCAGACAGGGTGAGAGCTGTCTAGACAGAAAACTGGATGCAGGAAGTAGGTACCTAGTCATCCAGCTAGGAAGGTAGAGTGCACAGCATCTTGAGAGTTGCTGGAAACGCAGGTCTAGGACCATGTGAGGTGGGCTGGAAGGAGAAGGACCTAGGCATTGAGCAGAAATACTGACTCAGAGCCTATGCACCGAGCTCAGAGGACAGTGGACATGAGAGAAGAGCTGTGAACTGGGCTACATCCTGACCCACTGTGCCCTCCTTACAATGTCGAGCCCAAACTAGAACCAAGACAGTTGCTCAGCACGTAAGTCTGCCCCACTCCCTGGAGCCCTGCCTTCTCCCTGGCAGACACTGGCTCCTTCTGGCCATATTCTGCTGCTCCTGTAGCCAGAGCCTCAGCAAGATACTGTTGGAATTCTACATCCTCCATGCTGTGTGCCCACAGCTCCTCCTCTGCCTCCACTTACTTATTAATATTTATAACCCACACACGTGGTTTATTAGCCAGTCCTCGTTTGATTTCTGTTGGCATAAAAACACTGGCCAAATAGTACAGGGGGAGGAACAGGTTTGTTTCTGTTTACAGGGTGTAGTCTGTCACTGAGGAGAGTTAGGGCAGGAACTCGAACAGGAGCTTTTCATAGAGGAAAGCTGCTTACTGACTCACAGGTTTATTCTTAAGTCATACCCCCCTGTACCTTATACCCCGACCCTCCACCCTCATCTCTGTAGCTCTGGCTGGCCTAGAACTCACAGAGATCAACCTGCCTCTGACTCCCAAGCACTGGGATTAAAGGTGTATGCCACAATTCTGGTTTAACTAGCTTTCTTATACAACCCAGGATTGTAATGACATTTCATTTGCATTTTAATTATTAAAGATTGCCTGACGTTCAGAGAGTAAAACAGCTACACTGATCAGTTTTACAAACCAGGCAGTAATGACACACACTTTTAATCCCAGTAGCTGCACTAGTTGCCATAGAAACCGGAAGGTAATGGTGCACACCTTTAATCCCAGCACTAGAGAGGATTATAAAACAGGAGGAGACAGCTTTCACACAGTCTCATTCTGAAGTTCCTGGAGGCAGGATCGCCATTTTGGACTGAGGTAGAGGTAAGAACCAGTGGCTGGCTGTTTTGCTTTTCTACCCTTCAGACTGAACCCCTATTTCTGTCTCTGGGTTTTTCTTAATCTTGATACACAGGATCACCTGCCCAGAAAATGGTGTGACCCATAGTGTACTGGGCCTTCCCACATCAATCAACAATCAAGACTATCCGCCGTAGGCTAATCAGTTGAGGCTCCCTTTCCAGACCACTCTGGGTTGTGTCGAGTTGACCGTAAAGCTAACTAGGATATCTGATTCACTTTAAATTCCATCGCTTTAAGGATTTATTGGCTCTTCCTCAGCCTGTGCTGGGCTCTGGCGTTCAAGTCATTTCCACATAGTTTGGTCTGCTCTCTGAGCAAGAAGTGTTTGTGCACACGCGCGTGTGCGTGCGTGTGTGTGCGTGTGTGTGTGTGTCTGTGTGTGGTGTCTGCACATGCGTGGGTGCAGAGGCTAGAGGAGAACATCAGATGTCTGCTCCATCACCCACCCTCCATACTTAGTTGAGAATTCTCTTATTAAACCAGGAACTAGTTTGGCATTCGGCAGGCTCCTTCAGTCCTCCTTTGTCCACCACAGTGCTGGGGTCATAGGCACTCGGAGCCAAACTCAGTTTTTTACATGGGTTCTAGGAATTTGAACTCAGGTCCTCATGCTTATATAGTAAGTGTTCTTACCTACTCAGTCATCTCTGCAACCCCATAATCCCTTTTGGGGAGAGGCAATACTGTAGTCAAAAAATTCCTTTAATTTTATAACCTGTAGGTCAGTTCTAAACTTATTCAAACATAATGTGCCCTTTTGGTAGTTTTTAACATCACAATTTTTAACAGTTTCTTAAAAAATATAGCAAAACAGGGAAGTAAAAATAAATTCCACTTCTTCTTGCTAATAAGCAGAGATTTGATTGGGTACTGAGGTGACAGTTTTGTCTCTGGGTCTCTCTCTTCTTCTAAGATCTAAGTAGTTTTCCAAGTGGGTCTTAAAATTTAAGCCCCAATTAATTACATGTAGCTTTCTGATCCAAGACTGACCTTGAAGCGCTAACTCAAAGAACCTTTGATTTTTTTTTTTTTAGCCCGTGGCAGTTCAATAACATTAGACCTGTTGTCTTCATTAGTCCCTTTTCTCTAATCTCCAGCATCCTGCATATTTCCATTGTCCCCCTGATTACATGCTTTTGTGAGACAATTACCAACTGTGTGATTGCAGAAAGAATTACAAAACATACCATGAGCGCTCCGTAGGTGATTCGTGCCAGTTTATTAGAACTGCTTAATAGTTCAGAAGTTCATATAGATTGCTTTTTGCTATTTCAAAAACAGGTCGGTGGGACGAAGAAAGCTGTGCAGCTAGCTTAGCGCTGCCCTTGTGTTGCGCCAGAGTAGGGAATCTGATAAGAGTGATTTCTTTTCCTTAAGACCAATTAAGCCTTTATATTTGGGGAAAAAAGGCTGAGAAATTAAAGCCTAGTTTATAATCTGTGCACAATACAGATAGTGGCACTTCTCTGAATTGTCACTATGATTCTGGCAAGCAAATATAAGGAACTACTTTAAATTCCTGCTGGTAGATGCTGTAGCAGATTTGAATGGTGGTGGCCCGTAATTCTCCATCTGTCTGCCTTAATTACTTTTTGTATGGTGCATTTAATTGGGTTGCAGTCACTCCTTGCAGAGTGCTAATCTGTTTGTAGGCGGTGTTCCTTTGCCATGCAGCTCTTCCTAGTCTCATTCAAAATGGCAGCCTTTCTGAAAAATAAAACAAAACAAAAGAATGGGGCGAGCATTGAAGCTGGTTTCTGAGTTCCCAGGACTAAGTCACATCCTGTGCCAGGTGCTTATGTGCCAGACCTGGTTTTTATCTCCTTTGGAGCAGGCTCAGAAAAAGCACTGTGTGTGGACAGTAGATGTTTGTACATAAATGGAATGACTGGGGGTGAGTTTCTTGTCTGCCCCTTGTAGATATTTGTAGAGAATAAGTTCTCTACCCCCAAAACGCTGTTTTAGGAGCACACAGTTGGTTACCCCAAAGCATCCCATCCCACACTTTTCGTTTGTTGGTGAGTTCTAACTTTTGTGATTGTGTTTCCCATGCTGCCTTTTGTGATGATTGCTACTGATTGTCTGTGGAGCAAAATCTCCAATCTCCCAGGAGACAAACCCCCGTGCATTCCCATGAAGAAGTTTCTGGGTTAGGTTAGTGGAGGTGAGAGGACCTGTCCCGACTGACTAAAAGGGAAAGCAAGCATCCACCCTCTGCTACCTGACTGCTGTGTGACCAGTGGCTCACACTCCTGAAGAGCTTCCCCTGTGCTGAGCAGAAATAAACCCCTTTCCAGGTGGCTTTTTTCAGATACTTTGTTGCAGCGATGACAAAAGTAACTAAGACATCTGTCAAAAGATAGGATACTTGGATCTGAAACATGTTCCACAAGGAGACATTTTAATTCTTAGCTTTTCAATAGCTTCTGAGGACAGAATTTTCTTTGAAGTCAGACTGTACTGTGAATGTAACAGCAAGGCAGCCATTGGTGCTACAGAGTTGAGGACAATGGCAACTTCTAAATTCTGGTGTTCCCATAGAAGAGGAATGGCTGCCCAGGCGCCACATGAAGTCTCCTCAGGCAGGAAGCCATGAGTTAGGCCTGAAACTAGCGCTCATCAGTTTGGGATACTCTATGGTCTCCGTTATCTAGAAGGCAGCCTTTGAGGGGCTTAGGTGTCTCTACTCAAAAGTACAGATATAACATCTATCTACAGCCCAGATTTCAGAAGTCAAGTCTCCCGAGAGACTCGAGTGTTCGCCATGCAGATTAGGCCTCTATGGAACCTACTTGGATGTATCAGCTGAAGCAAGTCCACCAGAAATGATGTCGATGTAGAAGCACGTTAATGGTGATGAATGCTCCAAATGATTCCGTGCCTCAACCATGCAATTCCATGAGAAAATGGTCAACAGATCTCAGTTTTACTCATTTGTATCCCTCCGACTGTGGTAACAAAGCCAGGCAAAAATAAAACAATAGGGGCTAAGGAGGTGCCTCAGTTAAGAATGTCACTACTCTACAAGCCTGAGGAACTGAGTTCAAATCCAGAAAAACAGGCAAAAACTTTTGCATGCCTATAGCCCTAACATTTTGGAGACAGAGTCAGGCAGATTCCAAGAGCCTCCTGACTGACTGAACTAACGGGGGGACAAGCAGCAAGTTCAGTGAGAGACCCTTTCTAAGCCAGAAAGGCAGAGAACCAAAAGAAGACACCTGGCCTCCTATTCTGGCCTCCACGTGTGTACAACACACACATACATGCACACACACACACACAGTTGGATAGTAGGAGGTTTGAATTTCCCATACTTACTTTGCTCCAACTCTGAAAGCTGAAATTCATAATCACATTTGATTGCTTCATTTCAGCTATCGCTGGATGCGTGTTTGTTATTTTTAAACCACGGGCAGTTTTAAAAGGCTTAAAAAAATTTGTGTAAATGTTTTCTTTATGCATGATTCCCAAAGAAAAGATGGAATTAAAAATAGGTTTGTCTACTTGCTGTTCATTCCTTGACTCCCTCGTAAAGAGGAGATCTCTTGGCCAGGCAATGGTGGCACATACCTGTAATCTCAGCCCTTCGGAGGCAGGGGCAGGTAGATCTCTGAATTCGAGGTAATCCTGGTCTACAGAGTGAGTTCCAGGACAGCCAGGGCTACAGAGAAGCCCTATCTTAGAGAGAGAGAGAGAGAGAGAGAGAGAGAGAGAGAGAATGTCTCTTTGATCTATGCTTTTAGACAGGTTTTGTTCACCTTCTTTGACATACAGGATGATATAACTTACAAAAAACCATCTTTGTGGCAAAAATGAATGATTAGGTAAAGGTTACATTTCTGCAAAGCCTGGAGGAGATTGGAAAGCTAGCTCAGTGGGTAAGAACATTTGGTGTGGAGACCTGCGTTCAGATCCCTAGCACCCACTTAAGGAACAGGGTTTGACTACACAAGTTCCTGTAATACCAGCACCAGGAAGGGGAGACAGAAAAGCTGCTGGGACTCATTGGCCGCCAGCCTAGCCCTGGGTTTAGTGAGAGACCGTGTCTGGAATGAGTACCATGAATAGTGATAGAGCATGACACCGAATGTGTGCGCCTCTGGTCTTTGTATGTGTGCACAGAGGCACTCAGACATGTGCACATGCCCCAGACACACACACACACACACACACACACACACACACACCGGGCAGAGAGGAAGAGACCTGGAGATACCCGTGTCTCCAAGATTCGTTCTTGTGTTAGCGAATGAACCAAATCTGCTTTGTCTCTCATAAGTCAGAAGATATGGATTTCCGTGCTACAAACTTGACTTTGATAGTTATAATTCTAAACACTCTGATAAGAAATTTTTCTTATTTAAAAAATACATTACTTAGTATCCACAGAGTAGCTGTTACCCTTAGGGAATTATTGGTATTCTGCCACTGTCTGAAAAACTGATTTCTATTAATTACACAGCACAGTGTCTCCAAGTTACCAGAAGGAGGAATTCTCAGTTTCTTATAACCTCAGATGATTTCTATCTGTGTTCTTCACACAGCGGAGGAAGTCACAGACCTGAAGAGACAAGCAGTGGAAGAGATGATGGACAGAATTAAACGGGGAGTTCATCTTAGACCAGTTAACCAGACGGCCAGACCCAAGGTAAAGGTACATGCGGCTGTGCACACGCTCCGCTTGTGTTTGTACAGAGCTGGGGCTATGAGCGGGTGGGTATTTTGCCTTCATGTATGACTGAACATTGCTGTGTTTATGTCTGGTATCCCATGAGGCCAGAGAGGGCAGCGGAGTGCCTGGAGTTGGAGTTAGAGGTGGTTGTAGCTGCCATGTGGGTGCTGGAAGTCAAACCCTGGTCCTCTGAGACAGCATCTGGTACTCTTGATGGCTGAGTTGTCTCTCCAGTCCCTTACTTTTTTTAATGTAAAAGTTTGGAATTTGATGAAAGCTACATCAAGACTGACTGCCAAGGCTTGGAAGACTAAGGTATCCTAAAAGCTCTCTCTTCTGAGTAAGCCTGTTTAGAGGGGCTCTGTCACTGCGGGTGAGCCTGAACTGGTTTGGAAGGGGTGTTGAGTTGTTGCCCAGGGTTGCCACCTCTTCCAGAGGGGCGTTGAGGAAAATCATCATATCAGACACTAACAGTTGAGAGTTGATTCCTTGTTCTATGTCGAATATCAATGTGGGTACCGGGGATAAGGCAGATAACACCCTTGCCCCCCTGGAGGCTTTGGTGTGTGTGTGTGCATGCATGTGTGCATGTGTGTGTGTGCACGCGCACAGAAGATACACACAATAATAGTGGAAGAGAACTAAGGCCAAATAGAACAGGTAGGCTAAGCTGTTTTGCCTGCCTGCCAGCAGCCGACTCCTGAGAAGCACAGTGAGGGACCCATGCTGAGAGTACACTGCAGGCCTCCCTCCTCTCTCCACATGGCTGTCTATCCCATTCAAACAGGCCCAGTAATAGTTTTTGAGATTGCTCTTGAAAAGAATACTCTCCCCTCACTCTAATGAGTTATGGACAGACTTCCTTCTTTGTTCATCATACTCTGTGGCTTGCTTCTGTTTTCCTTCCATTTTGCTCCTCTTTTGTGAGTGTGTGTGTGCATGAAGGTACATGTGTACCCTGTGTCTGTGTATGTTTGTGCAGATACACCTTCTGTGGGTATGCTTGCTATGCATGTGGGGAGAGGCAAGGGAAACCTGCGGAGTCTTGAGACAGGACAGGGTCTCTCTTTGATCTGGAGTCTGCTGATCAGGCCAGGCTGGCTGGCGAGCCCAGGGATTGTCCTATTTCCACTTCCCTAGGGCTGGGATTATAAACTAACACAATGGGGATCAAATCCAAGTCCACATGCTGACAAGCCCTTTACCACTGAAACCTCCTTCTCAGTCTGAAGGTCACTCCCCTTTAACTTCTTGAGCTCCCAGTGTGATAACTTAGAGTGGACATTCTAAGGTCGCCTCTAAAGTTGCCAGTTGGTCACCAGCAGGCAAGACAGCCAGGCAAGGTAGGAGAGGCCATGGTGACCTGGATTTCGAAAGAGGGAAGTCTCACTCAGCTCACAGAGCAGATTCACATCTAAGTAGGCAAGAGTTTCAAGCAACCGTGCTGTGGAGATGTGAGCCAATGACCTGGAAGCAGGGTTCCACAAGGAGGAAGGTGGAGACAGAAGAAAGTGGGTAGAATGAACCTGCAGGAAGTCTGGATGCTGCAGCTGCAGCAGTAGAACGATCCTATAGGAAGTCTGGATGCTGCAGCGGTAGAACGATCCTGCAGAAAGTCTGGATGCTGCAGCTGCAGCGGTAAAACGATCCTGCAGGAAGTCTGGATGCTGCAGCTGCAGTGGTAGAATGATCCTGCAGGAAGTCTGGATGCTGCAGCTGCAGTGGTAGAACGATCCTGCAGGAAGTCTGAATGCTGCAGCTGCAGTGGTAGAATGATCCTGCAGGAAGTCTGAATGCTGCAGCTGCAGCAGTAAAACGATCCTGCAGGGAATCTGGATGCTGCAGCTGCAGCAATAGAATGATCCTGCAGGAAGTCTGGATGCTGCAGTGCTAGAACAATCCTGCAGGGAGTCTGAATGCTGCAGCAGTAGAATGATCCTGCAGGAAGTCTGGATGCTGCAGCTGCAGCCAGTCCCTTCCGTGTGTGACTCAGTGGGACTATTGTAAGGATCAACTGAAATGACAAATGAGAATAATGAAGGGTGTGGGTGCTACCTTGCAAAGAAATTTTGTTTTTTTCTACTTTTTATGTCACAACTTTTATGGAAAAATAAATGAGAGCAGACTATTTCTAGATGAAAATATGGTGTCGTAATAAACCAAATTAATGTAGAGTGAAAATGGTGGGCTTGGTGCAGTGGTTCATGCCTACATTCCTAGCACTTGGGAGGCCTGGAAAGGAGGAGGGTTGTGGGCTGGAGGCCAGTCTGGGAAAGGCCTTACCTCAAACAGAACAAAATAAAAACCAAACAGATAGCATCTTAAAGCAACACTGTTCCGTGTCAACGCCTCAGGACACCCTTCTCCTGCTTTCTTCTCTCACAACAACTGGACCTTATTTCATGTGAGCTCAAAATCTGAGAAGCAGCAGAGAGGTTTAGTGGACAGCTGGGCTTTTCACTGACTGCCAGCAGACTGTGTAGGTGTAGGTCTGAACTCTGCTGGTATGGTCTAGGTGCACTTGAGTCCAAACCTCTTCTCCAGGACCTCCAGCCCCAGATTGTCACGTCTGATAGTATGTGGTCCAGCTTTCAGAAGGCTTTGGCAGCCAGGACCATGATGGTGTGTGGCACCTGGGTGTATTTGAATCTAAACCTCTTACCCAGGACCACCAGTCCCAGGATGTCACGTCTGATAGTGTGTGGTCCAGCTTTCAGAAGGCTTCTGCAGCCAGGACCATGCTGGTGCATGGCAGCACTTCTGAGTCTGCTTTTAGGCAGAGCATTGGTTCAGAAGGCACAGTTGTCATGCTGGTTTTCCTGAAAGAGGAAACTTGTCTTGGGGATATTTGCTGCCCTGTTTTCCAATCCTCTTCATAGTGAAGGTAGGTGGAACTGGCTTGGATAACACTGATGTTTTAGAGTTTATGTCTGATAATGAGGGGGTGCTCATTTCTCAGGAAACCATGACTATAAAAGTTTAACATCTCAGCCCAATTTTGTCCTGATTTTAAAAAATGGAAATGGGATCAAATTTTTTATTGATTGTATTGAGCTCTACATTTTTCTCTGCTTCCTTCCCTGCCTCTCCCCTCGCCTTTAACCTCCTCCCATGGTCCCTATGCTCCCAATTTACTCAGGAGATCTTGTCTTTTTCTACTTCCCATGTAGATTAGATCCATGTATGTCTCTCTTAGGGTCCTCATTGTTGTCTAGGTTCTCTGGGATTGTGATTTGTAAGCTGGTTTTCTTTGCTTTATGCTTAAAAACCACGTATGAGTGAGTACATATGATATTTGTCTTTCTGGGTCTGGGTGACCTCATTCAATATGATGTTTTCTAGCTCTATCCATTTGCCTGCAAATTTCAAGATGCCATTATTTTTTCTGCTGTGTAGTACTCCATTGTGTAAATGTACCACATTTTCCTTATCCATTCTTTGGTCGAGGGGCATTTAGGTTGTTTCCAGGTTCTGGCTATGACAAACAAAGCTGATATGAACATAGTTGAACACGTGCCCTTGTGGCACAATTGAGCATCCTTTGGATATATACCCAAAAGTGGTATTGCTGGGTCTTGAGGAAGATTGTTTCCTAATTTTCTGAGAAATCATCATACAGATATCCAAAGGGGCTGTACCAGCTTGCATTCCCACCAGCAGTGCAGAAGTGTTCCCTTTACCCCACAACCTCTGCAGCATAAGTTGACATCAGTGGTTTTGATCTTGGCCATTCTTACATGAGTAAGATGGAATCTCAGAGTTGTTTTGATTTGTATTTCTCTTATGACTAAGGATGTTGAGAATTTCCTTAAGTGTCATTCAACCATTTTAGATTCTTCTGTTGAGAATTCTGTTTAGGTCTGTACTCCATTTTTTAAAACTGGGTTATTTGGTTTTTGTTGTGGTTTTTTTTTTTTTGATGACTAATTTCTTGAGTTCTTTGTAGATTTTGGTGGGATTATTTTTTTTAAGAAATTTTATTATTACATTTGACTGTGTGTGTGTGTGTGTGTGTGTGTGTGTGTGTGTGTGTGTGTGTAAAAGGAGCCAGAGGACAACTTGGGGGAGTCAGTTCTTTCCTTTACCACATGGGCCCAGAATTGAGCTCAGGTGGTCAGGTTTGATGGCTCCAGCACTCAGGGGTGTTAATACTCTTCTGTAGGTGGTATCCTTTTGAAGTATTTGTCCTCCTGATGTAGTCTTACTGTGAAAGACCCATCTGTCAGCTGCCCTTTCTGGAACTAAAAGAACCATGGGAATTCTATATTCAGGCTCAATAAGAGTTTGCCATGCTAGCTTGGAGACCTGAGTTCAGGTCCCCAGCACCCAACTGTGAATGCCTGTAACTCTAGCACATGCACAGGGTGGGGGATGCACTGGAGAGCTTGGGGCCGGAACAGAGAGCCCAGATGGGAGGATCAAGGAGGTTTGCTGATGGCCAGCATGGCCAAGAACCAAGTATGGTGAGAGACCTGTCTCAAGGGAGCAAAATGCAGAGCAATAAAGGAGGACGTGTGGGGTCCTGTGCTCATGGGGGCATGTTCTTGTGCAGAAACCATGAGCAAACACACATACTCCTTCCACCCCTACAAAGATCACCAACAACTTATCACATAGGCATCTCCGTTTGGGGCCAGCAAGATAGGTGGCTCAATCGGTTAAAGTGATGTGGGAGGTCCTTCTGTATATGTGCTGCTTTTATTGGCTAATGAATAGAGCTGCTTTGGCCTATGTCAGGGCAGAATATAGCCAGACTAGAAGATATATATATATAGAGAGAGAGAGTAGGTAGAGTCAGAGAGACGCCATGTAGCTGCCCAAGGAGAAAGATGCCAGAGAACTTTACTGGTAGACCACAGCCTCATGGTGATACACAGATTAATAAAAATGGGTTAATTTAAGATGTAAGAGCTAGCTAGAAATACACACAAGCATTTGGCCATGTAGTATTGTAATTAATATAGTTTCTGTGTGATCATTCGGGTCTGGGCGGCTGGGAAACGAAAGAGCAGTCTCCTTTCTACGTTAAAGCACTTGCCACCAAGCCTGATGACCCATATTTGAATTCTGAGATCCACATGGAAGAAACGTCTCCTGCCGGTTGTTTGCTCCCCCTCCCTCCTCCACATCCTTAATAAAGAGTTTTTAAATCTTTCATATTTTAAAATCAAATCATTCAGTAATTTCTTCTTCCCTTTTGAATTGCAGCCAGACTCCTTAAAGGGCTCAGAGAGCGCAGTGGATGAGCTGAAGGGAATTCTGGTAAGAGTCACCATTTGTGTTCCGGGGTAGTAGTGGAGGTGTTTTCCAGTCTGACTCTTTGTGGATAGTTGTTTCTGGCGTGCTTTATGTCCACTGATTATTAGGGTCATTTCTTTGAAATATTTGCTGGATTGTGCGTATGGCTACCTTCAGCACGTGTGTCAAATGCCTTGTTTGCTATCACTGCACTCCAGTCCTAACCTTGCTGCAGGACATCCAGTCTCTGGCCCACCTGAGGACCAGCTCCCGTTTCTGATAACAGAGCTGTAATAGACCGACCGAGTGTTTGCACGGAGGCAGGAGAGTGGAACGCCTGACACCTACAAGTAAATCTGCACTTCCAGCCTACGGTGGCCTCCTGTTGAGGGGGCTGGTTCCCGTCTGCTTGTCCTCATATGCAGCCCTGGCTGGCTTGGAACTTGACATGATCTTGTCTTTGCCTCCCAAGAACTGGGATTACAGGCGTGCACCACCGTACTCTTTGTATAGGGTGTTTGAGATCTATTCCAAGGCTTCAAGTCTCCTAACTAGGCAAGCATTGTATCAGCCGAGCTAGAGTTCCAGTTCCCTGAAAGTCTCTCTGTCCCCTCTGTCCCCGATTTCATTCTCGGAAAGTGCGTCCTGCCTGCTGGTGAGCATACATACCACCTGCTCACCTCTGGCCCTGAGTCTCTTTTCCTAGTGGGAGCTGTAGCTGGTGGGGTTACTATTGGCTCCCCTCTCCAGCAGTCACTAGGAAGTGCTTCAGCCCGAGCTCTATTTCAGACTCATTCCAGCCCGACCCCAGTTATTATGCATAGTAAATCAACAAATGCAGGTGGAGGAGGTGCGGGAACAACCCCTCCTGTTTGTTGTTACTAGGCTAATTAAGCATCCTGTAGACATGCACATAATGACGGTAAACAGCATTGTTTTCATCAAGAATGACTTTAAGCAGTAGACTTCACAGAGAATGGTTTAATTAGTTTGCTTTAGTTTTAAGTGAGTGGGATTAGCCCTGAAGAGCATGTATCACTGGCTAACAGTGGTGGTCTACCTACAGAGTCAGGGATTAGAACGCCCCCAGGACGCAGCTATTACCCTGTGAATCCTATGATGGGAAGACTTTGTTGACCAGGGTTCTGCCCCCTGTGATAGCCTCCTTTGTTGCTTATTCAAATGCTAATTCCTGTGGTTGAGAACGTCCTGGTACCCTATGAGAGTGAGAAAGAAGAGCAGTTTTGGTCTTGAAGAGTCAACCATATTGTTTGACTTATTAAAATTTTGATTTATTAAAAAATCAAATATCTATGTTTGATTATAAAATATGCATCAGTGGTAGATAGGGGTTGATGGTAGCAAGTTTAATAAATTCAACATCATCGTGTGCCTGTGTGCCTGTGTGTATATGTGTGCATGTGTGTACTGCACACATGGTAAGCTTCTGCTTTATCACTGATTTACATCCACAGCTTAAATATTACTTTTCAGTATAATAGCCACTATAATTTTATATTACTTCATGCAGGTAGGTTTGCAGAATTTTTACTATTTGTGAAAAATATTTTTAGAAAATTCTTTCATCCTTGCCCAGGGTTTGTTCTTAGACCTCTGTCTTTTCTGATATTCATGTATCACTCGTCGTAATGATTCTGGAATAATATTTCTTTGCATTAATTTTTTTTAAGTGGACTCTGCTCCTGGTCCTCTCCCTGCCTCATTGTCATTTAAAAGCCATTGTATGAGACTCTGGTAATTTCCAAAGAACAAGCAGATACAAATTCATCTGCAGATTTCTTCTGTAGCTCCAAGGGACACCGTTCTGAGCAGGTGCAGCAATTGTTGGCCAGTATATATTGGTCACCTGGCAGTTGTTAGTATGGTGATATTTTTAACATGCGAGGTGACCGCTGAGTGACAGTGGTGCTTTGAAATAGTTAGACTACTATTTGGGGTTTCGATCTACCTCTAAAACTCAAGGCTTACCCCTGGCTCTCTGTGGGGCCCGACCACAGCCCTGAGCCTCACTGGGTTCCATTGCTTGTAAAGTGAGGTGACCGTGTGTACCACATGGCTTCTGAGCCTGCTTCTGGCTGGCACGTTTTATGAGTCCAACAGAGAAGTCAGATGCAGAAGTAGACTAATCTCGGGAGCTTAACTAGCCGAGCTCGTCTTCATTTTACTTGAGAGTCATGCAGAAGCGTTCTGTCCTCCAGCCGCCAGTGCCTCTAAGCTTTATTCCTACATACATAAGCTGCATCAATCATACCTAAGTCAGTAAATGAACAAAGAGTTGGGGGTTCAACTTGGAAAATGATTATTTTGGCACCCGGCTCATGATGGCCTGGATTTCGGGGGAAATAATACTGCTATCCAAAGGGAGAGCTGAAGGGTCATGGAAAAGATAAATTTAATAACAGTAGATAGCACGTAATTTCCTTTCCAACAGCCATTTCCACTGGGGAAAATGATACAATGGCCTTGAGAGTCCGACAATCTGACTGCGCTATAAGTTATTTCCATAGTGAGAACCGTACGGTTTTTAAATAGCTACTCACAAGTGTTTCAAATGGTAAGTTTCCTAGAAGCTTAGATAGAAATAATGTGGGGATGCTTGTTCTTTGCATTCTTTTCAAGTGTGTGGAAAGTGGCCATTCATTCTCTTTAATTCCCAGGGCCAGTCATACCTCACTGTATCGCTCTAGCAACAACTAGATACAGGCCTACAACCCAGTGAACCAAATCATCTCACTCCTGAACTTAAATGAGCTGTTGCAAAATTACACGCCTGTTCTGTCTGGATATTTTATAAATTTTTGTAGCAAATGAAAAGCAAAATGTTGCATTTCCAGGGAGAAAAGTGTCACATGCCTGAATAAACTAAGAATCTTTTTCAAGCATGTCGGCTGGAATCAGTTCATTAGGCAGCTAACAGCAGCCACAGGCTCCTAGCCTTGTGGGCTACCCCACCCCAGTCTGTGTCTGTAAACAGGTGTGGTCCCTGCTTAGAGATAATGAAAGCATCATTGTAACCTTTCTATGACAGATTTGTAACTATCTGGTTTCCACAAGGAACTTTTTTGTTGTTTTATGGTCTAGAGATTTTCCATGCCTAAACAATAGGATTCTGAGAACCCTTCTGGAAACTGGAAGCTAGGAGGGAATAGAAATAAAACCTGTAGCAAGTTCACAGCTGATACAAAGGCTGGGCTGACTACAATCCCTGCTGAACCAAAGCCTCTTCTCACCCAGACGTGCAATCGGGCAGGTTGTTGCTTGCTCCTCTGATTGTATCTTGTGTCTTCTGATCTCCCCAACCCTGCTTATGGTACAACTGAAGAGGAGCACTTCATGATGAGCTACACACTCACCTCTAAGTGAGAAGTTTATCACTGTGCTGTTCAGATACTCGAGTGGGGAAAGAGATGGGAAGCTGCTCCCCCTCGTCATAGACTTCGAGAAGGACCTGGATGGGGAACCATGGCTCTCTGGTCTTTGTCTTCTCAGAAAGCCAAGGCCAGTTCCAGGAGAAGCCTAACCTGATGGTCTTTCGGTGCCTGCAGTATGTTCTGGGCACTGGAAAAGTGCATCTATGTTCTTGTTTGTCAGGACCATGGAAACCAGTCCATCCCTATAGGACCACAGCATTCCTCTCCCACACCAATGTCACTGTAGCTCGGTAGACCACTGGGGGCCCTTATGTGCCTGCTTCTCAGCCACAACAGTACCACCTGGTGTGCAGCCAGGGTCACTCACTCAGTCGCAGGCCACACAATTCTCTAGCTCCCAGAGGATTTGTGCTCAGTAGTTCACGGCTCCTGTCTGAAGATACCCTTCCAAGGTGAGTGAAATATACTCATTCTCTCCTTAGTGGACACCTGTCGGCATCTTCATCACTTGTGGACAAGTATCTCCTTCCGGTTGACCTTTGCGGTCATCTGCCTACGAGCTGGTCTTGTATTGCTTGCTCTTCTGAGATGAAGTGACAGTCACCACCATCCTCAGCATCTTTTTGAGTACTTTGAGGACGTATGAGCACATTTGAGAAACCCCATATACATTTGTGTGTAATTTGTTTTGTTTCCTAGTTCTGTTCAGATTTTGACGATGTTTTATTGTTTTGCATTTTATGTTCTTTTGCATATTATATTAACCTTTTTGTTTTTGTTTTAGGGGACACTTAACAAATCCACTAGTTCGAGAAGCTTAAAATCCCTTGGCCCCGAGAACAGTGAAACTGAGTTAGAGAGGATTTTACGTCGCAGGAAGGTGACAGCAGAAGCAGATAGCAGTAGTAAGCCACTTCGAATCCTCCGTGCTCCTTCTCTTCTTCCCTTAAACCCCTTTAATGCGAAATCATCTTTTAAAAAAATCAGTATTGAATGTTTAGGTTTGTTTTTTAATGTGAGTGAGAAGTACTGGCTGGGCAAAGAGTGTCTGTGGCACCTCTTGGGATGTTCACGTGGGCATCAGCCTCTTTATTTGTAGATCTGACCTGGTTAGTGTGGGAGTACAGGACAAAGCCCCTTATAAAGACATTCAGGGTGGGGTTTTCATACATGTAGACAAAGTGTTTTGATGATATTCACCCCAGGTTCTTGTCCCCTCCTTTCCACCAATCTTGTTTTTCTAGCTTGTCACCCTTCTGTTTTCATGAGTTTTGTTTGCTTTTGTAGTTTGGTTGTTTACATGTTTCATTATTGCTGTGTGTAGGAGTATCAGTCGGGGGGGGGGTTGTTTACAGGAACATGGGCAGCTGACCAGTGGCCATAGGGCCCAAGAACATTCTCCTCCTTCCCTGTGGGCCTTAAGCCCTTCTCTCGTCAGGGTGGATTTTGTCAACAATGCAGTGTCAGGTGGAGGGTCTGGAAACAGGCATCCTGAGTTCCAGCCCCAGCCTGTCACTTGCCCATTGCTTGTCCCTAGGCCAGCTATCCAGCCTTTCCTTGCCTCAGTTTCTCCGTGTATCTCTAGTGACTTTGTGACATTATTCTCGAGATGAGATAGTGCCCTGCCCACCCCCACTCTGCCTGGCACAGTTAGTTTTGCAGCTTTAGTGGGAATTACACCTCAGTGACAGCAAACACAGAGAAATCATCTGCATTTTTCATACCCATTTCATTCCTGGATCTGACTGGACCACCCGGGGGAAAGACTCCTGCTCTGCCCCCACGAGTGAATGCACCGTCACCACTGGGTGTTTGATTCACATCATTATCCGTGTCTTATATCGCAGGATCTGTTCCAAACTTTGGGTGGATGCAATTGTCTGAATGATTTTGGCAATGGCGATTAACCGAAACCTTTATGAATGTTCCCTATGGGAGCTAGCCAGGAAGCTGGTTCTGAAAAACCATCACAAAGGAAGACTAAGAGTCAGCAACCAGAGGTCCTGGGCTGAGCTTTTTTTAAGACTCAGCTTGGTCAAAAACAGTCCTTGCGAACGCTTAATATCTATAAAATGTTGAATCATATTGACCAACTTGACGTGGCAAGGGTTTTGTTTGTTTTAAAGACAAGGTTTTGCTATATAACCCAGGTTGGTCTTGAACTCATATGACCTTCCTGCTTCAGTCTCCGTAGGGCTAGCATTATAGGCTTGACCCACCCTGCCTGGCTGAACTTGTTAGAATATTCTCAATGGAACCGTGATGGTCACGCTCTGCTTTTCATAGGGATTGACTCAACTGAGTGATTCCTCAAATCAGAATTGGCCAGATAAGCAGTCAAACTTACAAACATAAGAGTCATCCGTCCGAAGAGATAGTAATTACCTCCTGAGTTCAAACCCCAGAATCCATACTTTTAAGTCCACGGTCTGTAATCCAGCGATGGGGAGGTAGAGACGAGTGGGTCCCCACACTGCACAGCCAGTTGAGCCTCCAGACTGGGCTCTAGAACAGTGAGCTACCCTACTTCCAAACAGGAGGAAGGACATTGACATAAAAATAGTAAGTGTGTAGTCTGATTTGAGAATTCTACTGATAAATGGCATACAAGGAGTTCCCACCCAGCAAACAACCTGAAAGGGACGTAAGGGACAATTTTTAGGGTTTTACTAGAACTCAGCCACCTCACCTCGTCCATCTGGTGACTTCGTGCCTTGACAGCCTTCCCAGAATCCCACTGAGGCTCTTCTGTAGGTCTCTCTACTTAGGCTTTACTCTATGGCATTCCCACGACTATGGTTTATATTGTGTGTTTTGCTCCAATCCTTTTCTCAAAAACATTTCCATTTGTGGATTAAGCCAGACACACACATCACTCATTGCTTTAGAGTTCATTTCCAGCAGAAATGAGGAAGCACTTTGGTTCCAGTCAATATGGAAATAGGAATACTTCCAAAAGTGGAGGAAGGAACACATTTTAGAGACACAATAAGAATCTTTCATTTTATTTATTTGTTTGATTGATTTTTTTTTGCCAGTGTACAAATACTCAGTGTCCCATTCCAAGAAAATTAGAATAAAATATAAAAATCAAATAGAGTTGGGGACTAGGGATGTAGTTCAGTTAGTATAGTGTTTGCCTGGAATATATAAAGCCCTGGATTTGATCCAAGGAACCATACAAACAGTATGGTGATACACGTCTGTAATCCTAGTTCTTAGGAGGTAGAGGCAGGAGGTCATCCTCAGCTACATAGTGACTTGAAGGCCAGCCTGGGCTACATGCAAGCCTGCCTCAAAATTTTTTCCAACCCCTGAACAAAGAAATATGATCTGTTATTGGTGAAGTAGACAGTCAGAACACACTGAGGGGTGAGTTGTAATTAATAGCCAAGGGGGGAAAAAAGGAAACAAGAAATTTGACAAACTTTTGCTCACTATCTTAGACAAACAAAACCCTCTTTTCCCCCTTCAATGGGTCACAATTTTCCAAGCATGAAACAGAATTTGTCACATGAAAATTTCTCTAAAGCTCATGAAATGACAAGGTGAAAATTCCATGGGGAGAGAAGAAGAAGGCCGCCAAACCCACCAGGTGTGGGACAGGAGGAAAGTGACGGAGATCAGTGATGCACAGGCTTGAGTCTCCTACACAGGGCCTGTGACATTGCCCTTGCACACTAAGACTTCTGGGAAATAGGGGAGGGACCAAGTGGAGGAAGGAGACTTCAGGAAGTAGCCAGGCTTTGTAGACTCAGCCCCAGCTGTTGAGCATCTGCCCTGGGACTCGGTGCTGTCCCCACTTTCCCAACCCCCAGCCTGGTAGCCCGCCAGACTGACAGAGAGTAGCAAGAGGTCCTTAGGAAATATAGAATGCAATAATCAACCTCGCAAACACTGCCTTCTTCATTTCTTTTTGTATATATGGAAAACAGGAACCCAGCTCACTGCCCCCCTTTTTAAGTAGCTGCAGACATAGAAATAAGCAGCAAGCGTTGGTGCATTCAGAAGGAGATCTTCCCACAAGGACAGTCTAGTGCTGCAGTTGAGTTACCAAGGACAAAGCACCTGAGAGGAGGCAAATCTTGAATTAGACTTCATATTTCCCAGAATCCTCTTTGCTTGATCTTTCTGCCCCTCTCTTCTGTCTTCCACATCCTCATGCAACACAAGGCTTAGTGTAGCTGGAAGGAAAGGGACTTTTTAAACAGAGCCCTCGGGCATGACACCATCCTGTCTGCCCAGACAAAGTAAGAAAGTCACACACCTGTCACCAGACCAGAGTTGGTCTGTGTCTTGGAGTTGAACTAAGGGAGGAGTAGTTGAATTGCTGAGCCCATTTTCAGTCCCTCTTAGGTTCTCCAGACATTTTCACAGCCACATGAAAGGTATGACCCCAAAGCTAAATTCCTTTGGGATTTGCTAACATTTTGTATTGTGTAATACCAGATTGGGAGATGGTTCTTTTATAGTTTTTCGAGACAGGGTCTCTATGTAGCTCTGGGTCACCTTGAACTTTTGGTCTTGCTGCCTCCACCTTCCAAGTGCTAGGGTTCCAGGTTTACACCACCATGCTCAGTCTGCACTGGAGATGGAGCCCTTGACTCCATGCTGGGCAAGCACTTCTCCACCTGAGCCGCATCGTGACCCTGTGATAGTCTCCCAAGTCAGCCCTCTTTTCAGGCACCCTTCAAGGCTGTCTTCTGACATCATTTTGACATTATTTAATTTGCATATGTGTGACTTGTGTAGTCCGGTTGTTAAGAGCATTCCTTCTGAAGTTTTGAGGTAGGTGTTCTTTATAGCGTGCTACCTAGCGAAAACTCAAGGTGAGGCTTATTAGCTTCAGCCCAGGAGTTCTGGGATGCTGAGCCAATACTTTCAGTAGCAAGTCCTAGTGTAGTCATTAAATCCTGTCCCAAAGAGCAGCAGAGACCAGAAGGTAAACAGCCCAAACTCTTTGCCACTTAATTTTTATAATCTTGTGTCTGTATTTTTAAGAGGCAATAAATCCACTTACTGCTCATTCACATTAAAATGAAAATGTTCATAAAAGCTGTTTAATGCTTAAGAAGTCTTCATGAGCCTTTTAGAAAGAACCTTTTGACATTGGTCCATTTTCTGTTTGAAATGCAGAGCTGAGTTTTCGGAAGAATTAACTCTTGAGAGGCAAAATGTTTCAAGCAGGGCTGTCAGAAAAGCCATATTTGGAAATAAGAAAGAGTGTCCATAATTGCAGTATTACTAAGGACCAGTCAAGTCAGTGAAGGGAGTGTGGCCTGGGATTTTGCAGCCTCTTAAATGTCTGCACACAATTTCCCAGCGTGGTCCAGGTGCCCTGAAAGTTAGACTTGTTCCCAAAGCAAGTAGACTGGCGGTAGGGACTTTCTTTTTCTTTTAGCATGTGCTTAAACTTGTTTTTAACCAACTTGGCCTCTTTGCTTCCTATGGTCATTTTCAGCTAATCTTTCATACCGTTAATAAGCATCACACAGAATTATTAAACTTGAGGTATGTGTTTGGTTTTAAGGTTCTACCGGGATATTAGCCACCTCAGAGTCCAAATCCATGCCAGTGTTGGGTTCTGTATCCAGTGTAAAAACAGCCTTGAACAAGAAAACTCTGGAGGCAGAATTCAACAGCCCGTGTCCCCTAACACCTGAGCCAGGTGAAGGGCCCCGTAAATTGGAAGGATGCACGAATTCCAAGGTTACGTTTCAGTAAGTAATGATGCTCTTTATTAAGTAGAATGTAGACGAATCTGTCATGACTATAATATGCGTTTATTTGATCTGTTGCTCTTCAGAAGACTTTGATGTGGCCTTCCAAACCCTCTTCCCTCTCCTTTGAGCCAGCTTCTGCTTCTAGGCTCCCAGCTTGGTGATTTCCTTCAGCTCCAAAGCAAACGCCACACCTACTGGACTGGCCATCCATTGGGTTCTCCTCCTACACAAAGGGGTGACCAGGCTGATGCTTCTGCACCAGAAGACACCTGTCTTTAGTCTGTCACTCTCTGCACCTCCTTGACCTGAAGAAGGTACTAGATCTTTCTGACTCCTTTGCAGCCTGCGTTTGTATAGCCTTGGAAGGTGTGTGTGCTTCATCCTGGTCTTCCCGGAGACAGACTGTGCCACCTACAGGGTTATCTATAGAGACCAACTTCCAAGTGGCTCTCTGTCAGGGTTAATCCTGCTATTGACCATGTTGCAAACCAGTGTAGTGAAGGATCAATTTGTTTTATAACAATGGCAGGCTCCATTTGAAGTCAGTCTACACTTGTGCACTAATTCTCATGCCAGGGTGTCACCTAGATTGTCACTTAATGAAAAGGAAGAGGTGAGGCCAATCAGATCAGCCGAATCTTGTAATCACAGTTAATTAAACCTCTGATTTCCTGTTCTGTCAGGAGAGAAAGAACCCTTCCTTTGTAGTTTTCGCTGTCTTAGCTTTAAAAGGTGAAACCTGGACAAATGAAGTTGAGATTCAATTTGGATCTATTTTTGCCAACTAGTGTTTTCTTCCTCTCATGCTCTTCTCTCAGTGGGGCCCTCGAGATCCCCCTTCTCCTTTGGAATGAATGGCCTTCTTTGCTGATCTGCAGTCTTACCTGATCTCAAAGCATGTCTTCTCACAGTCCTCTTGCCCTTCTTTGCCAGGAGCTGTTTGTACATCTCCCAGAAAGATGATCTGTATTCATTCTTTGCCTTTGCTATTAAGTTTGTTTAACACCTAATTTGACATCAGCAATCTGGCAGCATTTGAACCAATATCCAGACACAAAAGCAATTTGGCAGAGACAAGTTAGTCTCTGAGAAATGCTTCAGAACGGGTGTATAGATTTTTTCCCTCTTCACCATCTCGCACAGATAATCTTAATCAGAAAATACTGCTACTCCTTCCTCCTTTTGTGTCTGCCTTTTATTCTCCAAAAGTAAGTGGAAATTACATTTCCAAGAAAGGAAATGAAATAATTGCAGGCCCAGGGTCTGCAAAATGTGTGTTGAATTGACAGTAAAAAGGATCAGCGTGTTGACAGAGAGATGTTAGATGCCAGGAAGGCCAATGTGGAACTCAATTTATTTCTCATCTTGCTTGTTCAATGACTGCTTAAGAGACACATTGCAACTTAATTTATCTACTTAAAGCACTAATCTAAGTATTGTGTGTGGCTGTATTAACTTTTAAACTCTGTAACCCGATGCTTCTGTCTTCCGTTCTTGGATTGTTTAGCTGAGATAACCGGTGCCATGTGTTTTCATATTGACAGTCATTTAGTAAGAAAAGCGTCCTTTTCTGAAAACCCCTTGCTGCAGTACAGCTGGACGAAGTGACGCAGAATTCTGTGAATTCGCAGGCTCATTATTCACTTCCCTTACTTACATTTAAACTTGGCTTCGAGATAACGGACAGGCTTACCTGCAGGTTCTACAAGTGAAAACGTGTGTTACCAGCCAGGAGAACTGCTTAGGAACCAGAGGGGTTATTTTCAGGGCTATGTGGGGCTCTGACTAATAAGTTCATTCAGTTATACTAACCACTATGGTGTTTGTGGCCACCTTGCCCTACCTCATGGCCTTGAGCAAGCGTGACACTTAGAGATGAGATCATGTGTGTGTTGGGTGGGCGGGGGGCAGGTGTGAAGGTCAGAAAACAAGCTCAGATGCCAGTCCGCACCTTCCACCTTGTTTGAGGCGGGCTCTCTTGTTCACTTCTGTGTACACCAGGCTGGCTGGGCTGCAAATTTCAAGGGTTCTCCTATGTCCACCTAGTGACAGCACAGAGTGCACACAACAGTCCAGCTTCCCAGAGGCTCTGATGATCCGAATTGGGTTCGCAAACTTATTCAACAAGCCTTTAACCCACCGATTCGTCTACCCAGCCCTTCGCTGTTTTTAAATTGGCTTCTAAGGCTACAATTCAGTCATGGCTTTCATTGTGGTATTTTTCTACATATGTATCGTGTACTTCTTCCTGTTAATTAAGGAGTTTCTGAGCTCTAGTAACTGCCCTCCTTCGTTTTGGCGGTGACACCACCACCATGGTGTTTCTGGTGAGTGGTACTCCCAGCTCTTGACAGGG